>NC_057805.1:46886935-47205354 GCF_018294505.1 Triticum aestivum
GCCCGTGGAGGCTGGAGGAGGTCGACGGTGGAGATGAACAGTATCCCATGGAGTCCCGTTTTGCGGTACGCCACACCCCTCCCGATGAACAGGACCCCCGTTTCGATCGTAGGAGGTCCGTTTCGTCCGTTTTGCGGTACGCCACACCCCTCCCGATGAACAGGACCCCCGTTTCGACCGTAGGAGGTCCGTTTCGTCCATTTTGCGGTACGCCACACCCTTCCCGATCAATAGGACCCCCGTTTCGACCGTAGGAGGTCCGTTTCCTCCGTTTTGCGGTACGCCAGACCCCTCCCGATCAACAGGAACCCGTTGCGAACGTAGGAGGTCCGTTTCCTCTGTTGTGCGGTACGCCAGGCCTCATTTCCATCGCCCCTTCCATCCAAGCCCTCCCGATGAACACGACCACGCATTCCGTTCCGACCCAGCCGGTTGGCTCCCACACGTTCCGTTGCCTCCCGATGAACACGACGCATTCCGTTGCCTCCCCATGAACACGACGACGACGCTGTTTCTCTGTTCCGACCCAGCCATGTACACGAGCCCTGGCCGTACATATGCGTGAGTAGGCGTTCGCGACCCCGCCCGTATGTACGCATACGTGGCCGTATTTTCTTTCTTGCACCCTGGCCGCTGTCCGTACGTGTACATGCTACGTGCGTGCCTCTACTATGACACGTACGCGCCTCTACTACGACACGTGCGCGCCTCTACATCCACCAGTATATATGTACGTACACGTTCGCGACCAGAATGACAACGCTACGTACGCTTCGACCAGGTGGGTCCCGACTGTCAGGCACTTCCTTGCGTGCGAAGATGTAGCTGGTGGGTCCCAGCAGTCAGGGGGGGCGAATCGTTTTGTTTTTTTGCCCGGATGCACTTCCTTGCGTGCGAAGATGTAGCTGGTGGGTCCCAGCAGTCAGGGGGGAAACATTTTTTTCGTGAAATACCGTGGACCCAGCTGTCAGCGTCTCCACACACAGTACTCTTCCGATGGAAGTCGGTCTTTGACCACATTGACCACGCCGCGCCGAGAGCACCACGGCGGTGGACGACGGCGAGGCCTAGGAAGGGGACAACATGGAGGCAGGGAAGACTCAGCAGTTGTTTTCCACGCGGAGGGGAGTACGACTGTACGAGGGTTTACTGGTTCGTCTGCCATCGCCGGAGAATAACAGCAGGTGTGGGTGAGTAGAGGGATGGCTAGGCCAGCGATGGGAGTACGGTGGGGCGGTGAGGCCTGCGCGGCCGCACAGCCGGCCGCGGGAAGGAGGCAGCAGGCAGTCCCGCCGGCGCTTGTTTGAGCGGCTGGAGAAGGAAGAGCAGAGATTGAAGAAGCACGACGGCCGTTGGATGGACATCCAACAGTCAGTGCTTGTGCGTCAACCTTTTTTAGGAAAGCCTCAAATCTGTGGAAAACAGCATACAACCCATCTGCCATTATTTCTAATAATTTACAGCCCATTTGCTAATTCTTGAGGTTTTTTTGGAGCCCATATTCTTTTTGTTAGCATTACAGCCCATATTGTGGCCACGGTTAAAAAATTATACGAAATTTTGCATATTTCGGTGCGGTCCGAATTGTTTTTAATCCCGAAATTTCGACTCACATTCAAACTGATTTTAAAAATAAATGTATATCAATATAAAATCCAACAAATTCTCCACGCATAAAAATAATGTAATTTAAAATCTTGAAATAAAGAAAAGATATTTGAAACTAATTCCCGGTTTGATGTGTTTTAAAAATGTACAACCCATTTCTCATTACTGATGGGCCATTTTCTCGGCCAGCCGAATGAAAGCTCTCCTCGTCTTGAAAGATTTGCAGCCCAACAGGCCTGACAAAGCGACTTACTTGGCTAATCACAAAAAAACTGGGCTGTGGCCGTGGACCCAGCTGTCAGCCTCTCCACGTACTGTACTCTTCCGATGGAAGTCATTCCTTGACAACGTTGACCTCGCCGCGTGGAGAGCACCACGGCGGTGGACGACGGCGAGGCCTAGGAAGGGGATGATGCAGAGCCGGGGAAGACGCGGCAGTGGAAGCCCGCGCGGAGAGGAGTACGAGGGTTCACTGGTTCGGCTGCGATGTGAGGCTGCCGTCGTCGCAGGGCCTGGCCAGCGGTGGGAATAGTAGGGGGCGGTGAGGCCTCTGCGGCAGCACAGCCGGCCACGGGAGGCAGGAGCATGCAGCACGACCGGCGCTGCTTTGGGCGGCTGGAGCAAGAAGACCAGAGGTTGAAGAAGCACTACGGCCGTTGGATGGACATCGTACGGTCACTGGAGCTAGAATCGTTCATATTGACTAAGTTGACAAAGCCCTTCGTCCCCGTCAACTTAGTAGGCCCACAAGTCAGCCTCCCACCAAGGTGGGTCCCAGCTAGCCGGGGGAGTATTCATTTTTTTGTGCGTAATAAGGAGGCACTTCCGGTGGGTCCGAGCTAACAGCGGGGGGAACGTTTTTTTCGCGAAATACGGTGGCCCGTCCGGTGGGTGCCAGCAGTCAGGGGGAAACGATTTTTTTCGCAAAATACTGGTGGCCCGTCCGGTGGGTCCCCGCTGTCAGGTGGAGGAAAAATTATTTTCCGCGTAATAAGGAGGCACTTCCTTGCGGCTGCCGTGGACCCAGCTGTCAGCCTCTCCACGTACAGTCCACGTCCGATGGAAGTCGTTCCTTGACCACGTTGATCACGCCGCGCCAAGAGCACCAGGGCGGTGGACGACGGCGAGGCCTAGGAAGGGGACGATGCTGAGCCGGGGAAGACGCGGCAGTGGATGCACACGCGGAGAGGAGTACGAGGGTTCAGTGGTTCAGCTGCGCTGCCGTCGCCGTAGAATAACAGGGGGTGTGGGTGAGTGGAGGGATGGCCTGGCCAGCGGTGGGAGTAGTAGGGGGCGGTGAGGCCTCCGCGGCAGCACAGCCGGCCACGGGAGGCAGGAGCAGGCGGCACGACCGGCGCTGCTTTGGGCGGCTGGAGCAAGAAGACCAGAGGTTGAAGAAGCACGACGACCGTTGGATGGACATCATACGGTCACTGCAGCTAGAATCGTTTATATTGACTAAGTTGACAAAGCCGTTGGTACGTCAACTTAGTAGGCCCACAGGTCAGCTTCCGAAACGGTGCGCCCCAGATGTCAGGGGAAGGAATCATTTTTTGGGCGGGTGAAGCTAGAATATCCGAGATTGAAGAAGAAGCACGGCATCCGTTGGATGGACATCCAACGGCCACTGCTACTAGAACCATGTGTTGACTATAAGTTGACAAAGCCTTGCATACGCGTCAACTCTGTTTTTTTAGGGGACACGTCAACTTAGTAAGGCCAGAAGTGTGTGGCAGAGAACTTATAGCCCATTTGAGATTTGTAAGAATGTGTAGCCCATTTTTGAATTCTAATGGAATTTACTACAGCCCATTTACAGTTTGTTAAAAGTACAGCCCATTTCAACCAACCGTTGAAAACAGAATTCAATAAAATTTCCCACATTTTGATGGGATCCGAAATATTTTTATCCCGAAATTTCTAGTCAGATTAAATACAATTTCAATATAAATTTATATTACGTAAAAATCCAACGAAACATTGCGCTCGCAACAATTAATGAAATTAAAATTTTCAATATCCAAAAATAATATTTTATAAAGTAATCACGTGTTTGGTGCATTTTTTTATAGTTACTGCCCGGCTTTTATAATTACATCCCATTTATTATTTCTTAAAGCCCATTTTCTTGTTAAGCCTAATGCATCCCTCCTAAGAAAGATTTGCAGCCCAGCGGGGCGGAGAATAACAACTTGACCTTGCATGGGTATTCCTAAAAAAAAGTATAGCTGGGCTAGCCATTTTCAGCTTGACAAAAATTTATATCTGGGCTGGTGTCGGAGTAAATGGCCACGGGTAGCCTAACCGACTGCCCCTGGTTCTTCTGAAAAAATTATCAGGCCTTCGGGCCTCCAAGCACTCCAAGCATTGGGCCGCCTTCCCTGGCCGGCTACCTCTGAAGCCGACTCCCGGAAGGCGACCCAGCCTCAGCAACCTCTCCCCAGGACGACTACGGGGTGGCCGACTCCAAGAAGCCGGCCAAGAAGGACGCCTAATCCAAGAAGCCGGCCGAGACCACAACCACCCAAGCTACTCCCACATAACGGCGACAAGACGGGGTGTGGCCACAGTGCGGCCCACTACCCCCGAAGCCCGAGGCGGGCATGGCTACAGGAGGCCGTACGGGACGGCCGTCTCCCGTGCGGCTCGGCACTGTAGCCATTCTAGCCTCGACGTCATCCACGACAGACTCTTGTACGGCCCGCAGGCGCCGGGCCCCTTCCGCCAGAGAGAGGCGCGGAGGCGGCCCGGCCTCCCCCAGTCGGCCAAGGGCGTAGCCGGCCCCCAGAAGCCGGCTACCCCGTTCCTCGAAGCAGGAGCCCCATTAAGGAGACAAGACGAGGTAAGGCTACAGTGAGAGCCCCCGAGGCGGCCCACTGTAGCCACGCTTACCTCGACAAAGCCCTCGTCATCAGAGGTGAGGCTACAGTAAGCAGCCGCCGACAAGACTCTAGGCGGTGGGGCCGGCCTGTCGACCAAGAAGCCGGCAGCCGGCGGGACCCACCAGTTGGCGGGACCCAGCAGCCGGCGGAGAAGCCGGCGAGCGTAGACACTGACGGCTGGGACCAGTGCCCAGTCGGATTACCATTGTACCCCCGGGGCGTAGGCCTATATAAACCCCCCGGAGCACCCATGCAAAGGGTTGGCTTCTAAGCATAGCACACACACACACCATAGATAGAGAGAAGCAAGAGCTAGCCTTGTTCTTCTTCTCCCTTGATCCCAACAGCTCTAGGAGCGATTGCAGCTACCAATTCTCGATCTAGTGATCATGCGGAGACCCCGCAGAGCAGGACTAGGGGTGTTATCTCCTCGGAGAGCCCCGAACCTGGGTAAGATCCGCCGGCGTGCATGTCTTCGCCTCATCCCGTTTCCAGGCACCGGCGATGTCTTATTGGCACCCACAATGATAAGCCATCCGTTGGCATATGTCGCACCAACCACCCGACATTTGGCGCCCACCGTGGGGCCAGGTGCACCGTCGTCCGGAGACCTGTTCTGGACGGGAACCCTCTTCCTCCCCCGCGAGCGCAGCCAGCCTACTGCGCCCGATGGCGTTTGCCTCGACGCGCTGCAAGGTGTCGATGACGCCTGCGCAGCGAGCCGCCTCGCCGATCTGCTTGGCGAGACTCGCATCTCCGACGAGCCTGCGTCCGACGCAGGCACCGACTACCCCGAGAACCGCCTCGTCAGCCTCCTCGACCAGCTTCACGTCTCCAGCGAGCCTGCTGCAGACATGGAGTCGGTCGGCTCCACCGACCCGATGCTCATCGACTCCGACACCGCATCGCTTGACGCCTACCGCTCCGACGTGGTGGTCTTCGACGACCCCCTCCCTCGAGCTGACAGCGGCAGCAGCGCTGTCACTGAAGTGCTGGCCATCAGCCACGTCCCCAACTCGGGCGAGAATGCCCACGACGCCCTGCAAGCGGCAATGCACGACCTCTCCGTCCCCATCCCGGCCGACGCCGACGCCGAGACCCTGGAGGTACGCCGCCTTGCCCTCATCGCGGAGGGCCAGAAGATAGCCTCCATGAGACGCCTCACCGAGGCCCACCAGCGCGAAGTCGACCGCGCCGCCTTCGGCACGCCGCCGCCTAGCGGTCCGAGCCGAGCCGGCTTCGTCCAGAAGCGCGGCGCGGCCGTCGCCAGCATGCTGGGCGCGGATCGCCCCGTCTACGCCACCCCGCTCGAGAATCTGCGAGCCACTCAGGCGGCCGCAGAAGAGCTCAATGGGCTGGGAGCCGATGAGCTCCCCTACATGACGAGACGGATCCAGCAGCCGATCGACGCGGCTGCAGAACGGCACGAAGCCGGCGCCCGTGCTGATAGTCATCCCCTGCGCCGGGAGCACGCCGCGACGTCCCGCTCGCCGACTGCAAGCGGCGCGCGCCAGAAGAAAGACAAGGAGCCGGCTGCCAGCCGCAGCCGGACTCGCATTACCATCGAGCGCGACGCGGAAGGCCGCACTCGAGCGGTTGAACACCAAGGAAATCTGCCTCCTCCCCCGCCTCAAAGAGAAAGACGCCTCACTCCGCCGCCTATCACACACCCGACTCTTGGCGACCGACTCGGCCGCCGAGAAGGAGTCGGCGAGAACGACGCCCGCCACAGGATCGACCGCCTTGCTCGATCCTTGGCATTAGAAGAAGAAGACGATGTCGGCCCGCCATGCTTTGGCCCCCGCATCCGCGACGAGCCCTTCCCCAAAGGGTTCTCGCTCCCCAGAGACACGCCCAAGTACAACGGCTCGGTGAAGCCGGAAGATTGGCTCATCGACTACTCCACGGCCGTCAGCATAGCCAACGGCAATCGGCGCGTCGCCGTGAAGTACGTCCCCCTCATGCTGGAAGGCACGGCGCGCACATGGCTCAACAGCCTCAAGCCCTACAGCATCAACAGTTGGCTAGACTTCACCGAAGTCTTCGTCCGCAACTTCACCAGCACCTACAAGCGGCCTCCCAAGCCTCGCCAGCTCTCCCTCTGCGTCCAAGGGCCCAACGAGTCGACCCACGACTACCTCACGCGATGGGCCGAGCTCCGCAACTCCTGCGAGGGGGTGCACGAGGTCCAGGCCATCGAGTACTTCACCGCCGGGTGCCGAGAGGGCACCCTTCTCAAGCACCGACTCCTCTGCGACGAGCCGGCTACCCTCGACGAGTTGCTGATCACCGCGGACAAATACGCCACGGCCGACTCCTCAATGAAGACCGAGCTGCGAGTAGACGCCTCTGGGAAGGTGATTGCTCCGGCTCCCAAGACGCCGGCTGGCGACCCCAATCGGCGCCCCTACCAGAACGACCACAAGCGCAAGGCCCCCATGCCGACTTCCTCCAGTCGGCAGGTGGCCACAGTTGAAGACGAGCAGCCTGAAGAACGGCCCGCTCCCAAGAAGAAGGGTAGAAGGCCAGCTTGGCAGCCGTCTTTCTCCTACGAACAAGCTCTCGACGCCCCCTGCAAATTCCACAGCGGCGCGAAGCCGTCCAACCACACAACCCGGAAATGCCACTGGCTCACCCGCATCACCAAGGGCGAGGGGATGTTGCCGCCTCCGCCTCCCGGCCCGCCGCCTCCAGCCCCCCAGCAGCCGGCGGCTCGGCCGGCAGTCGGCGCCATCCAAGACGAATTCCCCGAAGAGCACGCCGCCTACGTCGTCTTCACCAGTCAAGCCGACGACAAGCGCAGCCGACGCCGACAGCATCAAGAAGTGAATGCAGTCGCCACTAACACTCCCGAGTTCATGCACTGGTCAGAAAAGCCCATCAGCTGGAGCCAGGCCGACCACCCAGAGGTGATGCCTTCGCCTGGCTCCTATGCAATGGTGTTGGACGGAGAGGCGAGCTGCCAGATTTTCCCGCGTCCTTATAGACGGCGGAAGCAGTATCAACATACTGTATCGCGATACCATGGAAAAGCTGAACATCAAAGCAAAGCAGCTCATGCCGAGCCGCACCGTCTTCTATGGTATCGTCCCCGGCCTGTCTTGCTCCCCGATCGGCAAGATCAAAATGGATGTTCTCTTCGGAGACAAAGACCATTTCCGCCGAGAAGCAATATGGTTCGAGGTAGTGGATTTGGAGAGCCCCTATCATGCACTGCTTGGCCGACCTGCTCTGGCCAAGTTCATGGCTGTGCCCCATTACGCCTACCTGAAGATGAAGATGCCGAGCTCAAAGGGGATCATCACGGTAGCCGGCGACTACAAGAAGTCCATCGAGTGCGCCATGGCCAGTAGCCGGCTGGCCGAGTCCCTCGTGGTGGCAGAAGAGAAGAAGATGTTGGAATGGGTTGTGGCCATGGCCGGCAAGCAGCCGGCCTTGTCCCCCAACCCCAAGGATTGTGATGTGCAGGGCTCCTTCCAGCCTGCCAAAGAGACGAAGAAGATACCTCTGGACCCGGAGAACCCGGAGAGGTTCGCTGTCATTGGGGCGAACTTGGACAGTAAATAGGAAGGCGAGCTCGTCGACTTCCTCCGTGAGAATCGAGACATCTTTGCATGGTCCCCAAAGGACATGCCGGGTGTCCCGAAGGATTTCGCCGAGCATAAATTACATGTCCGAGCTGATGCGAAGCCGGTCAAGCAGCCCCTCCGCCGACTGTCAGAAGAGAAGCGAAGAATTGTGGGAGAAGAGATAGCCCGGCTCCTTGCCGTTGGCTTTATCATGGAAGTGTTCTTTCCAGAGTGGCTTGCCAACCCAGTTCTGGTTCTGAAGAAGAATAACAAATGGCGTATGTGTATAGACTACACCAGTTTGAACAAGGCCTGCCCAAAGGATCCATTTGCTCTGCCACGGATTGACCAAGTGATAGACTCCACAGCGGGATGCGAGCTGTTAAGTTTTTTGGATGCGTACTCAGGGTACCATCAGATCAAGTTGGACCCAGCTGACCGCCTGAAGACTGCCTTCATCACACCCTTTGGAGCTTTCTGCTACCTGACTATGACATTCGGCTTGAGGAATGCCGGTGCCACTTTTCAGCGTTGCATGCAGAAATGCCTCTTGAAACAACTCGGCAGAAATGCCCACGTCTACGTAGACGACATTGTGGTGAAGACAGAGAAGCGTGGTACCTTGCTGGAAGACCTGAAAGAAACATTCGCCAACTTGCGCCGATTCCAGGTCAAGCTCAACCCCGAGAAGTGCGTGTTCGGAGTGCCTGCCGGCCAGCTGCTAGGCTTCCTGGTCTCCGAACGCGGCATTGAGTGCAACCCCGTCAAGATCAAGGCCATCGAGAGGATGGAGATTCCCACCAAGCTGCGAGATGTGCAGAAGTTCACTGGCTGCTTAGCCTCCCTGAATCGTTTCATCAGCCGACTAGGAGAAAAGGCTCTCCCCTTGTACCGACTCATGAAGAAGTCCACTCACTTCGAGTGGAATGATCAAGCCTACCAAGCCTTCCATGAGTTGAAGAAAATGCTGACCACTCCGCCTGTCCTGGCCGCGCCGACTGAGAAGGAGCCCATGCTCCTCTACATCGCTGCGACTAGCCGAGTCGTCAGCACTGTTGTTGTGGTCCAGCGCCCGGAGGAAGGCCGAGCCCAGCTAGTCCAGAGGCCGGTGTACTATCTCAGCGAAGTGCTGTCCAGCTCAAAGCAAAACTACCCGCACTACCAGAAGATGTGCTATGGGGTGTACTTCGCTGCCAAGAAACTGAAGCCCTACTTCCAAGAGCACCGCATCACGGTCGTGTGCACCGCCCCGCTTGCCGAGATCATAGGCAGCCGGGATGCATCCGGCCGGGTGGCCAAATGGGCCATTGCATTGGCGCCCTACACGATCTTCTATCAACCCCGCACCGCCATCAAGTCGCAAGCATTGGCCGACTTCCTCGTCGACTGGGCCGAGACCCAGTACCTACCGCCGGCTCCCAACTCTACCCATTGGCGGATGCACTTTGACGGGTCCAAGATGCGCACCGGCTTGGGATCCGGCATCGTCCTCACCTCTCCCAAAGGCGACAAGCTCAAGTACACGCTGCAGATCCACTTCGCCGCCTCCAACAACCTGGCCGAGTACGAGGCGCTCGTACACGGGCTCCGGCTAGCCAAAGAACTTGGCATACGCCGGATCCTGTGCTACGGCAACTCAGACTTGGTGGTCCAGCAATCGTCTGGCGACTGGGACGCCAAGGACGCGAACATGGCGAGTTATCGATTCCTCGTCCAGCAGATCAGCGGATACTTCGAGGGGTGCGAGTTCCTCCACGTGCCAAGGGCCGACAACGACCAAGAAGATGCCCTAGCACGGATCGGCTCCACCCGACAAGCCATACCGACTGGCGTCTCCCTCCAGCGCCTCCTCAAGCCGTCCATCAAGCCGTCTCCAGAGTCGGATTCCATCTTCATACCACCTGCGCCAGATACAGCCGGATCCGACTGGAGAAACCCCGCAGGCGGCACGGGGACTTCAACAACCGGCCCGGGGACTGCCGTAGTCGCACCCGGCTCGGGGACTTCAGAACCCAGCTCGGGGACTGCAGCAGTCGGCCCGGGGACTGCAACGACACAAGAAGCAGCAGCCGACTCACCCAACCCACCCACCCGAGTCATGGTGGCTACATTAACAGAAGAAGAAGTCACAGCTCCGTCATGGGCCCAGCCCATCCTCAAGTTCCTAGTCAGCAGAGAGCTGCCGGCTGATGAGATCTCAGCAAGACTAGTGCAACGACGAGCCGCAGCATATACAATAATCAACAGAGAGCTTGTGAAGCGCAGCGTCACTGGAGTCTTCCAGCGTTGTGTCAAGCCAGAAAAAAGAGTGGCAATCCTCAAAGACATCCACCAAGGCGAATGCGGCCACCACGCAGCCTCAAGATCCCTTGTGGCCAAGGCTTTCCGCCATGGTTTCTTCTGGCCGACTGCCTTGGAGGATGCTAAAGAAATAGTCAAGAGCTGCAGAGGATGCCAAGTTTTTAGTTCCAAGCAACACCTGCCGGCTTCTGCACTCAAGACCACCCTCACCTGGCCTTTTGCCGTCTGGGGACTGGACATGGTGGGCCCTTTCAAGACAGCCCGCGGTGGCTTGACACATCTACTTGTTGCTGTGGACAAGTTCACAAAGTGGATTGAAGCAAATCCAATCAAGAAGCTCAATGGGCCGACTGCCGTAACATTCATCACCGACATCACTACTCGGTACGGCGTGCCGCACAGCATCATCACCGACAACGGCACGAACTTCGCCAAAGGAGCATTGGCACGTTTCTGCGCGACGCAGGGCATCCGACTGGACTTAGCGTCCGTTGCCCACCCGCAGTCAAACGGCCAGGTCGAGCGAGCAAATGGACTCATCCTCTCCGGCATCAAGCCCCGACTGGTTGTACCACTGGAGCGATCGGCCGGCTGCTGGCTCGAAGAGCTGCCGGCTGTCCTCTGGAGCCTGCGCACTACACCCAACAAGTCAACTGGCTTCACCCCATTTTTCCTCGTGTACGGTGCCGAGGCTGTCATCCCAACAGACATCGAGTTCGACTCGCCTCGGATCACCATGTACACGGAGGAGGAGGCCAAAGAAGCAAGAGAAGACGGCGTCGACCTACTGGAAGAAGGCCGACTGTTGGCACTCAGTCGGTCCGCCATCTACCAGCAAGGGTTGCGCCGCTACCACAACCACAAGGTCAAGCCAAGATCATTCCAAGAGGGCGACCTTGTGCTTCGGCTGATCCAGCGAACAGCCGACCAGCACAAGCTCTCGACCCCTTGGGAAGGCCCCTTCGTCGTCAGCAAGGCACTCGGCAACGACTCTTACTACCTGATCGACGCGCAAAAACCAAGAGCACGCAAGAGAGACGACTCTGGCAAGGAGTCGGAGCGACCATGGAACGCAAACCTCCTGAGACGATTTTACAGTTGAAAGCAGTATGTATTATGCTACCCTTTTGAATTAAGTATGAACTATCAGGCCCCCCGAGGAGCACTCGGGGACTGCCTTTACTTATCTGCGAATGACTAGTGTCATATCCATGAATGTATTATTACATTTTGAATTCTTGTCCGGCACCAGGTTCGACTAGTCGGCCCGGGGACTGGCCGCCTTGAGCTATATTGAAAGTTTTTCCTAAAGTCAGAAAAGTAGTGCGCCGGCTCCCGAGTCCTCTCTTGCTGAAAGTCACAGCTCAAAGAACTGACTGTCCGACTAGCAAGAGGGAAGACAGAAAGGACGCCCACACGAAAAATGGCTAAGGAACAACGAACCTATATAGCAAAAAGACGGCCTCCAAACACGCCTGCCGGCTGTCAAAACAGCCGGCTGGCCAGCTTCCTAAAAACTTAGCTTTAGTCCAGCAGAGCTAGAGTACTCCCCCCCCAATCGGCCAGGCACTCCTCCGGCTACAGATTGCAGAGCAACTGTTTGACTGGGGAGGCGACAACCAAGAGAGGGCGGCAAAGGAAAAAGCGGAAGGATAAAAAGCAAGAGTACAAGGAAAAGCCAAATGCATAAGTTATATACACATAAATCCCCCAACAGGCTGGCAACATACATAAGTTCGAATACACCCAGTGGGTGGAATTGTGCAGACTTAACATTGTTCCAAAAGTAACTAGACAGGGAAACAAAAGACGGCAGACTAAGTCGCGCTGCGGAGGCCGAGCTGGTCGGTGAAGGCGGCCTCACCGGCTGAAGGAGTGGTCGCCTAGCGGGTCTCGGCTTGACCACCACCTACGGCAGGCGACGCACTTGCGCGCGACGTGGTGCTGGAGGTACGGTCAGGCTGAGGCTGGCCGGCTGCTCCACCAGCCGGCTCGGCGTCTTCACCTTCCTCCTCCTCTTCTTCACCCTCGTCGCTGGAGTCGATCTCCTCCGCCGAGTCTTCGCCATACTCCGGGTTCAGACCGAACCACTCCTACGGCTGGGCGACACCATTGTCGTCCACCTCGGGGGCGAAGACGCTGGTGTCGATGTAGTCGGCGATCGCCGAAGCCCGCCGGATGATGGCCGGCCGCGCCGGCTCCAGCTCTGTGTCGGCTTGCTGCCGCCAGGTAGCCAGCTGGTCCAGGCTCAGGCCGGAATACCAGGCCTTGACGAACTCCAGCGCCCGCCTGCCACCGGAGCGAGCCGCCGAGCCCTTCCAAGCTTCGAAGCGGCCGACCGCCACCTCCAGCCAGTCGGCAGTCTGACTGGGAGTGCGAGGAACCGCTTGGCCGGGCCAGAGGGCGGCCAAGACTTGCGCCCCAGCTCGCTGAAGCCGGCGGAGCCGTCGGTGAGCCGGCTGGATGCGGGCCTAGATCGCCAGAAGCTGTTCCTCCAGCGAGCGGCCGGCGGTTGGCGAGATTTCAAAGCCGGCCTGCCTTCGCGCTTGACGACGGGCCTCGATGGTCTGGTTGGCGGCAGTAGAATAGCCAGGGAAATACTCTGCGCAAGCAAGAAGAAGGAAAGGAGAAAAGAGCACCAAATCAGAAAAAGAGCCAAAGTGGCAGATGGCAAGAAAGGACGAAGAGGTAGGCGGCTTACCGTAAACCAGATCTTCGATCTGGCCATAGCCAGAGACCAGAGTCTGCCTGGACTTAGCCCAGCCGGCCGCCTCCGTCTCGTACTCGGCCTGGAGGGCGGCTTCGCGGTCCTGCACCACCTTCAGTGCCGCCTTGTGGCTTTCCTCCTGGTCGGCCAACCGCTTGGCCAGGCGGTCGCGTTCCTGCACCAAGGCGGCAAGCTCGGCATCCTTGGCGCGAAGGGCAGTCTGAGACGCTCCCAGTTGTGCCCTCAGACTGGCGTTGGCCGCTGCAGAGACGGCAGAAAAAGAAGAACAGTAAGAAATCGTCGAGGAAGATCCGACCCGACTGCTCAGCAGTCGGCCCGAATCTCGGGGACTACACCCAGTGGGTGCGCTGACGCGCCCCCACATGAGATAAAGAACAAATTACGTACCTCGGCTCTCAGTAAGGTCGGCGGTCTTCTGAGTCAACTCCTGAGCCTGGGAGTTGAAGGCGGCCACTCGAAGGTTGTGGTAGTCCTGCAAGATGGACAGAAGACCGAAGTAAGAACAAGAATAGCAAAGACAAATCCACCAAGAAGTTCCAAGCCGCCTGCTCAGCAGCCGACTCGGAACTTGGGGACTACACCCAGTGGGTGGGCTGACGCGCCCCCACGGAAGAAATCAAGATCAAAGAGATATCAAGATCAAGAAGAAGCAAGATGGGAATACTAACCCGGATGGCCGCCCGCGTCGCGAGGAACTCGTCGGTGAACTGCCTCAGCGCCGCGGCTTGGCTGTGGAGCCGGGTCCGGACGTCTTGTGCGGCCACGTTCACCACGGCCGTCCCTCCGCCTGGCGTCCACCCCGAGGTAGCACTGTTCGCCTCCGCATCTCGGGCCGACGAGCTGGAACCCACGGCTGGCTGTGGCTCCGACGCGGCCTTCTGCGGCTCCGACGCGGCCTTCCCCGCACGCCGGCTCGACGGGATCCGGACTGACATCTCAGCCCCCACGGCCGGCTCGCCCCCCGCCGACTGTGCAGGCGACGGATCAGGCCGGCCGCCTTGGGCCGCCCCAGTTGGCGGGGTCGGCACCGGCGCCTTCTCCAAGATGATGACGTCGTCGCCGCTTCCCCCCAGCCCTGGCTGGTCGCCGCTGGCTCCCTCTGGCGAGGGCTCCATGGGCCCCAGCGCCGCAACACGCAAAGGGGTGACCATCAAGACCTCCCCCGCTGCTTCTGCTGCTGCAGCCTCTGCTTGGGCCCTGGCTACAGCATCAGCGAGCGCCTTCGCCGCCTCCTCCTCCCGTGCCGCCTGGGCGGCGGCCGCCTTCCGTGCCTCCGCCTCCCGTGCCTCCTGCTCCTCCCGCGCCTCCCGCGCGTTCCGTTCCGTCGCCGCCTGAAGCTCGGCGCGAGGGTCCACACGGCGGGTGGTGCTCCCAGACCCCCTTGGAGACTCGACGACGGAGCCGGCAGCCGCCCGCTCAAGCGACAACGGAGCACTGATCATTTGGAGAAAAAAGACAAGGTTTCAGGAACCACCAAGGAAAAGAAAGAAAAGAGAGTACACAAAGAAAAATTCGGACTGCCCTTTGCGGCCGCCTTGCGGAAGCGAGCCGCCTTCGCGGCCGCCTCCTCCCGCCTGGTGGCTGCCGCCCCGCCCCTGGGTTTCTTCGTCTGGCTACCGAACAAACCCTGGGCGGCGTGACGCTTTTGACCTCCGCCCCGAGCAGGCAGTGCAGCAGAGGAACCCGCGCCGCGTCCAGATGCCGGCTGGCGGCGCGGGACGACTTCGGCCTCGTCGTCGTCCGGCCAGTCGTCGAAGGTGACTCCGAGCCCGGAGCCGCCTGCTTCGCCGCCGGCTTGGCCACCACCCGGCTCGACGTCGTCGTCCATACCGGCCGCCGCCAGGTCGGGGTCCTCCAGATCGTGTTCGGCCCGGTCGGGGACGAATCGGCGCTCCGCGTCTGACCCGCCGGCCGGCCGAAGCAGAGGGCTCTGTCGAAAAGCAAACCGACTAAGTTAGAGTCGGCTGAGAGGAACTCGGCAACGAAGTTGAGAGAAAAAGAAGACACAGGGAGAGCATACCGTGGGCGGTGGATTGGCTCGGCTATATGGCTCCTTGCCGAATTGCCACTCTTCGGAGAGCTTGCAATTCGCAAGGTAGTTCACCATGTAGGCGACCTCCTCGCGCGGCATCTCCTTGGTGCACATTCGGCTCGGATCGAGCTGGCCGCTCATCTGACAGATCAGATGAGGCCGGCTCTGGAGTGGAAGAACCCGGCGCGTGACGAACGCGGCCAGAAGGTCGGGCCCCGTCAGGCCCTCCGACTGGACCATCACCCGCAGTCGGGCGATGGCGGCGTTTCCAGCCGGCGTCAGCGTCACCGCCGGAAGGACCACTGGGGCCGCCTGCCCTCCGGTGGGCCGGCTACGTAAGCCGGCAGGTTGATGTAGTCGCCCCGCGGGACGATGTTCCGTACATAGAAGTACGATTTTTGCCACTTCTTCACCGATTGGATCAGCGTGATGACGGGGAAGGGGTTGTCGGCGACCGATCTCCGCGACGCGATGAAGGCGCCAGTCTGAGCCGGCACGCCCCGCATGCGCGTGCCCAGCTTCGACTGGAAGAACTCCCCCCAGAGCTCGAGGGTGGGGAGGACGCCAAGGTAGCCATCACACAGGGTGACGAAGGCGGACAGCAGCACCACCGCGTTTGGGGTGAGATGGTGCGGCTGGAGCTGGTAGAAGTCGAGCCAGGAGCGGAAGAAGGCGCTCGCTGGCAGACCGATGCCGCGCAAGAAGTGCGAGCGGAAGACCACCCGCTCGCCCTCCCGCGGCTCCGGCGTAATCTCCCTCACCGGCGCAAGGCGGACCTCCACCTTGTCCGCGGCCGGCAGCCGCCGAGTTTTGCGGAGGAAATCGACGTGGTCTTCGTGCACGTTGGAGCCATCCCAATCCCCGCCATATTGCTCCGTGGTGGGAGGCATGGCGAAAACTAGCGCGGCGGCGGAGGAACGTGCGGTGGAAGAGCGCGGCGGAGAGGCGCTGTTGCAAGAAGCGGCGAGCGGAGAAGATGGTGGAAGTAGGAGGAGCGTGCGAGGGCCTGCCGCCCCCCACCTCCCCCTACTTATAGCTTCGCGAGGCGAGGCCGAAGAGGCCGGACGTGGGGGGGAGACGTGGGATTAACTGCACCCATTCCCCCCACGCCCCGCGATTATTGCGCATAAATGCAAGCCGAAACTGCCGCACGGGACGTGCGGGCGGTTTCGGGATGTAGACGATCCGCGCCTGGGCCGGGGCGCGAATGTGGCGGGCCCCCCTCCCTGCGGCGACGTCCCGTCACGTGCGTGGGCTGGCAGGCTTTCCGGCCCGCGGCCCGATGCACGCACTAGCGGGCTCCCGCCCTCCGACTCCGAAAGATTTCGACTCAGGCGGCACGCCTGACCAAGGCCGGCACCCAGCTGCCGACTTGTCAAGATAGGAAGCTGATCGAGCTTCTCAACCCCTACTCCACCTTGAAGCCCAATCAGCTTCGGGGACTACTGTCGGAGTAAATGGCCACGGGTAGCCTAACCGACTGCCCCTGGTTCTCCTGAAAAAATTATCAGGCCTTCGGGCCTCCAAGCACTCCAAGCATTGGGCCGCCTTCCCTGGCCGGCTACCTCTGAAGCCGACTCCCGGAAGGCGACCCAGCCTCAGCAACCTCTCCCCAGGACGACTACGGGGTGGCCGACTCCAAGAAGCCGGCCAAGAAGGACGCCGACTCCAAGATGCCGGCCGAGACCACAACCACCCAAGCTACTCCCACATAGCGGCGACAAGACGGGGTGTGGCCACAGTGCGGCCCACTACCCCCGAAGCCTGAGGCGGGCATGGCTACAGGAGGCCGTACGGGACGGCCGTCTCCCGTGCGGCTCGGCACTATAGCCATGCTAGCCTCGACGTCATCCACGACAGACTCTTGTACGGCCCGCAGGCGTCGGGCCCCTTCCGCCAGAGAGAGGCGCGGAGGCGGCCCGGCCTCCCCCAGTCAGCCAAGGGCGTAGCCGGCCCCAGAAGCCGGCTACCCCCTTCCTCGAAGCAGGAGCCCCATTAAGGAGACAAGACGAGGTAAGGCTACAGTGAGAGCCCCCGAGGCGGCCCACTGTAGCCACGCTTACCTCGACAAAGCCCTCGTCATCAGAGGCGAGGCTACAGTAAGCAGCCGCCGACAAGACTCTAGGCGGTGGGACCGGCCTGTCGACCAAGAAGCCGGCAGCCGGCGGGACCCACCAGTCGGCGGGACCCAGCAGCCGGCGGAGAAGCCGGCGAGCGTAGACACTGACGGCTGGGACCAGTGCCCAGTCGGATTACCATTGTACCCCCGGGGGGTAGGCCTATATAAACCCCCCGGAGCACCCATGCAAAGGGTTGGCTTCTAAGCATAGCACACACACACACCATAGATAGAGAGAAGCAAGAGCTAGCCTTGTTCTTCTTCTCCCTTGATCCCAACAGCTCTAGGAGCGATTGTAGCTACAAATTCTCGATCTAGTAATCATGCGGAGACCCCGCAGAGTAGGACTAGGGGTGTTATCTCCTCGGAGAGCCCCGAACCTGGGTAAGATCCGCCGGCGTGCATGTCTTCGCCTCATCCCGTTTCCAGGCACTGGCGATGTCTTATTGGCACCCACAATGATAAGCCATCCGTTGGCATATGTCGCACCAACCACCCGACAGCTGGATATCTGGCCTGGGCTAGACGGGCCACAGCCCACCCAGTTAATACATGCAGCGATTTTTTCGTTGTTGTTCAGAGGAGAAAAATTAATATCTGGACTAAACATCGAAAAACTCTGCAGTGCTCACACCTCAAAAACACAAATATTGCTCGAGCTGCTTGGTCCCAGCTGTCGGCCGCTTCTTGTGCAATTCTCTCATTTATTGACTACTACATAGGTTGACAATGGTGTGGAACCGTGATGTGAGGAAACCAGGAGGAAGCAAAATAAATTATAGCTATATATATATAATAAGGAGGCACTTGCGTACATGAGGCTATGGACCTGGTGGGTCCCCATTGTCATCCTCTCCAAGTAAAGTCATCTCCTCGCCCGCGCGCGCTTTCCGTGCGAAACAGTCAGCGCCGCCCGCCTCGCTTCCCGGTGCAGGCGATTGCTCCGCTTCAAACGACACAAGTGCCGTCCGTCCGTCCATCTCCCGCCCACATTAATGATACGCGGTTGCCGAGGCGGCTACTCCAGCGCCACACGTCCGTCCCTCCGCCCGCGCACCATTGCTATATAAACTGCTGCGCCGGCCATAGCCGCAGTCATCCGCATCCGCTCCCTTTCTCCCGTCCACACCACTACTGCCCACCATGGCTTCCTCATGCTCCAGCGCTCTTCGGGACGGGCGGACGACGGACCAGAAGGAGATGGCAGCCATTGCTGCTAACCGGCTGGCCGGTAGGCAGCCGGAGGATGACGACGTCCCAATGGAGAACATGGTAGTCGACGATCCAGCGCCAACCCCCTCCTCCGCGCCATCCTCGCCGGTGCATTGCACCATGACCATCGGCGAGGCCCGTGCCCAATATATGGACAGGGTGAGGCAGATGCGTGAGGAGCAGTTCCGGGAGGCGCAGGCCGACGCCGCCTACAACCACCATCTCCTCCAGGAACACCTGCAGGCGGAGGAGCAGATCACCGCGGAGTGGGCGGAGCAGGAGGTGCTGCTCGACTCATACCGCTCCGCCCGCAAGGGCCGCCTCGAGCACTGGCGGTACCGCATGCGGGTGGCGGAGGCTGCGGCCGCCTACAAAGAGGCCAGCAAAGAGGGCGATGAAGCGGGCGAGGCGCTGTTTGGCGAGACCGAGGACGAGGCAGAGGACAATGCCGGCTCCGACGAGTCCCCGCTCCGCTGGCGTCGACGAGGCCCTACTCTGCCGAGGCCCCGCGGCGCCAACAACGAGGCAGAGGACACCGCTGGCTCCGCCCCGCCAACAACGAGGCAGAAGACGTCGCCGGCTCAGCCGAGGCCCCACCCTGCCGGCAACGTGGGGGAGGATTTCCACCGCTCCGCTGAGGCACCGCCCGTAGGCAACGAGACAGAGGACATCGCCGGCTCCGCCGAGGCTGCGCCACACAGAAAACGAGGAAGAGTAGAACACGGTAGGTCGCCGCCGCTCGGGTCCAAGTAAGGCCACCGCTGCTACCCTCCGGTTGAAGCCAAGCTAGGCGGGTTGACCATTGATGGCCGGTTAGCTTCTTGGCGGCGACGTGGAGTCGGAGAGCTGCGCTGGAGAAGAACGCTGCTTCTACTTAACTGCTGGTGTAGTTGGCTGACTAACACGTGGGCCCAACAGGCCACATGTCAGTTACGCAACTGCACCTGCAGTTAAGTCACTGAAGCTTCTGTTCGGCTCAGCGGGACACAGGTGGGTAGCTTCGGTTAATTAATTATACCTCCAGCGCACCCCTTTTTAGTTGAAGAATGTATGAAATGTAATGAAATCCGGCATGTTTATATGAAATCCGACCGTGTATGAATGAATTTATTTCGATTAGTTCGAATTCCTGTATCACTGGCATTGGATGAACATGCAAAACAATACGTACTAGCATTATGCCGAGGGTGATCACCTCATTTGCAGCAGTTTCACATGTACTCCCTCCGGTCCTTTCTAGTCTGCATACAATTTTTGTCTGCAGTCAAAGTATCTCTACTTTGACCAATCTTATACAAAAAAGTATGCACTTTCACAATGTGCGAAGTAAAAAGGAACAGAAGGAGTACAAAGAGTTTGAGCAGCTTTTTAGCGTTTCTGTACATTGCAATCAAACACACAGGCCTGGCAATTCATAGAGAACATTCAAAACAATCGATGATTATGCATCTCAGCGGCTCACATGTCAGAGGCAATATTTACTTCACAACTAAAGAATAAAGAAAAAATTGATCGACGCTGCTGACAGCAAAGGGCGTCCCATTCGAAAATATCAAACGCATGTCTTGCTAAAATCAATGAGCAAAATTTGACAAGGTTCTCCCATTCCAAAATATCAAATGCCTACGATTGTGGAATGGGCAGGGTTTGCCATCAGTTCGGACATTGACATGGCACCTCGTGCTAAATAAACCAGCTGTTCTTTTTGTGTAGTTCCACCAAAATCAACCAAATTCGCGCGTACTTGTATGATTTCGCCCTTATATGTTGCAATGCCTTGAACTTATCGGCACCTCCTTTCTTGTGGTGGAAATGAATGATTCAATGTATTCATGAACATTTTGTGCAGTTCCCATTGAAATCAAGTTGAGCACCCCTGTTTGCACAAATACAAAAAAGTGATTAGTGTAAAGCAAAATGTACTATTAATTGACAATTTCAACAGGCACATGCATGGTTCATGTAGAGCACACTTTTAGAAAAATGGAACTCACCAGAAAGAATCCTAGAACAACATTGTACTCGCGCATCACAGCAAAAAAATGGAGATTTGTCAGTCCTTCTGAGCTGAAGTTAGTTTGGTCTTGTGGGGAGTAATGTAACCATCCTTCAACTGCTCCTTCTGATGAGAAGATAGACAGGGCTTATTCATCCTGGCATAATCGGAACTAGTCACTTCACGTACTCCATATTCTTCTTCAGAGGAAGATGATCCTGTTGTGCAAAGACAAGAGGACTACTAAATGCTAGCATCCCTGTTTGCTCGAAAAAAAGGAAATGAAATATTTAAAACAACACAGATGAAGCACTTCTCAAGGACAATACCACTTTTTCATGACAATATCTAAACAGTAGCACAACACCAATAGAGATGACAAAGCTCAATCATATGGATTAAATCAGTGGGCGAGTACCAACCTTTGTCAGGAGGCTTATTGTGTAGAGCATACAGATAAAGCACTTCTCCGGAACCATCTGTTGCTATCTACGATGGTGGCCATGCTTACTATATACTCCTCGATTAATTTAATGTTTCCAACATCTTCTTGTGCAGTTCCACTAAAATATATGGTATCTTCAAAGAAGATCCCTGTTTGCACAAGTAGAGATAATTACATATTACATTAAGAGTGGCATCAAATCAGTGGCAAAACAATTGCTCGTTCCAGCCATAGCAATAAATTAAGATGCAAAACTATATCATTACTTGTGTCATCACAGTTCCAGTGCTTCATTACAGCACCGGGAGTTGATTTTTGTTTTTCTTCCGCTTGTTCTTCCCCTTCATCACTTGGTTCAATAACAGACAAGCTTCGCCTTCAATGTAAGATTTGGCATGTCAATTAGGGAGCACAAGTATAGTACTAAACTTAATTTTCTGATGAAAGTGGCAAAATACAGGCCAGCAGTTGTGAAATATCCTTATCTTACCTCAATGGGATATTACGGTGCACATACAGACTGGAAGTCTTGTCTCCATTTGTGCAGTTCACTAAAATCAAGCAACATTACCGTACAAGTAGCACAACATATGAAAGCACACTGCAGAATCATGTCAAAGAAGGCTAGTACTGACCTCTCATGATGCGGAATTCAAACAACTCACAAGAAGAAGATCTGAACCAAATTTGGCTTAACGGATAGGAAGTAAGATCTCCTCTTGTGCAGTTCCACTAAGATCAAGCAATCAAGCAACGTTGTCGGTGTGACATTTTGGTTGAACTGCACAAAACATTCTTAAAACAAAAGTGTTTTGTGCAGTGCAACAAAAGGTCACAATGGCAACGAGGTGAAGTAGATAACCCTGTTTACACAGAGGTGCAAAGGAAACAATTAGTGGTCAATAACGGTGGATGGCACAGAAGCCAACAAAAAGAAGCATCTACCTTATCTAAATGGGAAAGAAAGCAAGACAGTAGCATTTCTCAAACGGTGGCATTGATTAATATTAACATAGAGATTATATTAACAATAAAATTCGTTAAACATGTAATTTGCTTTTAACTGTGGCATTGCATCAATTTTCCAGCGGCATTATTAGAGGGTGTTTGTTTACAGGGACATTTTGGTGTAGGGACTAAAAAAATTCCGTGTCAGTCGCATCTAAACCAAACAGGAGGGACTTTTAGGGACTAAAAGTGGGCATTTGGGACTAAAGAAAGAAGACCCTGAGGGAGTCTTTTTGGGACTTTTTCCAACAGTTGCCCCTGCCATGCATCGCACCTTGTCTCTATTAGTTCATTACTAGGGGTTACATGGTCTTTTAGCATGTCATTTGATAACCTCTAGTCCATGTTTAGTCCCTGGAACCAAGCAGGTAGGGACTAGGGAGTTTTTAACCAAACAGGGCCTTAGATTAACAACAGCTAATGAGTTGCACGGGACAGTGGACGCACCAGCACCATGTGCATCTACCGATGTACTGTGGTCATGCACAGTGTGTTGCAACAAAGAACAAACAACCAAGGAGCATATTTGTGTTGGTCCCAGTTTTGTTATCTTTAGACACCTTTCCCTATGTGAGCGTAGCAAATCTAGTCCTGCTCAAACTCTACAGCCTTGTCCCTTCCTTTCCTTTTTGAACTAGTACTTTCGCCCCTTCCTTTCCTCTTTGAACCACGTCCTAGATTTATGCGATACAACTTTCCCCACTACTTCCCCCCATTCCTTTCCTCTTTGAACCATGTCCTAGATTCATGCTATACAACTTACCCCCTTCATTTCCTCTTTGAACCACGTCCTAGATTCATGCTATATACAACTTTTCCCACTACTTTCCCCCACTCCTTTCCTCTTTGAACCACGTCCTAGTCATGGTATACATGCAGCTAGAGCAATGCATGTGGAGTAAGTAAATTATACCTTAAGGTTCTTGGGGCGTGGTTCAGTGGGTGATGGGACGGCGGCGAAGCAGAAGGGGCCAGAGGCCCTCCCGCGCCGCCGCTGGGTGGAAAGTGAACAGTTGCGCCGGTAGTCCCTCGCCGACGGCGACAGCGTTAAGCCTCCTTCCCTTCCCGGCGGACGGATCCTGCCAGCTCTTTGAGCAGCAGTGAGGGGAGAGAGAGGCCAACGAAGTCTTGT
The DNA here is from genome assembly GCF_018294505.1 of Triticum aestivum. Classification (NCBI taxonomy): domain Eukaryota; kingdom Viridiplantae; phylum Streptophyta; class Magnoliopsida; order Poales; family Poaceae; genus Triticum; species Triticum aestivum. Next base: position 46,909,968 of record NC_057805.1, read on the forward strand.
TTAGATCTGGAGAGGGCGAGAGAGTGTGAAGAGAGCAACTACAAACGCTGAGGCTCCAGCGGGAGAGGGCGAGAGAGTGTGAAGAGAGCAACTACAAGCGCTGAGGCTCCAGCATGTATATATATACTGGAGAGAGAGTGTGAAGCGTGCAAACCCTAGAAAACATTTTGACCAGTCAAAGAATCCACCCGAGACCTCAAGTTTGATGAGCGAACAGGCTAACCAGCTACACAACCCTCGCGTTATGTTCAACGAGAGGGAAATAACCTTTTGTACATTCCTGCATTCGTGTGACAAGCATGCCATGTTTTTTTTGTGTGTGGGAGCCATTGGGATTTCAATCATAATCGTGTCATGTGGCTTTAGTGGTCAGAATATCCACAGTGGTGCAGAAATAATGCAGCCTTAGTCACCCTACCTCTCTCCATGTAGTACGTTGGGTCCCACCAGTCAGAGGGTGAAACAAACAAATTAATAAGAAAAATTAAAAGCGCCAGCGGTGTATCTTACCTCACACATCTCGCTACTGCTCGGGAACACTGTCCAATTGATCCCTCTGTTCGCTCACGTACTATTTTAAGTGAATCATTATTATAACATGCACACAAATTTTGGGCACTTGTATTCGACTTAAGTCAGTGTGCCATCGTATCTCGTATACTTACTACTCCCTCCGTGTAGGTGTAATAAGTCATGTTAGAAGGTGCAACAGGACCAAGGTGTGTGTGTGTGTGTGTGTGTGTGTGTGTGTGTGTGTGTGTGTGTGTGTTTAACAACATGTGTGTGTTAGAGAGAGCGGCAGATCGACCTACTCCTACAGAGAGATGGTGTGTAGTGTACGATTTTAGCCGCGAGAGTTGGTGCATCCTCTCGTTTTCGGGCGTGTCCGGTAGGGACATGCAGACAGCTGCCACGCCCGCTCCTGACCAGCCTGGCCCACCCAAAGCCCCTCCATCGCCCGCGCACGCTTCCCGCCCGAAAAGATCAGCGCCGCTCCAAAGAATCGGTGCCGCATTCATGCACGGGCAGAGCGGACGCGACCTCTCACTGGCGCAAGAGTGATGGTTGCTTCGTCCGTCCAACTTACTGCTGGGTCTATGTGATTTGATGGCTCATTGGTCTTTATTACTGAGGTGGTAGGACTGCTGGATGTCCCACGCTTTCGGTGAAAGGAGGTACTACTAGATTACAATTTTCTCCATTCTTACAGCGGAGGAGTGCAAGAGTAGTGAAAACACGCAGGCTCAGTGATTACATGGCCCACCTCACACTATCACCATGCGACACCTAACTCTTTACATAGTACTCACTCCGTTCCTAAATATTACTAGATGAGTCCCCGCGCGTTGCCGCGGAACAACCGTATATCTCTCTGTGCAAAATTATTGATTTCATAGAACTAAAAGAAACTCTATAACCGCATGAAAAATGTGGTAGCCAAACTAAATAAACTCCCATCATTATTTAGATCATCCCATGTAAGGAAAAAAGATCAGCCAACTCCTACTGCATAATGGGATTATATTTTTCTTTTTGACATGTTATTGGGACTTAAAAGCTCACTTACATGCATGCTACCGGTGCATGCTTGCATGCAGACATGTTGATGTGATTTAAAACCCACTCACATGCATGCCATGGTATTTCTGCATGCTTGCATGTGGCTTAGTCTGGAGCCTCTCAACATCTAGATCAGACGTCTATTATGGACTGATTTAGTTTATCTAACGGCTACATTAATTTTGATGATGTGGCTCAAGGAGAGGATAGAGAATTCCTAGTAGTGAGTAGATAAGTCTTTCTAGAGATTCCACTAGGTGAACTACATACGGAACAAAATGAATGAATCTACACTTAAAATGCATCTATATACATCCGCATGTGGTTCATGGTGAAATCTCTACAAAGACTTATATTTAGGAATGGAGGAAGTACTAGTATAGTACGTACTGTAATTTATCAGCGAGATAAATTTGTACAATGCTATGAAGCTTCCAGCTTCTGTTACATGTATCTTGCGTCCAAGGTTGCCCGTTGCAACATTTCATCAAATACAAAGGAGACTAACATGCATGCTATTGCATCTCATTGATTGACAGATCATAGCAAATATGTACTCCCTCCGTTCCAAAATAAGTGTCTCAACTTTGTGCAAACTTTAGTACAAAGTTGTACTACTACTAAAGTTGACACTTATTTTGGAACAGAGGCAGCTAAAGAAAAAATGATCCATGCACTCCCTAGCCCTTGAACTGTGAACCCTAACCTGGCTTCAATTTGCTGGCAACGTTTGAGCTTCCTAATAAATGAATTTTGCAACCTTTTGACCATCGGATCATTTTGTGCAGTTTCACCAAAATCGAGATGAGCATCCCTGTGGAAAAGAAATTGAAGAAGCGTGATTAGAATAAGATTACTAGGACTAGTTGATGAGACATAAACCCATCACAAATACAATACGTAGAAGCCAGTAGAGGTATGTGCGGGGCAAAGAAGTAGAGAAATATCCACAGGGAGTGATTTGGGCAGCTAGAGCAGTGGTGCAAGCTGGCTGTAAAGGGGGTTGTACCTGAGGGACGTAGCTCAACCTTGAGGAGGGCGGCAGCAGGCGGCAACCGCCCACGGCGCGGCATTGACCAAGGGATGAAGGCAACCTCACCGGCTTTGTGAGAGAGAACGACGGGGACCCCTGATTGGGATGTGCCGACAGTGGGTTTTCACCGTTGGCGATGGCGACCGCATCTACACTAAGTATCCACCCCTCCCCCCAGCGGATGTGATCCGCCGGGATGTTAGAGATGTGGTCACAGTCGTTTTGTGCGAGAGAGTGTGAACAGAGCAATGCCAACAAGCAACCGTGTAGGCTGGCCCGTCCTGACTATGTATATAGTGGAGCGGTTTCCTTTTCTCTCCATATGAACCTATCGTATTGCGTACGTGCCACTGAAGAAAAAAAACTTTATTTATAAATGACGTGACACCTACTACTCATTCTCCTATAACCTTGCTCTTGGCATCTCCAAAATATTAACCTTGCGATTGGCTCTTCGCCTCTTCGGGAAGTCGAGCAATAATGGTAGTGCAATATATATCATTCTAGCTATATGAGACCGAATGAATTGCTGCACGTCCACCACGTGGGAGAGGGTCGAGGGGCGAGGAAAAGTGCTACATACATAGCAAAATGAGTGAATCTACACTCTAAAATATGTCTATATACATCAGTGTTTGGAGTATGTACTAGTAGTTCATATTGAAATCTACTAAAGGACATATATATTCCAAACAATATGATATAATCTCTATAACCAAGGTAGTAGGGACGAGGAGTAAACGGAGGGAGTAGTAAATTTTTCTCCTCGTCCTGCGAGCCACCGCGCGCATGGGCGAGGGAGCGGGCGTAAGGCGGAGCAAGCTTCACCTCATCCTGCGAGCCACCGCGCCCGTGGGCGGGGGAGACGACGTACTAAGCAAGCTTCTCCTTGTTCCGTGAGTTGACGGGACACATCAAAAGTACTGCAGTGTATAGAGCCTTGCCTCTAAGGTAGGCCCCACATGGTTTGCCTCTTTTTTAATTAACATAACGCGTCAAGTCGCAATTTGTTTGTTCACCCGTGGTAGACGATCCTCCCTCCACCAAGTGGACAACCAGTACACGTGCCAAATTACCACGTGGGCTTCCTTTTTCGTACAGAAATGAGCTCCACCATGTACCCGCGCGGGTGTGGTTGGGAAAGAGACGGGAGTACGTGTGCCGTGCATGCACCTCTTCTCTTCGTGCACGTCCCCCACCTACGTGGGTGTGTGTGAGAGATACAAACTGCGTTCGTGAGTGTTTTTTGTTTTGGGGTGGGGGTGGGGGTGGGGTGGGGTTGATTTCGTGAATTATTTGTGGGAATATGTGTCGATGACATCTCAAACAAAATTTTGCATGCAATGTGTGTGAAATGGAGGCCTATCCATATCATATATAGAGGGTCGGGCAATCCACGAGAAGAGAGGGAGGGGTCATAGCTATCGATAGAGTCGAAGACATGATCAAGTGGGTGGGTGCGAGATCGATGAAGAGAGCCCTCGAAATTGTGTGTGTGTGTGTGTGTGCAAGTCAAAGATATAGGGCGATTGGCCTACCGGAACATTAGAGGGCACATGTCAAGTTTGTGTGTGGCAGGGAGACATGACTAGAGCGCTCGATGTATCAGTGTGTGTGGGGGGGAGGGGGTGGGGGAGGGGTAGGCAGAGGCCTAACTATAGAGGTAGAACGACTCGTATATGTGTTGAGAGGAGAGACCCAGCTATGTCTTGAGGGAGATCGGTCGACATCCATACATAACTGAAGGACGGGAAATATGATGGGACAGAGAGAGAGAGGAGAGAGAGAGAGAGGGAGGGAGAGGGGTAGAGTGCTGGATGGGTGATGGAGTTGCTTCTCGAAGATGGTGGGAGAGGCCTACTAGACAAACTGAGGGTGGAACTGCAATGTTATCAATAAGAGTGGGGATGTGTTTCTGTGTGTGCCTGTGCGTGATAGATCTGTCGGGACGCATCCATGGATGATGAAGGGGAACCATGTGTTTGGTAAGCAAACCTAACTAGATCGGTAGATCAATTGTTGTTTGTCGGAGGAAGGGAGAGACACAACTAATGAGGTAGATGGATCGACGTGTGGGTAAAAATGAGTTATAAGGACCTAGCTAGCTATATGTATAGGGAGAAATCGGTCGGTGTACGTCCATATGTTAGAGGCAAATAAGGCCCAGCGAGACGGATAGACAGAGAGAATGGAGCTAGGAGGTGGTGCGAGAGGCCCAACTACTAGCTAGATAGGGGGAGGAGTGTGCGGTTGTGAGATCGATGAAAAGAGGGGCGAGAGTTTACACGTGTGTCTGACCGTATGAGAGACACGAGGCAAGGACACATAAAGGAGGAGATTGAAGGTGTGTGTGTATGTTGTAGGCAGGCATCGCTGGAGAGGTTTATCGATCGGTGTGTGTCGGAAAGGAGTTGTGGAGACTCTGGGAGAACGACCTAAAGAAAAAAATGAATGTGCCCGGTGGATAGAATGCCGAGGGAGGGGGAGGGCGAGGAGGGCGTGTGCATGCACGAGAGAAAGTTAGTGGTAGCTACAAAGGTTAGAGGATTGTGTGGGTGTAAGAGACTAACAAAGATCATAATTTGATATGAAAGCGGATTCATATATTTGAATAGGAGATCATAGTGTTTTAAACATTGCATGCATGAATATAGCGGTGATACACGTGCTGTGCACATGTTATACCATAATGTGATAATGCATGGCGTTTGCAACTCACAGCTAAATGCCGAACAATCTAAACCATACTATACATCAAACAATCTCACATTTTATTTGAATTTGTGATAATGTGTGGCGTTTGCAGCTTACAACTAAATATCGAACAATCTAAACAATACTATATATCGAACATTCTCACATTTTATTTGAATTTGTGGTAATGTGTGGTGTTTGCAACTCACATCTAAATACTTGTAGGCGTAGGGGGCGGGGCACCATACATAATGTGATAAACACATTATACATATGAGACATGGTTTAGATTATGAAGATCTAGCTAGAGCTAGAAATGTAATGTGATTTGAAATCAAAATAAAGTGGATTCAAAAAATCTAGTTCGAGTTCATATAGTACACATAGTTCATATGTAACTCGAGACTAATCATGTGGTGTGCTGTGAAGATAATACACAAACGATGGTTTAACTTGACAATAATGATGATTGTAGATCTTATTAAAACAGAGAAACGAATTCAAATGCTTTGACTTCACAACAATCATTACTGTAGATCTTATTCAAATAGAGAAACGAATTCAAATTTAGTTCATATTGAAGCGGTAGTATATACGTTTGGAATGCACTAAAACGTTCATTTGAGTAGTAGGTTGCATGCATTATACACGTAGAGAAATATTTTAATTGAACATAACATGAATTCAAAGTTTTGAATGACATTTGTAGTGCGTATTGGTTTGGTACAGTACATGTTAGGCTTGTCCGGAAATTTCAACCCGCGCCTTGTTAGCCCGAAATATTTAAGATATATCTTTGTCTCGTTGTGCTCCGACAACTCCCTCCATCTCAACCCGCGCCTTGCTATTCCGAAATTACAACGCGCGCGAAAACTCCCACCTCCTGTGAAATCCCGACACGCGAAATGCCCGTGGTACCCCTGAACCGAAAGAACCGCTTCAAATTGGTGGGGGTACTTTTGTAACTTACCTCACATTTCGGACAAGCGCGTCCCTAAGCCATGGTGCCCCACTACCATCCCATCCGCCCACCCATTCGTACACCGAGGCCGCAAAAACCCGCTATGAAACCCCACACCCTGCTCCGTCCGCCACCCAGCCGGAGCCTCTTCCCCGACGACATCGTCCACAGCAACACCTCGACGTCCCTCATCCACCATACCAGATGAGGATCCGTCATCTATCTCGTCGTCCCGCCGGTTCAGCCACCTCGTCCTCCACCTCCAAGGAGCTGCCCCGATGTTCCCCTCGTCTTACGCGCCACCTCCATTCCCACGCCACCGTCTTCACGTGCATCACCGGAAGAGCATCATCATCACCGTTTTCTCGGATGAAGCTGCGGCCTAATCGGCGCCACCAAAGCGGTTGTACACTAATCGCCACATTTTCTTCTTGATTCGATCTCACGATGCTGCCGGCGCTCGGTCCTGAGCCGACACAGCGCGGCTCCATCCACAGCGGCATCGCCGGTCACATCCTCCACGGCGTCGCTCCCTCGGCGGCGACATCCACATCAGTAGGAGCTGCTGCTGCTTTAGCTCTCGCTCGCGCTACTGCTCTGCTCTTGGCCTCGGTCCCCTCCCTGGTCTGCTCTTGCTATTGCTCTTGCTCGCGCTGCTGCTCTCGCTCTTGCTCTTGCTTGTGATGCTGCTCCGATTTAGCTACACTTCAGTCGAGTGAATCGACTTTTGGGTCAGTCTATTTTCAGGGGGTGGGGGGCTCGCCGCGGTGAAGGAAGAACTAGCCATAGCGGGGAGGGGGGCTCACCGGAGGGGTACCCCACTATCTATCTTAGGGTTCAGGGTGCGGGCGGTGGTCGCTGGCGGTGGCGGGGCATTGGCGGGGCGGTGGCGTTGGGATCGCCGGAGAAAAAGCTCGGCACGGGGGGCCTAGAGGGATGGCCGGGGCGGCGGCGGACCAGCGGTGGGAGTGTTTTCGGGGCGGGCGGGGCGGTGCACCGCCGGCCGCAGGTGGCGGGGGGCTGTTGTTTGGCCGGTGGTAGCTGGCGGCTCAGGGGGATGGAGGTTGAAGACGAACCGTAGGCCCTTGATTTCGTGTCCAACGGTTGGAAAATCGACTGACCAGAGATGAAAAAGTCAGTTGACCGATGTGTAGCCTCACCTTGCTAGTGCATTCAGTTTCGACAGCAAAATTCAGTTTCAACAGTAAAATTCTGTTTCGACAGTTAAGTTCACTTTCGATAGTTAAGTTCAGTTTCGACAGTTAAATTCAGTTTCGACAGTTAAGTTCAGAGATGAGCGGCTGATGTATTTTATATCTAGCACTTTGTGGTTATGTATTTTACGTCATGTATTGGAGATGCTACTAGAATTCCACTCAGGTTAACGTTGTTCATTGTCTCTCTTATCCTGCTTCAGCCTCGGCATCGTACAACTCACCGGAGCTGCTCCAACGATGAAACTCTCCATCAAAGTGGAGCAGTACCTCGGGCTCCATCTCCAGACGCCTGAGATCTTCTTCCCCTCCTCCGACAGCCAAGTCAGACGGAGCATCCTCACCGGCCAACCTAATCACGCTGAGATCGACCTGGCTTCGCCAAAGAGGTTGTACACTTGTTGCATCTCTTTTTTACTCTACATGTTATATATATTGTCCACTGAGCACACGGATTTGTTCCTTTAGTGTCTCCTTGAAAGAAAAAACGTAGGAATTTTAATTTTCACTTGTCCTCCTTTTCAAATTCCTATTCATGAAGCACAAGACTAAGATATAGTAGCATAATAGCATTATAACCGTACATTTTCTTGTGGTTTGACTTAATCTCACCATGCTTCTTTGCATCCTGTGATCTTCCAATTGTTGTGAATCAAACACCCAGATTGGCAGAAATCCTGTGTTTTTAAATTCTCTGTTTTGCACGTGCATTCCTATCCTATTCCTGTCTATTTCCTATCCCTGCATTGTTGGAATCCTCCAATTCAAACGAGCCCTTACAGAATTACTTCTCTTACAGATAGTTGTCAAAGAAAACCTTGCGTGGTTTGTCCCGCTCCTGCTGCGCCGTCGTCCACCCCAGCTCAGCTGCTCCAACGACAGAAGGGTCCAGCACAGCAGGGATCCGGCCTCCAGACTGTCTTTCGCCGCCTCAGATCTTCTTCCCCGCCGCTGGCAGCCATGAAAACTGCATTACCATCATCAACCGAGCAGATGACCTCGAGGACTACACGGGTCCGCAAGAGAGGTCGCACTCTTTCGTGTCTGCTTACGTTATGCATCGCTTAATATTACATGCTACTTTATCGTCCTGTTCACCGATTAGACTCTGAGTCAGCTCCAAACTAATGGTCAAACTTGAGTTTTTAAATGGTTGTGGGGTACATATCGGGGCCGCTATCAATAGTATCTATCTACTATCTGGTTAATCTCCGGTGTCTACTATGAGTTTCATGTTGGTGGGAAACAAACAGTAAAGAAGCCATTATCTGTATTTTTTAACTGAAGCCATTATCTGCCTGCTATTATTGGTTTTGGGTCTATCCACAGGTTGCTACCATCACTCTGGATTTCTGCATGCACTCCTTACATAATCTCACTATGTTTTATTCCTATGCATGACAGTTATTGTAAACAATGGAACTGAACATGTAGAGCAAAAGAGACGAGCCTTGCGTGGCAATAAAATTTCATGCAGACGTCGCTCCATGGTAGGCGCAAAGGCAGCCCCCCTCCACGCATTTCGGATTGTAATCGAGAGGAAGATATCTGTTCTGAGGGGGATTCAGAAGGAGAAGACAACTCCTATTTACCCCCTGAGGTCTTCGCTCTAACTTGGCATGCTGATGTTGGTTATATCATGCATATGGTGTCTTGCATTGCTTACTTTATACATCAAATATGTCATCTGCTTAGTTTAGACATCCTTTGTGCGAATGCCATCTGTTTAGTTTATTCATCGTTTATGTGAATTATGCAACGCCATCTTGTTTAGCCAGGCATCATATATGTGAATTTTGCAATGCCATCCTGCTTAGCCAGTCATCTTATATGTAAATTATATCAGGCCATCCTTTTTTTCGTTACATATTACATTTGTCAACAATGTTAGTACATTCAACTGCTCTTCGTGTGCATCAGCCATTTGACACGGTGATGGCAAATTCTGGAGTGAAAACAAGGTCTTCAGAGCAGACTATGCTATCTGACGAAGCGCATATCTCGCTGGTTACGGATAGCTCCTCAGAGGAGGATTCAGAGACAGATGACCAGTCCTATTCCCCCCCCCCCGAGGTGTATGCTCTAACTTGGCAGGGTTATGTTGCTCATATCGTGCGTATGGTGTCTCGCATTGCTATGTCATTTGATTAGTTTAGACATGCTTTGTGTGAATGCCACCTGTTCAGTGTCTAATTACCATATATGTGAATTATGCATTGCCATCTTGTTGCAAGACATTATATATGTGAATTATACAATGCTATCTTGTTGCAAAGGCATTATATATGTGAATTATGCAATGCCATGCTGTTTAGCCAATCATCATGTATGTGAATTATATCATGCTATCATTTTTTTGTATTACGTGTTCCATTTGTCGACAACGTTTGTATATTCAACTACTCTTCCTGTGCATCAGCCATTTGAAGCGGTGATGGAAGTATCTGGAGTGAAAACAAGGTATTCAGAGCAGACAATGCTACCTGCTGAAGCAGACATCTTGCTGGTTACAGAGAGCTCCTCAGAGGAGGATTCAGAGACTGATGACCAGTCCTATTTCCCCCCTGAGGTCTATGCTCAAACTTGGCAGGGTTATATTACCCATGTCATGCATGTTGTCTTGCATTGCTTAGTTTTTACATCATATATGGATTGCCATCTGCTTACTTGCTTACTATATAAATCATATATTTGAATTATATCATGCCATCATGTTTACATAGTACATACACATCATCTATCTGAATTATGGCATGGCAACCCATTTAATAAAGACATCATATAGTTATATCATCTCATCCTGTTTAGTGTTTACAGTCATCATATTTTGAATTATGGCATTCTATCCGTGAATGTATGTGAATTATGGCATGCCAACCTATTTAATAAACACATTATATAGTTATGTCATGTCATCCTGTTTACATAGTCTCATATTTTGAACTATGTCTTTCCATCTTTTTTAGTTAGCCATCATAATGTGAAATTGTGTCATGCTATCCTGTTTAGTTAGCCATCATATATGTGAAATTGTGTCATGCTATCCTGTTTGGTTAGACAACATAAATATGAATTATTTCATGCCCTCTTTTATTCCCCACTATCCATTGCACCTGTCTATCATACAATGTCTATACTTTCAATTACTTTTCTTGTTTATCAGCCATTTGAATTGGAGAGCGTGATGGCAGTATCTAAGGGAGTAACAACACGGTCTTCAGAAAAGATAGTGCTACCAGTTGATGCAGATAGAACCACGGTTGTACTTGCCCAAGGACCAGATCCACCACACATAACCCAGACTCTCGCAGATTGTACCCCTACCCAGTTGGACAGAGAACCAGCTACACCCCTTCTAACCCCAACCCCGGCAGATAGTAACCCAGTTCCAGTTGACACAGCACCGTCTCCACCACAGAGCACCCAAACACGAGCAGTTAGTAAGGGAACTGCAGTGCCCAAAGCACGAGGACCACCACTCCGAATCCCAACTCAACGCTTAAAGGAGAAGAAGATTTGTTCTCAGGTCAGGTTCTGTAGCTATGGTTCATACTCCTTTGCTCTTGCATTACTGTATTTACTCATACCAACTATTTTCAAATTTGAAGGATGGAATTGAAACTCCAATGGCGCAACAGGTATGTTTTAAACCTGTTTCTTTAACTGGTTTGCTGTTGTAACCTGCTCTATGTTGATTTCAGTTTCAATTGAATAAACAGTTATGTTCTCATGTCATGCACATTACAAGTGTTGTTATTGCTCTATAGTTACCCACACTTATATTCTGTCTATTCTGCTTTGTCTTGAACAAATATTATTTGAACTGTGTCTCTATCTTGATTTGGCAACAAAAACTAGAATGATATAGACCATAAAGTGACCATGGTACATAGATATATGTTTGTTTCATGCTGTTATCCTGTCCACTTTACTACTGAACTCATTTACCAAAATGAGTTTCATATACAACATGGTAAACATGTGATGTGTCTGCTTGTTTCTCTTTTAGAATGCGGACAAAATATTGGAGAACAGTACCGCGTTATCCAATGGTAAAGGAAGTAATGCAGATAAGGTTCAAGATAGTGAGACATCCCTGTTGGTCTCCAAGAAAGCTGATAAAAACTATCTTGACGACAGTGAGGGAACCCAAAAGTCCTGTCTTGATGTAGTGTTCGAGTTACTGGCCACTACTGCTGGCACAAGCTCTTCGAACTCGCTGCCTGAATCAGTTCGTCTTCTTGAGTCTCAACTTCAAGTTGAAAGACATCGATCAGATGTGCTGCGACAGGAAGCTGAAGGACTGAGGAAGTCCCTGCAGAATTCAGATGCATATTTCTGGTGCAACAGCAAGCGCTGGAGGATTTAAGCGCCAAACAAGAGAAAGTTAATAAGCTTGCTAAGCATCTTGCCAGCATTATGGGTACCCAGGATATTGTTTCTTGAGATCTTCTGAAGTGGTTTCAGTTCTGGATTTGTTTTGCTGCGGCGTTTATTTGCGCTGGTCGCCAACTTTGACAACCAGTGTATATGATATGCTGCTTTGTTCCCTATATTTGCACTGGTGGCGAACTTTGATGCCCAGTGGATGTAATATGTGTAATAGCCGTGATAGCCTAGCGTTAGTTGCTTGCTTATTTATTTCCTTGTTGTCTTGTTTATTTGTTTGCTTGTAGTCATTGCAGTTCTTTTTCCGCGGTTTGCTAGTGGCTGCAATAACCTATTTTTTAAAACTAGGCCACAATAACCATGGGCTAATATTTACTGTAGTGACACTGGGCCTCCTACTGGCCGTAGAAACAGTGGGCCTTCTACGGGCCGTAGAAACAATGGGCCTTCTACGGGCCATAGAAACAATGGGCCTTCTGCGGGCCGTATCATCAATGGGCCTTATACGGGCCGTATGATCGATTGGCCAAACATGGGCCAAACAGACCGCATTATGGCCGTAAACGGGCTAGAGTTGGAATCGTCCGTTCATGGGCCGACCATAACGGGCCATCGTTAATAGGCCGTATTTGATGACGCTATGAAAACGGCCCAACGTATTAACGGACCACAAACGGGCCGACTGTAACCACGGGCTGAATTTGGCCCACAAGCAGAAAATGACAGTAACGGGCCGTAAGTAAACGAATGCTGGAAATGAGCCCAAGAATAAATGGGCTCTGAGAAGGCCGAAAGATAACATGGGCTGGAAACGGCCCAACGGAATAACGGGCCGTTAATGGGTATAAAGTGATACACTGTTCATTACGGGCCAGTTTCACCACGGGCCGTTAATGGGTGTAAAGTGATACACTGTTCATTACGGGCCAGTTTCACCACGGGCCGTTAATAGGCCAAGAGTTACATAGGGCCTCATATGGGCCGAAAGACGTCATGGGCCATACATGGGCCAGAAGTGAAAACGGGCTGGAATCATATTGGATGGCCCAGATGACGCTACTGGGCCTAATTCGGATAGGGCGTAACGGGCCTTGGGTTAGCGGGCTGTAAATGGGCTATATGCGAACAGGCCGTTAACAGGCTTTCCATGGGCCGGCCCGCCACCTTTTGACCAAGTCAAACGGGCCGGCCTTTTCACAGGAATGGGCCTCTGTTGGGCCGTGCCACGTGTCGACGTATCATAGGCGCCTTCTGTCCAATGAGTGGATGACATCTGTCCCAACGATGAGCCGACACGTGTTTCCTCCAGCCAATGATGATTTTACACGTGGAAAATCCCCATTGGTCGGGGCTGTTAACGGGTTATCGGATCCAAAACCCGACCCGATAGCTTAACGGCGTTCCGTTACGGTGGATGCCATGTGTCGGTCACGCTTGACGAAAGCACTTCTGTGACGCGCGATTTATCGTCATGGAAGTGGACACTTCCGTGATGATAATTTTGGTAATGTCATGGAACACTTCTACGACAGCACAGGTATGACTATCTTGATCCTGTCATAAATTTGTCATGGATGTACATGCATGACAAAAAACGCGACCTACTGTGACAAACACGTATCATCACGGAAGTGTATTTTTTTGTAGTGATGGGTGGAGCCCTCCGTGCACTCGCGTCGCCGTTACCCTTCGTGGGTTGAAGTCTCCATCAATGTGGATGTACGATAGCACCACCTATCGGAACCATGCCAAAAATCTCCGTGTCTACATTGCGTTTGCTCCCTCCAAACTCCTCCCTTTACCTTCATATGCAATGATTTACATTCCGCTGCTATACTCTTAGAATTGCATGTGTAGGTTGATTGTTTGACTTGTGATAAGTTGCTAAAATCTGCCAAGACTTAAAATTGGGAAAAGACTAGATTTTTATTTGGTCAAGTAGTCTAATCACCCCCCCTCTAGACATACTTTCGATCCTACAAGTGGTATCAAAGCTTTGGTCTCCATTTGCCTTGATTTCCATAGCTTTGGTGATCATAGCCTTGGTTTCACAACCTAGGAGAGTATGGCATCTAGCGAGGGAAATTACCACCATAGAGGTCCTTACTTTGATGGTACTAATTTTGCTAGTTGGAAGCATAAGATGAAAATGCATATTCTTGGACATAACCCCGCCGTTTGGGCTATTGTGTGTATTGGCTTGCAAGATGAATTCTTTGATGGGAGAGAACCGAATTGTGAAGCTACTGCGGAAGAATTGAAGATGTTGCAATACAACACTCAAGCTTGCGATATCCTCTTCAAAGGATTGTGCCCCGAACAATTCAACAAAATCAGCCATCTTGAGAATGCAAAGGAAATTTGGGATACTTTGATTGATATGCACGCAGGTACCGACTCCGTCAAGGAATCCAAATTGGATGTGCTTCAAAGTTAGCATGACAAGTTCAAAATGAAGGATGGTGAAGGTGTCGCTGAAATGTACTCTAGGCTTGCTCTCATCACAAATGAGATTGCCAGCTTAGGAAGTGAAGAGATGACCGACAGATTCATCATCAAGAAGATCCTAAGAGCCTTGGATGGAAAATATGATACCATGTGCACTTTGATCCAAATGATGCCCAATTACAAAGATCTCAAGCCAACGGAAGTCATCGGTAGAATTGTTGCTCATGAGATGTCACTCAAGGATAAAGAAGAGCTTCACAATAAGTCTAGTGGTGCTTACAAAGCCTCATGTGATACTCCTACATCATCAAGTGAGAAACAAGCTTTCAATGAGGAATTGAGCCTAATGGTGAAGAACTTCAACAAGTTCTACAAGAATAGAAGCAAGGAAAGAAGTTCCAAGCAAGGTCCTACAATGACAAAAGATCTTCTAGTCATGACCATAATTGCTACAATTGTGGAAGACCCGGACACTACTCCAATGAGTGTACGGCTCCCTACAAAAGAAGAGAAGACTCACCATAAAGGAGAAGCAAAAGAGAAGAATCACCTCCAGGAGAGAGAAGGGGTAGAGATGATCGTTATGAACGAAGAACCTCTCGCAGAAGCAAGGATTCAGAGAGGAAGGATAAGTCATCAAGGAGCTACACAAAACGAAGACATCAAGCTCATGTTGGTGAATGGGTATCCAGCTCCGACTCCGACCATCACTCTGAGAGAAGTTATCACTCTGACTCCGAATATACTCAAGATGAAGGTGTTGCCGGTCTAGCACTTGTGTCAACCAACTCCTATGACATTTTTGATTCACCAAATGAAGGAATTGGAATATGCTTTGTGGCTAAAGGCCCAAAGGTATCACACCCCGAGTATGTTGATTTCAATAGTGATGAAGATGATTTGCTAGGTAATGATGATTTACTTGTTGAGAACTCTAGTGATGAAAACTATGATGAACTTGCTATTAATCATGCTAATCAAGATAAAGCGAATGACGATGATAAGAAGGAGATTGAGCGTCTAACTAAAGAACTAAACACTCTTAAGTTAGCTCATGAAACTACCTTAGAAGATCATCGAGAACTTTTAAAGACTCATGAGAAGCTACGCTTTGAAAAGCTCAACCTAGAGCAAGAGCATGGGTTCTTAAAAGCTATCAATGATGATCTTCGTAAGAAAAGTTCTTCTTACATTGCCAAGCGTTTACTCTTGTCTACTTACATGCCACAAGTAAAATCTACCAACAAGAGTAAGACAGATTCTTCTTCTAGTAGTAACAATAATCATGCTAATTTGAGGAAATTATACGCAAGCAAGGAAGGCACCAGAAGAATCAAGGTGTTGGTTTTGAACGGAAGTTCAATGCCAATGGAGTTGAGTGGGAAGAATATCAATACCCCAAGACGTAGTTTGTTCTTCAACAAGAGAAGTATGATCCTACTTCCTTCAAGGGGACACAAGCTCAAGATGATCTTCCACCACAAGACCACAAGCAAAAAGGCAAAGAAAAGGTTCAAGAGGAGATTGATGCATTTGAGGAAGCTCCTAAGTCCTTGGTCAAGTGGGTTCCCAAGACTACATCAAGTTCAACTTCATCAAGTACTACTACAACCCCAAGGATTCCCATCAAGATGATGTGGATCCCGAACAAGAAGAACTAGAGAGTTCTTGAGGGTGACTCCGCCAACATACTTCACTCATATCATTTTGGCAAGAACAAGTGCAACCAACTTCCACAACTTTCACTAGTTCAAGGAGTCACAAACCCTCTTGTTGGTAAGACAAGGGACAAGGTAATCTAATGTTTTCATGAACATCATCTTGTGTGTACTTCACTCTATGTCTATGGATATCCTTGCTTGTTCCTTGTGGGACTAACCCATGTAGGTATTGAAAGTGAAACTCACTCCAATGGACTGCTCCAAATGATCTACATCAACATTGAGCATCCACATCTTCAACATCTACATGAAGTCATCATCGACAAAACCCAAGGTTAGTTCATCCCTCTTAGGGGGGATATGACATCTAGGGGGAGCTTTACTCTAAGAGTTGAGCTAAAGCAACTCTAATGGTGTGAACACAACAATGCTTTATGTAAAAGTGGTAACCCCACTTGTGCTTAAACGATGAGTATGAACTACAATCAAATGTTCTCTTTTGACTCCTAAGTCAATATACTCATATATAGATGACCTAGTCATCGCCAATTGCTTGATAGATGCTAGAGTGATTGTGCATGCTTTACCACATATTTCATTTGCCATCTTATTGTGTGAGCATGTTGATTGCATATTTCTCTCATTCGAGGACATCCATTTGTTGCTTTGATTGTTTGGCTCTTTTTCTTCTGCCAAATGGATGGACAAGAATGCCTAAGAACTTCCTCTAGCTATCTATGCTTTTCCCGTCTCAAACTCTATTCATGCTACATCACAAAGTTTGATCAAGTCGAATTCGATCCCTCTGGGTGAGGAGCACTCGGAGTCACCGATTCGTCATAGACTTAAACTTCCAAAACCTCTTGTGTATTTTGGTCTAACCGATTCATCCTTTTCGGTCATACCGAGTTCACTAAGTTGATCTAGGTTTTCAATCTCGGTGCAACCGATTAGAACAGTTCAGTCACACCAAGTTGCAGTAACCGCTTGCGATTCCGCATCTCGGTGCCACCGAGTTGTTCCACTCGGTCACACCTACAGGGACAAGATATAAATACTCATGGGTCAAATTTTGGAAATTTCTCCGAAACCTTTTTGCCCGCGCGTATCCTGCTCTGCCGACTCGGGTCTCCGGATCGTCCTCTCATCGCCAGGGACCTCCCGTCCCTGGTCTCCATCGCCGTCAACGGGAATCGTCACCGCCGTAACAAGCTCATCGCCAAGTTAGGGTATGAGTTCGATCCTTTGTGCAATCTTTACCTCCGGTTCTTAGCACAAAGTCAATGCCAGGATTCTTACCACGTATGAGATCAATCTATCCAGCAAAAAACTCCCTTTAGATTAGTTTTGATTCGAAAATTTATGGTTAGGATTCCACCGAACTCATCTCGTACCGACCGAGTTGTAGAAATCGGTCTCACCGATTTGGCTTAGGCCATTGCACTTCTAACTTTCGGTCTGACCGAAACTTGCAAATCGGTGTGACCGAGTTCAACTCTCAGTGAAACCCTAGCAATCTCGGATTCACCAAACTGTGTCTCGGTCTGACCGATGTCACTAGTTCAGACTCCAATATTGCTTTGGTGGCATCGAGTTTAACAAATCGGTAGCTCTGAAATGCTTTCTGTGGAAAACTAACTAAGTTTTTGACTCAATTGTTATGCAAAATCTCTGCACTCTGTGATGCTCATCCACTCTATCTAATCTA
The DNA here is from genome assembly GCF_018294505.1 of Triticum aestivum. Lineage (NCBI taxonomy): Eukaryota > Viridiplantae > Streptophyta > Magnoliopsida > Poales > Poaceae > Triticum > Triticum aestivum. Next base: position 46,927,636 of record NC_057805.1, read on the forward strand.
CATCTATTCACAGGGTCAGCTTTCAGTTTGTAGTGTCAGAAATGTCTGATCAGAGTGATAGCCAGAACAAGTCTGAGGAGCAAGTTAACGTGAGTGAGGGCACTAGTCCCTCTAGAGTTATGATGAGGGTAGCAGAAGCACCCCAAGCAACTTGCCGAAGGCAGCAACAAGGACAAGGAGCAAGAGAAACTCAGACTTTGAAGATGAGGACTATGTTGCTGCTGAGGAAGAGGTCAGCTCAAAGAAGAAAGTGGTTAAGAAGGAATTTGGCACAGCCGCTTAAACAAAGCCTGGTCTGAACAAGAAGGCCCCTACCAAGAGAGTGCCTATTTCTAAAGCCAGAGCCTCAACTCTTGAAGCCTCCAAATCAACTGAAGAAGAGGCTGCTGGTGAAGGCAAGGAGCACCAGAAATATACCAGCTGCTGAAAAGAACAAGGCCCCAGTGCCTGAAATAGAAGAAGAAGAAGAAGAAGAAGAAGAAGATGAAGCCCAAGTGCTCAGAAAATTGAAGCCCAAGATCCCTGATCATGATGACAATCACCCGGTGGCTGAAAACATTAAGGAGAGAAAGGATGCAGGTCTCAGATTGTGGAGACAATTAGACCCCTATACTGCAAGGAGAAGAACTGTTGTGGACTATAGATTTCACACCAAGGAACAACAAGACTTCTATGAGACTATGCTCTTGGATAAGAAACCCATTGTGTGTGAAATGAAGTGGGTTGATTGGAAGTACATTAACAACAATGAAGACCACTTCCCTGGAGTGCATGAGAGCTTCAGACTCAATGGGGTAGACACTTTTGTGGGTCATAAATTGACCAAGTGGAATGATGAGCTTATCATGTCGTTCTATTCAACAACTCACTTCTACCCTCATGGAAAAATTGCTTGGATGTCTGAGGGTACAAGATATCAGTCTACTATTGCTGAGTGGGCCAAGCTCATCAATGCCCCTGAAGGATGACATTGATGTCTATGCCAAGCGCAAGAAAGATCGCAGCTCCATGGCCAACATGTACAAGGAAATACCTGACAAGGCCTTGGAGACACACAAGCTAGGCTCAGTATATTATCTATTGTCTGGACTGGCCACCATAAACACCATATTGAGGCACACCTTGTTGCCCAAATCAGGAGATCACATGATGATCAGAGGCCACTCCATCAACTTGCTTCAGATGTTTGATGTGCCCCAGAAATTCAAAGTGATGAGTTTGATTGTTGAAACCATCAAGAGAACTGTAGCATACCAAAAGAGATCATGTGGGTATGCTCCACACATCCAGATGCTCATCAACTCCAAGATGGGCGAAGGCATATACTTGTTGGACAAAGAGCACCTTCCCTTGAGGCCTGATTTTGAGGACAACACAGTTGTCATGAATGCTGAAGATACTACATCAGCAGAGGCTCAAGAGAAGAGGGAGAAGGCAAAAGCAGAGAAGGCAGCCAAGATGCCAAGTGCTGAAGAGGCTTCACAAGTTTTTCTCAAGTCAAAACAAGATCAACTTGGATATCTTATTTAAGCCAGTTTCAGGATTGATAAAGGATTGGCAACCCTGACTCAGAATCAAGAGAGTCTTGAAAGGATCATTGAAACAAAATTTCATGATCTAGACTTGAAGGTCACAGAGATGCAAATAGCTGTTGAGCAGCTCCAGGATGAAGCTGAAGAGAGGAAAGGGAAAGCTACCACTGAAGCTTTTCAGAGAGTGCCTAGGGCACAGAGATCTGCAGCCGTGCCAGTGACAGACACTAGAGCTACTACTTCAGCACCTGCAGCCACAGCTTCAGTTGCCCCTCCGGTTGCAACTCCACCAGCTCCTACAACCTCTTCAGATGCATTTGTTGCAGGACTCCTCTCCACGCCACCTCCCGAAGATCAAGCTTAGAGAGCCGCATAGCACTATGCATTTTCAAGCTTTTTGGTAACTTGTTGCCAAAGGGGGAGAAAGTGTATAGATTTTAGGCTTCGAGAGAGAGTGATTTGCTTCTTTTTTTGCTACTTATTTGTGTGCTTGCTTGGATGATACTTTATGTGTGTGTGAGATACTTGTATGGTCATGTGTTTGATCATATCATACGTTAATGCTTGTGCTTGGATGATGATATTATCTATCTCTCATGTATGATCATTCACATCTTGCCTTGGTGATGAGTGCATATTTCATATACTATCATTTTGAGCGCTCAACCAAGATGTATGTGACATGGAAGAGTAACCCATGATCCTAATCGATTGTGCATTTGCATTCAAAAGCAAATTTTAAATAATGCACCAATTTAGGGAGAGCTCTTGCTTATCACATACTTCTCAAAGCAATGATGTATTTCATTCTTATTATCATATGTCGGAGCTTTGATCTATATGTTGTCATCAAATACCAAAAAGGGGGAGATTGAAAGTGCAACTAATCCCTGGGTGGTTTTGGTCATTGTTAACAACATATAGCTCATTGGAGTAATATTCTTTCAAGATAATCATTTCAGAAAGTTCAATGATTGGCATGGCATGGACTAGAGATGTGGACCCCTCAAAATGCTAAGGACACATATTGGCAAAAGCTCAAGACTCTACATTTTCATTTTAGTGATCCAAGATCACATTGAGTCCATAGGAAAATCCAATATTATTAAAAGGGGATGAGGTGTTGCTTAATGGCTTGCTTGCTCAAAATGCTTAGTGATATGCTCCAAAAGCCCTTAAGAACTTTCTCATATCCACATATGTCCCAAACCAAAAGTCAAACTCGGCCCCACCGATTTGATCTATCCAGCGCTACCGAGTTCATTTGACATAGCCATAGCCAGTAACCCTAGTCAGTTCGGTCTCACTGATAGGGATCTCGGTCTCATCGAGATGGGATTGCAAACTCTCTGTTTCCCTTCGTAATGTTTCGGTCTAACCGAGATGAGCGATTGGTCCCACCGAGTTCACAATGCAAACTCTCTGTTTCCTTTCCGTAACGTTTCGGTCTCACCGAAATGAGCGATCGCTCCCACCGAGTTTGCCTGACCAACTCTGTGTTTTCCTATTACAGAAATTGGTCTCACCAAGTTCATGTGATCGATCTCACCGAGATTACGTTATGCCCTAACCCTAACACAATCAGTCCAACCGAGTTGACATGTCGCTCCCACCGAAAAGCCTAACGTTCACATTTTGAACTAAATCGGTCTGACCGAGTTTCACTGTTCGGTCCCACCGAGTTTGTTAAATTGTGTGTAACGGTTAGATTTTGTGTGGAGGCTATATATACCCCTCCACCCATCCTCCATTCGTGGAGAGAGCTATCAAAACGTGCCTACACTTCCAGTATTCATTTTCTGAGAGAGAACCACCTACTCATGTGTTGAGACCAAGATATTCCAATCCAACCACAAGAATCTTGATCTCTAGCCTTCCCCAAGTTGCTTTCCACTCAAATCATCTGTCGACCAAATCCAAATCTGTGAGAGAGAGAGAGAGAGTTGAGTGTTGGGGAGACTATCATTTGAAGCACAAGAGCAAGGATTTCATCATCAACACACCATCTATTACCTTTTGGAGAGTGGTGTCTCCTAGATTGGTTAGGTGTCACTTGGGAGCCTCCGTCAAGATTGTGGAGTTGAACCAAGGAGTTTGTACGGGCAAGGAGATCACCTAATTCATGAAGATCTACCCTAGTGAGGCAAGTCCTTCATGGGCGATGGCCATGGTGGGATAGACAAGGTTGCTTCTTCGTGGACCCTTCGTGGGTGGAGCCCTCCGTGGACTCGTGCAGCCGTTACCCTTCGTGGGTTGAAGTCTCCATCAACGTGGATGTACGATAGCACCACCTATCGGAACCATGCCAAAAATCTCTGTGTCTACATTGCGTTTGTTCCCTCCAAACTCCTCCCCTTTACATTCATATGCAATGATTTACATTCCGCTGCTATACTCCTAGAATTGCATGTGTAGGTTGATTGCTTGACTTGTGATAAGTTGCTAAAATTTGCCAAGACTTAAAATTGGGAAAAGGCTAGATTTTTATTTGGTCATGTAGTCTAATCACCCCCCCCCCTCTAGACATACTTTCGATCCTACAGAAAGCCAATACTATTAAAAGGGGATGAGGTGTTGCTTAATGGTCCACTTGCTCAAAATGCTTAGTGATATGCTCCAAATCCCTCAACTATCTTCTCAAATCCAAACATGTCCTAAACCTAAAAGTCAAACTCGGCCCCACCGATTTGATTCATCTGGCGCCACCGAGTTCAGTTGACATAGCCATAGCCAGAAACCCTAATCAGTTCGGTCTCACCGATAGGGATCTCGGTCTCACCGAGATGGGACTACAAACTCTTTGTTTCCCTTCGTAACGTTTCAGTCTCACCGAAATGAGCGATCGGTCCCATCGAGTTCGCAGTGCAAATTCTCTATTTGTCTTTCGTAACATTTCGGTATTACCGAAAGGAGCGATCGGTCCCACCGAGTTTGCCTAACCAACTCTCTGTTTGCTTGTTACTGAAATCGGTCTCACCGAGTTGAAGTAAGCGGTCAAACCGAGATCAAGTTTTGCTCTAACCCTAGATCATCGGTCCCACCGAGTTGATCATGTAGGTCCCACCGAAAAACCTAACGTTCACATTTTGAACTGAATCGATCTCACTGAGTTCATATAGTCGGTCTGACCGAGTTGGCTCTTTTGTGTGTAACGGTTAGATTTTGTGAGGAGGCAATATATACCCCTCCACCCTCCTCTCCATTTGTGAGAGAGCCATCAGAATGTGCCTACACTTCCACTATTCATTTTCTGAGAGAGAACCACCTACTCATGTGTTGAGACCAAGACATTCCAATCCAACCACAAGAATCTTGATCTCTAGCCTTCTCCAAGTTGCTTTCCACTCAAATCATCTTTCCACCACAGCCAAATCTGTGAGATAGAGAGAGTTGAGTGTTGGGGAGACTATCATTTGAAGCACAAGAGCAAGGAGTTCATCATCAACACACCATCTATTACCTTTTGGAGAGTGGTGTCTCCTAGATTGGTTAGGTGTCACTTGGGAGCCTCCGTCAAGATTGTGGAGTTGAACCAAGGAGTTTGTAAGGGCAAGGAGATCGCCTACTTCATGAAGATCTACCCAAGTGAGGCAAGTCCTTCGTGCGTGATGGCCATGGTGGGATAGACAAGGTTGCTTCTTCGTGGACCCTTCGTGGGTGGAGTGTCGGTGTCAAAACCGGCGGATCTCGGGTAGGGGGTCCCGAACTGTGCGTCTAAGGTCGATGGTAACAGGAGACGGGGGGCACAAAGTTTACCCAGGTTCAGGCCCTCTCTATGGAGGTAATACCCTACTACCTGCTTGATTGATCTTGATGAATATGAGTATTACAAGAGTTGATCTACCACAAGATCATAATGGCTAAAACCCTAGAAGCCTAGCCAGTATGATTATGATCGTCCCTTCGGACTAAGCTCTCCGGTTTATATAGACACCTGAGGGGATTAGGGTTGTACAAAGTCGGTTACAGAGAAAGGAATCTTCATATTTGGACACCAAGCTTGCCTTCCACGCCAAGGAGAGTCCCATCCGGACACGGGAGAGAGTCTTCGGTCTTGTATCTTCACAGCCCATTAGTCTGGCCCACGTCTAACAGGTCGGACGCTCGAGGACCCCTTAGTCCAGGACTCCCTCAGTAGCCCCTGAACCAGACTTCAATGACGAGATGTCCGGTGTGCAGATTGTCTTCGGCATTGCAAGGCAGGTTCCCCTTTCCGAATACTCCAAAATAGTCTTCGAACGCAACGAACGTGTTCGGGTCTGCAACACAAGTACCACACACAACCGCAGAGAGTATAATATATCACGAGTCCAATCCGCTCACAAATTTTTGCAGCGTGACATCACGTCTGCCTAGTCATTATTTCAAACCGTTTTCGTCTGCCGTTTCACGTTTTGAGACGCGGTTTTCATTGGCAAGTCTTGTCGAAGCAGAGATCGTGTCCCCTTATTGCGGGATTTCTCATCAATACGGGCGTGGTTAATCCAACTCTGCCGTCTACACATCCCTTGGAAATAGGCGAGTGGGGAGGCTCTTGATATTCACTGCCTTTATAAGGAGATAAGGATTCCTTTATTTCACCCACGCCTTCTCTCTTTCTCTGCCCTTCCATTCTCGAGCTCCAGCGTCCAAGTCATCATCTTTTCCGCCTCAAGAAAGCACTCCGACCATGTCCGGATCTGGAGCGCAAGGCAAGTGGATAGCCTCCTCTGTCAAGGAGAAGGACATCATCAAGCTCCGGGAGGCCGGGTATTTGGCCAAGGAAATCGCCCACCAGCTTCCGGCCAAGGGGCAGATCGTCCCCACCCCGAAGCCCAATGAGAGGGTGGTGTTCATCCCTCACTTCGTCTGTGGGTTAGGGTTTCCTGTCCACCCTTTCGTCCGCGGACTTATGTTCTATTACGGGCTAGATTTCCATGACCTAGCCCCAAACTCCTTCCTCAACATCTCGGCATTTATTGTCGTGTGCGAGGCCTTCCTCCGCATTCCTCCCCACTTGGGACTGTGGCTTAAGATATTCACGTGAAGCCGAAGGTGGTGGACGGTCAACACGCAGAGTGCGGAGGCGCCATGGTGAGCAAGATGCCCGACGTCACATGGCCCAAAGGTACCTTTGTGGAGACTGTCAAAGAGTGGCAGAAACTGTGGTTCTATATCACAGAGCCTCGTGACGCCACTTGGGCCGCGGCTCCCGAATTCAAGTCCGGTGCCCCAATGCGGCTCACCTCCTGGCTAGAGAAGGGCCTGAATTGGTCTTCGTCAGACGAGCTGATAGCGCTGCAAACGCACATCTAGAGCATGGTGGACAAGAACATCAAGCTCGTCAATGTGATCCAGGTGATGCTAGTTCGCAGGATCCTTCCATGCCAGAGCCGGACTTGCCATTTATGGGAGTTCGATCCGGCCAAGCACCAGACCCTGCAACAGTTCTTCGGAACTGTAACACCCCAAAATTTTGACCTTGTTTTATTAATTAAAATGTTGCCAGAAAATTTAATTTTTATTTTCTAGATTTATCTTTTGATTTCCGAACCTCTCTTTTCTTTGATCTTGTGGAGTTTTTACCCCAAGTGAAAACTTTCCAAAAAAATATTATTGGACTTGTATACCCTCTCAAGAAAACATTTCTTTTATCAGTGAGTTTATCTGCATAATTGTTTTTCCTGAGCTTTATTCTTCTAAAAAAATGATTTTTCATAAGTTTTAGAGTTCCATTTGCACTACAACCCTTTCAAATACTTCTTTAAAAATTCCACCAAAATTTAGGGATGTCATGTGATGTTTCCACATCACTTTTGTGCAAAACTATCTTTTGGTCATTGGAGATTTTGAGCTCTGCACCAAATTTTCAAATCTGGCCCAGTTGGTAATTTTGCACTACAACCTATTTAAATATTTCTTTAAAAATTCTTCCAAGTGTTTGGAGATGTCAGTAGATGCATATAATTCAACTTTATGCAACAACCCATTGATGTTCTTTGAAAAATTTGAGCAAATTATCCTCATCTTCATTCTGGTCCAGTTTAGTGTTTTGCACTATAACCATATTTTAGCTTGCTCTTGTTGCCTTGGGTTTTGTCCTGCTGTTTGACCACTCTACCAAACCCTTAAGTACAGGAGATTGGACCCATTGGAGTATTTTTGGTCCAGGCAACAATGCCCTTCACATTCTGTCCAGAACTGAAGTATTGCAAATCTTGCACTAACAAGTTTCTGGTTTTTCCCAAATAGCCTTGCCATCATCACTTGCACCTAAAGAGACCCCAACCTGGAGATTTGGGCCACCAGAAGAGGTGCCTAGATGCCCATAACATTATGTCGAGCACTTGGTGTGCATAGCCAGATTTGGCATGATTTTTAGTTTGCATTGTGAGCTTGACCCTCTGACCCAACAAACTTGTCCACTAAGCTCCTAGCTAACCCTAACCCAGGCCTGTTAACTAACAGCATCATCCGAGCTCTCTAACACCCGCTGGCGTTTCGTCGAGCACCTGGCGTGCATGCGCTGGGCATGCCCAGAGCGCGCGTTTTGCACGTGCGTGCGCACGGGTCGCCGCGTCTGGCCCCTGGCCCTTGCTCACCTGCAGAGTCACGCCCGTCCTCATCCACTCACCAGCACCCTCCAGGCCGCCCCTGGAGCTCCACAGCGCCGCCGTCAGGTCGGCCGTGGCAGCTAGCGGCCGGCCACAGCAGGGCTCTGCCGCGGACGGCGCCGCCCGAGCCACCCGCGCGCGCCAGCTCGCCCCCAGCCCAATCACCTCCACGTCGCCCTACAGCAACAGAACGACGGTTCGCCGTCGGTCTTATCCACGGCCGCCGCGGAACCGACCTTGGCCGCCTATAAGAGGAGCCCCGAGCTCGTCCAGTCACTCAGGCAAGCTCAAGCCATCCACCTAGCGCTCCCATAGCCTGCAATCGACCAAGGAAGGCCGTCTTCCCCCTCTCCGGTCAGCTCGGCCGCCGCCACGTTCCAGTCCCGCTCGTCGCAACCAGAGCCTCCCCCGTCTATCTGAAGCCACCGTTCAACTCCCCTGAACCTTGCGGAGCCACCCCACCTCTCAAACACGATCGGGAACCACCGTAGCTCTAGTCCCCAAAACCTCCCGAAGCCACCTCCGCCGCGGAGCTCGCCGTCGGCGCCTCCCTCCACCCCCACCAACCTAGCGACCACTGGGACGACCGCCCTGGACCAGCGGATCCATCCCCGCCCTCAGAATCCCGCGGGGAGCCGCCGTTCGTCAACGGCGATCGCCGGAGCCCCTCCACCGCTCGGCCAGAGGAGGAGGCGGGGGCGACTGGTCAAACCTGACCAGTGGGCCCAAGGGTCCCACTGTCAGTGACCCACGAGTCGACCCACGCTGGCTTAAGTGGAAACGCATTCCACCGAGTACGTCTTCGCTAGGGGAAAGCGTAAGCCCCCGAACCGTTTTCTTTTTCTGATTTTTATTAAAAACAGAACTTTGACTAAACTTTGACTGGCTATAACTTTTTAAATATAAGTCCAATTGATTTGATTCTTTTTCTGTTGTTTCTCAAGTTTTGTCTAGTTTATTTTCATATTTATTTGAAAATTTTCCAAACAACTTTTTGTACTGTTTTAAAATTATGTGTTAATTTAAATTTCCTCAAATAGGATTTTGGAGAGAGAAGAAAACTTTCAAAAAGTTTTGGGATGCACCCTGCCTCTCCACAACTTGAAGGCAAGCTCTTGTCACGACCGGTTTTTCAATAAAATATTTATTGAGAGACCAATCCCTTTTACGGACCAGTAGAGAAGAATTCCTTCTCACTGATAGACAATATCTTGGTCACAGAAGAAAGATACCAGGAGTACTGAATATAATACAAGGTTGAGCGGAGACTGCTCAACAATTTATTACATGCACGCCGATAAAACATAACGGCGGATAGGGTGGCATAACTACTAACTCACGATAACAACGGTGGTGGAAATATCACCGCGAAGTGGGTGATATGACTCCTGAAAACTACAGCTCTTCGAGCGTCGGAGTGAGGCTCGGGGAGACTTATTGCGGGTGGCGGAAGCATATATGATACAAGTGACCAATATCCAGGATCGCACGGGACTGACTGGGATTCCTCTAGGCGTCGGACTCACTATCAAACTCTTCATCCATGAGATCGCCTTCGTCAACATCTGGCCAAATCAACAAGCCAGGTGAGTACTATGAAAGTACTCGCAAGATAGTTCGGACATAAGATATAACAAATGTAAACATGATGCATATGAACAGATTAACAAGTGCGTTCAGACATAGAGATTATAATGCATGGGAAAATAACAGAGAAGTCGGGCGGTAGTCCTCCCGAAATCCCAAAATAAATACTGGGTGCCAAACGAGGGTCCGAATGACTCCTCGAGAGGAAACTGCAAGAATAATAATACCGGTGCCAAACGAGGGTCTGAAAGACTCCTCGAGAGGAAACTGCAAGAATAATAATACCGGTGCCAAACGAGGGTCTGAAGGACTCCTCGAGAGGAAACTGCAAGAATAATAATGCCGCAGTCGGGCGTCCGGGCGACACCACATAAAGGGCTTATAACAGAAAATAAAATACAGTGCGTGCCACAGTCGGACGTCTAAGCGACATCACATAAAGGGCTTATATTGAAAGTAAGGGACAAACATGCCACAGTCGGACGTCTGAGCGACATCACATAAAGGGCTTATATTCATAACTTAGTAACTCATGAATCATAAATCATATCAAGAGAATAATCAGACATGAGATAAACAACAGGGTTAGTCCATCCACAGGAATAACGTTCAGCTAAGTTTACTACTCATGTTCGCTTACCGGAAAGAAGAATATACCACGAGGTTACGACATAGACATGGTTACGCTGATCACGTTACTGGACCATGGATACGATGACTCGGAAGGATTTAACTCTGCAGAGTTTGTACTTTAACCACAGCCAACGGATTTCAGTAGTCACGGGGACTAGTTCCATTTACGGTGTTTTGGAAGAAACACATCTAACCAGTACACACCCATTCAACATTCCGAAGCCAGGAATCACCCTTGGCAACGTTCAAGCAAAACCTTGAGTCGGGGAGGCTACAACCTCGCGTAGCATGGGATCAAATTTATATACGCGCGCTCTAAGGGGTGCCCCCCTCTCGGTCCCAACCGGAAACACCCATGCCCCCTGACCGGATGACTGGCTTTAATCCAGGGCCATGGAACCATCATCCCGGCCCCTCTGTTTGGTGTGTACACGGAAAGAGGTTACCAACTTACTAAACCGCATTCTGGCAGAAAACCAGTGGTAGCACGGAAAGGGGAAGAACGATAACGTGACTCCGTCCACGTTAACGTCGGGAAGTGTCGGATGACGCAAGGTTGGCATGCTACAACAGTACCACCTTGCTGCCCTTCATGTCACCACATGATTCAGCCATCTCTCATCAGAGATCATCGCAACTTTGGAACACACGGGTAGTTGCCTCACAAGCAACGAGGTACTCACCGACACTCATATGCCACGCACAACCTCTCACGCAAACATGCAAAACACCTATCATATCAAAGGTTCAAACATGCTTGCCTGGTTCGGAGAAGTCGGAGTCTAGCTCGGCGAAGTTCGCGGCTCTGTCACCTCTTCCGGAACCTACGGCATAGCGAAGAAGCATACTAACGTGAAAACCAACGCGTGCATAAAAGTTGTTCCAAAAAATTTCCAAATAGTTCCCATAAAAAACTAGACAAAATTATAAGACTGTCAGAAAAAGAATCACTCAAAAATCACTTTTTATTAAAAAGTTATAAGGGTTTCTGTCCAGGGACTCATCTGTAATGAAACAGAAAAGTTCCAGGGGTTTAACTGAGAAAACAGAAAACGGTTCGAATAGAAACGCGCAAGCTCAAAGAGAAAACGTATTTGCCCGAAGGCACCAACAGAAAACGTTTCGAGGGAGAAGAGAATAGAGGCTGACAGGGGGGTCCACATGTCAGGTTTAAAAAAGTTCGCCGGCGCCCGAAGACTGCGGTGGTCGCCGGCGTCGAACCACGGCGAGACAGGGAGATCGGAGTGTACCAAGAGCTTCAGCGTGTCCTTCCGCGTCGGTGGGTGGTGGACTCGACCGACGGAGAGCACCACGTCGACGGCGACACTTTCTCCGGTGGACGGCGGCCTGGGTGATGGTGGAGAACTCCAGTGGGTGCTGCAAGCTCCGAATTGAAGCGCGGGTCAGGAGAGTGGATGCATAGGGAAGCTACTGGCAAGAGATGGGAGTCAGAGGTGCACGCACGGGAGCGAATCGAGCTGGATCCCGTGGCGGGTCGCAGCGGCCGGAGTCGGGGAAGAAAGCTCCCTCGGGGCTCTTCCAGTGGCTAGGCAGGGTCTTGGTGGAGTGCAGAGGTGGTGTGGGTTCGAGTTGAAGCTCGGGGCCCCTATTTATAGGCGGATCGAGGGGGTGGCCGTGAACGGAGAATCTCCGGCGAGCAATTACGGCGAGGCAGTGGATTGGCAGGGGGTTTAGGTGGCCAGGCAGCATCAGTGGGAGTTACTGGTCCCGTTCCCCCGCTAATCCCGGTCGGTCTTGGCGTAATGGCGCCGGTCCACGGTGGGGTGGCCGCACGGGCACGACGGCGGCAGAGAGCGCGCTCAGCGCCCAGCGGTTCACGACGAGGGTGGCAGCGCGCACTAGGGAGTGGGTGGCCACGCGGCGATCTCCGGTGGCTTGGGCGGTGCTGAGTGGCGCCGTCTGCGCTGCGCCTCTCCCTGGCGGCCGCAAAGCCGCCGCTGGCGTCGGTCACGGGGCGGCGCACCTCCTCCAGCTCGTCGCCGACGCCCGCAAGCATCCAGGCGCTCGTGCGGTGCAGAGGACAACGGGGAGGGGACGGGGAGCAAGGCGCCAACGCGGCACTGTCGAGATCGACAACAGGTTCTGAAGAAAACGACAGTAGATCACTGAACTGTATTTCTGAATCTCTGAACTTGACATTGACAATGCTGTGCAGGTGTTCGACAGAATGATTTGGCATGAGGAAAAAATTTCCTGGGGCTAGGACTTGGTGAGGTGACCTCTCAATGCACCCAGGGGTTGCCTGATTTTTCTCAGAATTTTTGGAGAGGGATTTGAATGAATTTCATCAAATTTGGCAAAACTGGTCCAAACTTGCAGCAAGTATAGTTTGAAAAATTTGAACTGAAGACCAGTGGATCTTCATGGATCTTGGTTGAGGGTTCAAAGGACTAGGAAGGGAAATTGGTTTGGGGGCAAAAATCAAAGCAGAAATGGTAGCTCCTTTGTAAATCTCCAAGGGCTAGAATAGAAGGCAGAAATAGTTTTGATAAGATTAAAAATGGAAAATAATCATATGGGGAGGTTCAACTTGCTGGATTTGATGCAAATCATGATCCAAAGATGAGGGAAGGTTTAGGGGAGTGGATCTGCACTAAGGTCATGGCATGAGAGATTTGTTGAAAGTGGTAAAGGATTATTCCAAAAGCTATAGGGCTTTTCAAGAAATTGTCAAAAGACATTTTTCCAAGAGAGAAGTATTTTGGTTTGAGTCCAAATAAAAGAAAGAATCTCCAAGACCAAAGTCAATTCTTGGGTGAAGCCAAATAAAACTCTTGCCATAAAAATATTTTGAAAGGGAGGATTTCTTTTGAAGGAAAAATTTAAATCACCTCCCTCAAGTCAAATAATTTTTTTTTGAAAAATCCAAATAAAATTTTGGGTGTCACAGCATTCTGAACCCTGGCATAATATTTTTGTGTGTTGTTTGATACGGTTATAACACCACCTTGACATGGAGCATTCGTTATTTTATGTGACGATACGATCATACGCATGAGTGCATAATGAAGATTCTTTGCTGTTAGAAATGGATATGCTTGTGATAGTAATCAGCTTCATATGCCTTTCATGCCTACCGGGAGAAGTCTCTGTCTTGGGTAGACACGAGCTTGTCTCTAGTTCCTCGTCAGGACGGTTGCGTCTGGTATGGCATGATGAGGTATGATGAGTGGTGATTCTGCCTGTTTGGTTGAAATATATTTGTTATGCTAATCATGCAGGAAATTCTTAAACCTCCTGAGTCGCCGTAGATCGAGTCTTGTTCCAGTAACCCTCATACTTGTTTCGTACTACCACTTGTCCCTGCCATATGTAGGGTACGGTTCAGTAAGTTGTCAACACCTTTCTAGCACACACCGTACAGAGAGGCCATGGTGGAAGATACCGGCTGCATCCAGTAGGCATGCCACCTGGTCCGGGGGCATGGGTGTTTCCGGTTGGAGCCGAGGGGGTAGCTCCCCTAGTTTGCGCGCGTTATAAATTTTGTGATCCCATGCTAAGTCGAGGTTGTAGCCTCCCCACTAAGAGTTTTGCTTAATGGGTGTCGTGGGTGATTCCAGACACCGGTAAGTTAGGCTGGTGTGTGCGGTCAGGTGTGTTTTCAATTAAAAGACCGTAGGCGGAATTAGTCCCGATGGACTAAAGAAATCCGTTACTCGTGGGTAAAGAGTACACCCTCTGCAGAGATTATATCTATTCGAATAGCCGTGTCCATGGGTAAGGACTACAGTCTGGGATGGGTCAAGTGTCGGTCTTCGGAGGAAAAGTTGCTAAACCAAAACATGGATCATGACTTGTGACTCATGATGATTATGATCACTATTATTATGGACTAACCATTTACATTATTTGAATTATTGAGTATCCCTGGGACGGTTCTACCTCCTGGATATTCACTGTGATTATTCTTATATAAGCCCTTTATGTGGTGTCGCTCAGACGCCCGACTGTGGCATGCTTGTTATTTAAATTATTTATAAGCCCTTTATGTGGTGTCGCTCAGACGCCCGACTGTGGCATGCTTGTTATTTAAATTATTTATAAGCCCTTTATGTGGTGTCGCATAGACGCCCGACTGTGGCATGCTTGTTATTTATTTTATTTATAAGCCCTTTATGTGGTCTCGCTCAGACGCCCGACTGAGGCATGATTTATATTATTATCCTTTCGAGGCGTCGCTTCAGACACCCGATCGGTGCATTCTATTTCTACTCCCGTATTGCATATTCATGTTTTATATGAACAACCTGCATGCGTGCATCATGGATTTTGTTTATTTCATGGCTGACGTTATGATCATAGAATATTTGGGAGCATCATTATCCCTTGTTATATTATACCCGTGTTCATAATGTTTGCGAGTACATTCAAAAGTACTCACTAGCTTGTCCCTGGCTATTGTCTTGGCCAGATTTCTTGCATGGAGAGGAGCGTTACGATGACAGCGCCAGAACCCACGCAATGGTGATAGCAGCCTTGCGAAGATAGGAGTTATCCTGGTCAGCTGTTCCTGTGGGAAATGGAGTCCCATAGACGCAGATGAACAACAAACCGCTTCCGCCATCAACCACTAGAAACCAGTTGTTGTACTCATAGGCCACAATGGTCTTGTACTACATATCTTGTACTTTGCTTGGAATTTCTGTATCAAGTGGGTGCCTCATCAGCTAACAGTAATCCTGGGGCTGATGAGCACAAGGATCATTTTCTGGAAAATTAATATCCCGAAAATCGGTCCTGACAGGAACTACAAACAAGGACATCTGGAAGGTGCTCTTCAAGGGCAACGAGACGCCACCGGCGACGACCGAGGACCGTGGGCACGCCCTCGCCCATCGCGCCAGTCCGGTAAGTTTTTCACGTTTCAAGATGTATCCTTCACTTGCTTGTTCAGTGAAGATACTTAAGCTTCACCATTTATTTTCCAGGGCTGGACAAAGAAGGCAGAGCGGATCAGGTGTTTGGCTCTGCTGCCCGAGAAACCAGCCATCCCGCTTCTGATGAAGATGCTAGTTCCGGCGCCCTACAAGGCGCTGGAGAAGAAGGCCAAGGGGGCAAAAAGTGGCCCTCGCCGCAAGGGTGCTTCGGACATGACGTCCGAAGACGACGAGACTCACTCCTCCGCCGCCGAGGACGACAATGAGGAGGAACAGGAAAGCAACTCCCCCCCCTAAGGGGGGAAGGAAGAAAAGGGTGGCCTCCACAAATCCGGAGGCGGAGGCGTCCAAGAGGGGGAAGAGCTCCTTCGGAGATAACTCTGCATCGGACGTCGAAAGCAGCCCAGAGTCGCGCCCCTGAAACAAGCCCCTGGCCGAATCGTGAGTACTCAAAAGACTCTGACACATTCGTGTATTCAGCCTCTTCGGTTAATATTTTTAACGCGTTGAATCATGCGCTTGCAGTCCGGCCCACAACAGCTCCCTGCGATTCTCATCAGGAGGTTCGCTGGATTCGAAGGCGATGGCCAGCGAGTCACCGCCGGCCACTCACTCTCCCATGGCCAAGGGCGACGACGAGGTGCTATCCCAAAGGACCTTCCCGGGCCAGGGAGAGGTTCGGGAGGCCGTCAGGGTGGCGCCAGAGGGTGACCCTTCGGCCGTCGGACACCCAGAAGAGAAGACCCCCATGGAAACTGGCGATGGGGGCCACGTCAAGTTCGGACCCCAGCCGAATACGGTTTCGGAGACCTATATGGCTCCGGAATCCAGCAAGCAGCCTCCTTTGAAAGAAGGAGGTGTGCCTATTCCGCCGGTGACCTCTGTCCAACCAGAGGCACCGGACGCTCTCTTGGAAGCGCTGCGAAGCGCTCCCATTGTGGAGGAACACCGTACCCTCATGGGTACGGTGATTGAGAAGATTCAGTTTGCGAAGAGCGGACTGACCGAAGCCTGCACAAGCCTTTTAACAGGCTTTCAGGCAAGCAGTGCGATTATGTGAAAAGAATGTCACAGTATAGACAGTAGCCCCTAAGACTCTGTCCGGTGTTCCGAAAGAAAAGCTGGACAGAGGATCAAGTAATTTTCGCAGGAAACTAATTAAATGTGTCTTATGTGAATAAGCAGGCGTCGTTGCTGACTGCGACCGCACACGCTGCCGAAGTCTCCGGACTGAAGCAGAGACTGGAGCAGGCCGAGGAGGAGCTCGGCGAAGCGAGGAAGCAGCTAGAGGATAGGCAAGGTATGTAATGACCTGCTGTATATTCGGAAAGAATGAATGATGTATATTGACCAGAGTGCCATGATATTTGTAGGAGCAGCGACCGAGGCCGAGGCCCTTAAAAAGGCCATGGCCGAGGCCGAGGAGAAGGCTGCTAAGGAGCAAGTCGCCCGTGAAAAGCACGAGCCCAGGCTCGATGAGGTACAGCAAGAGCTCCAGGATGCTATGAAGAAATGCGAGTCCTTGGAGCGCGATGTTTCTGCTCAAGAGACCGAACTCGCCAAGGCTCGCCAAAGCGCACAAGAGGCCCGGGTTGAAGCCCAGGGCGCTCTCCAGGAAATCCAGGAGACCAAGAAAATCGCGGCGGGTAAGGCTTTTAGTATGCAAAGCAAGTATGTGAAGAAGAGGTATCTCTTACTAACCCGGATTTGGAGTTCTCCAGGGGCGTTTGCGGATCTGCCGCGCAGTGTTTCTGACACTGCAGAGTTCTTCCGAGCCGAAGAAGGGAGCTCAACGGAGAAGCTGTTCTGATCGCAATACCTTGCACCAAAACATCCGGTGCCCTTTAGCGATCAGCTAAAACAGCTGGTCGAGCTGCATAGGGTGGCCCAACTGGCCATGAAGGACTTAATAATCCGGTTGTGGCATGCCGAAGCTATACCCAGTAGCTACTTCGGGCTCGTGAAGCGGCTGGTGAATGCCTGCCCTCGGCTGGATGTCATCAAGCGGTCGGCCTGCATCGAGGGCGCGCGCATGGACTTCGCCCGCGTCAAGGTGCAGTGGGCGAAGATGAACGCCGTCAAGCTGGCGACCGAGGGACTGCCCGAGGGCAAGGAGCACCGCACGCCCGAGCGGTATTTTGAAGATGTCCTGGAGGGGTCTCGCATTGTGGTGACGCAATGTGCGCAAGACATTATCTTCGAATGCATACATTCCTGTTGTCTTTGCCTTTGTATGATGAAACAAAGTCTCTATGTAATATAATGCTTGTTAGAAATTTTTACCTCCTGTGCGGCCGTTTTTATGAAATCTGAGGGTTGGCCAGTCATCGGCTTCTGTCCCCACGTAGGTAGTACGAGGGTGTTCGGGATGGAATCTAAACACTCTTGATCCAATTGTTTAGTCCTTGAAGGAGGTGTTTAGCGCAACGAACCAGGCAATCAGACTATGTGGCTTTAGCACCCTCACCTAGCCATAGGAGTTTGACAATAAAGATTTAGGCGCAGCCCCTAGTATCCGAACTGGGGTGCTGTAAACACCTGATCGCATAAGAACTGATCCATCACATAATGCGGAAGAAATCGCTAAGGATTTTGAAACCTCCGAAGAGCTGACCGGCTCTCGCCGCATCATGACAGTCAGTTTTCAGCTTTATCTACTGAGGTGCTCATCCGGATAAACCAGGACACAATCGCAGTAGTTCTCCCTCTACTACCCTAGCCGATATAAAGGAACGTAAGGTAGTAAGCACAGGAGCCGGGCAACCCAACTATTGACCAACGACATGATTCGGAGCCAATGCATATAATGCTAAATTCGGGGTGCCGAACAGTACTGTGAAAAAGTGTTCGGACTTTGTTGCCATATTGTGGGGGCGCAATGAAGCCCCCGGCGGTTTAAAGCAAACCAAAGTGTACGGGTGCAATAAAATTTATTGAAAAGAAGAGTAGCAAGCTAGTGCCGCAAATTGTTTCCATTATAGTTTGATTAATGCGTCAAGGCGTATTTTGTACAAGTAGTGCAATAAGCAACCGGCTATTTAATATGCCACAACCAAGGGAGAGCTGTGTGTGGGTCCTAAAAACAGGTAGAGTGATCGTTAAAGAGACCACCTAGAAATTCCCCTATACGTCCATGCTTCTTGCCGTCTTGGTGTATGTGTGTCCGAGGGCGGTCAAGCCGTGTTGTGGATCACAAGCTAGCTATGCCTCCGTCTATGCCCATGGTATTTTGAGTGCATAGTTATGCACATGTGGTACAATTGCCGCCACTTGGTCGGGACTGGGACGGAGGCCAAATTTCTAGTCGAGCTCTTGACGAGCTGGGCTGTCCTGCTACAGAATAGTCCGGACTCTCTTGACAGTGTCCAGGGGCTCGGCCGCCGAATTAAGGTTCTTCTTGAAAAGGCCGCTCTGTACTTCTGCTGCTAAGGCAGCGGTGTGCTCCTCGGTACGGAGGAAGCGTTCCATGTTTCCATTAACTGTTATGACGCCACGTGGTCCGGGCATCTTGAGCTTGAGATAAGCGTGGTGCGGCACCGCATTGAATCGAGCAAATGCGGTTCGTCCAAGCAGTGCTTGATAGCCACTGCAAAAGGGGACGATATCAAAGATTAACTCTTCGCTTCGGAAGTTGTCCGGAGATCCGAAGACAACCTCTAGTGTGATTGAGCCCGTACAGCAGGCCTCTACACCTGGTATGACTCCTTTAAAGGTAGTCTTTGTGGGCTTGATCCGTGATGGATTAATGCCCATTTTGCGCACTGTATCCTGATAGAGCAGGTTTAGGCTGCTGCCACCATCCATAAGAACTCGCGTGAGATGGAATCCATCAATGATTAGGTCGAGGACCAGTGCGGCTGAACCGCCATGACGGATACTGGTCGGATGATCCCGACGATCAAAGGTGATCGGACATGACGACCATGGATTAAATTTTGGGGCGACTGGCTCTATCGCATAGACGTCCCTAAGCGCGTGCTTGCGCTCCCTCTTGGGGATGTGGGTAGAATATATCATATTCACCGTTTTAACCTGGGGGGCACTTCTTCTGTCCCCCTGTGTTCGGTGGCCGGGGCTCCTCTTCATCGTCCTCGCTTTGCGACCCCTTCTCCTTGTTCTCGGTATTTAACTTGCCGGCTTGTTTAAAAACTCAACAATCTCTGTTGGTATGGTTGGCTGGTTTGTCTGGGGTGCCATGAATCTGGTATGGACGATCGAGTATGCGGTCCAAACTGGATGAGCCTGGATTGTTTCTTCTATATGGCTTCTTCCGCTGTCCGGACTTGGAGCCCCTCAATCCGGCGTTGACCACCGTGTCATCGGTATTGCCACCGTTGCTTCGACGTTTGTGCCTATTGCGTCGGAGCTTGCCATTGCTGTTTTTCACCTCAGAGGTGCCCACTTCACTTGTCATGTTATTGCTACGGGCCAGCCAACTATCCTCACCGGCGCAAAAGCGGGTCATAAGTGCCATGAGGGCTGCCATGGACTTCAACTTTTCTTGGCCGAGGTGGCGGGCGAGCCATTCATCACGGATGCTATGTTTAAAGGACGCTAGGGCTTCGGCATCCAGACAATCGACGATCTGGTTCTTTTTAGTTAGGAACCTAGTCCGAATTTCCTGGCTGACTCTCCGGGCTGTTGAACTATGTGACTTAAGTCATCAGCATCTGGAGGTCATACGTATGTGCCTTGGAAGTTGTCGTGGAAGGCGTCTTCCAAGTCCTCCCAGTTGCCAATAGAGTTTTCAGGCAGACTGTTTAACCAGTGCCGGGCTGACCCTTTGAGTTTTAGCGGCAAGTATTTGATGGCGTGAAGGTCATCTCCGCGGGCCATATGGATGTGGAGAAGAAAATCCTCGATCCATACCGTGGGATCTGTTGTTCCATCATATGATTCGATATTCACGGGTTTTAACCCTTCTAGGAATTCATGCTCCATTACTTCGTCAGTGAAGCAAAGAGGGTGTGTGGCGCCTCTATATCGGGCCGCATTGCGACGTAGCTCAGATGGAGTCCATCTGCGGTTTTCGGTCCGGGCGTGGTTAGGCTTGTCACGTCCAAATAGATAGTCGTCATCGCATGTCGGGGCGCGCCCTCGCGATCCGTGGATCGATCTGGTATGTCCTGCTCTATTGTCCAGTTCCTGCCGAAGGTCATATGTATAACCTCGAGCTGTTTTATCTCTGCCTTTACGATGAGGTGGGGCGGGCTAGTGTTCGGCTTGAGTTGCTGCTTTGTCCCGACCACGTGGTGGTCAGTCAGACGCATTGCGCGATGATGGTACGGGCTCCAGTGCCTCGTCATCGAACTGAGGTAGCAATTTGCACTTCGGGTAACTTTTGGCTGGGCGCTTGAGGCCGTATTCTTCGGCTGCCAGGACATCAGTCCATCTGTCGTTGAGCAGATCTTGGTCAGCTTGAAGCTGTTGCTGCTTCTTTTTCAGGCTCCTTGCAGTGGCTATTAGCCGGCGCTTAAAGCGCTCCTGCTCGAGAGGTTCCTCAGGTACGATAAAATCCTCGTTGTCGAGGCTCACCTCATCCTCGGAGAGCGGAAGATAATTACTATCCTCCGAGTCGTCATGTATGGCCTACTCATCAGGGCTAACTTGCCCGTTTTCCCGTTCGTCATGTTCGGAAGTTGCCTCAACAGGGTCTTCATTGTCTTCGGCATTGTCGGGAGTATTGTTCTCTCCCATGCCGGTATTGCTGTCTTTTCCACGACGTGACTTAGAGCGGCGCCGCTGATGCCGGTGCTTTGGCTGTGTCTCAGGAGGTTTATCCTCAACTGGATCTTCTTTGTCATCGTCGTTAGTTTCTTTAGGTGTATCCACCATGTACATGTCGTACGAAGAAGTGGCCGTCCAGCGTCCGGTAAACGGCAGGTTTTGGTCCTGCTCCTCATCGGCATCGTCGTCCATACCGTCGATGTCTTCGGAGCCATAATCGAGCATGTCAGTTAAGTCTTCGACAGTGGCTATGAAGTGGGCGGTGGGTGGGAAGCGAAATTCTCCGTCATCAGCCTCCAGTTCAAACCGGATATAATTCGGTTGTGAGTCCCCCGCTAAGGATAGTGTTTCTAATGAGTTTAGCACGTCGCCTAAAGGCGAGTGCTGGAAGATGTCCGCGGAGCTGAATTCAACGATCGATGACTGATCAAGCTCGATGTACGCGGACGCACATGGTTCGGAACCTGTAGCCCGAAACGAGTCCGAGGTTTCGGTGACACAGATGTCACTCGAGGTTAGGTCTGTGTGCGGCTCCAACGCCGCTGAGTCTGCGGCTTCCGTGGCGGGGTTGAGCTTCCCGTCCTCAGATGGCGCGATCTGCTCCGGATCTAAGGCCAGAGAAGTTGCAGGTGCTATCTCCTTGGTATGGTCTGATGACTGATTTAGGTCATGTTCATCATGGTGACACGGAGCGGCTGTCGTGGTCTCGAATTCGTCGAAGATCAAGTCTCCGCGGATATCCGCGACGTAGTTCAAGCTTCCAAATCTGACCTGATGGCCAGGGGCGTAGCTGTCGATCTGCTCCAGATGGCCAAGCAAGTTGGCCCGCAGTGCAAAGCCGCCAAATACGAAGATCTGTCCGGGGAGGAAGACTTCCCCTTGGACAATTGTAGATGATTGAAGGAGCCATCGAACCTTTTGATGACGGCACAGCAGAACTCAAAATGAAAGCACCAATGTCGGTGTCAAAACCGGCGGATCTCGGGTAGGGGGTCCCGGACTATGCGTCCAAGGTCGATGGTAACAGGAGACAGGGGACACAATGTTTACCCAGGTTCGGGCCCTCTCTATGGAGTTATACCCTACATCCTGCTTGATTGATCTTGATGAATATGAGTATTACAAGAGTTGATCTACCACGAGATCATAATGGCTAAAACCCTAGAAGCCTAGCCTGTATGATTATGATCGCCCCTTCGGACTAAGCCCTCCTGTGTATATAGACACCGGAGGGGATTAGGGTTGTACAAAGTCGGTTACAGAGAAAGGAATCTTCATATTTGGACGCCAAGGAGAGTCCCATTCGGACACGGGAGAGAGTCTTCGGTCTTGTATCTTCACAGCCCATTAGTCCGGCCCACGTCTAACAGGCCGGATGCCCGAGGACCCCTTAGTCTAGGACTCCCTCATGGAGCCCTCCGTGGACTCGCGCAACCGTTACCCTTCCTAGGTTGAAGTCTCCATCAACGTGGATGTACGATAGCACCACCTATCGGAAGCACGCCAAAAATCTCGTGTCTACATTGCGTTTGCCTTTCCAAACCCCTCCCTTTACCTTCATATGCAATGTTTTACATTCCACTGCTATACTCCTAGAATATCGCGTGTAGGTTGATTGCTTGACTTGTGCTAAGTTGTTAAAATCTGCCAAGACATTAAATTGGAGAAAGGCTAGATTTTTATTTGGTCAAGTAGTCTAATCACCCCCCTCTAGACCTACTTTTGATCCTATAAGGTTGCTATCCTTGCCCACTTCACCAACCCCTTCGACGCCTTCTACCTCCTCGGCCGCATGTTTTGGTGTGGCTGCGAGTTCATCGCTTTCACCACCCACAACATCTTCACGGAGTACAGCAACATCTTCCCACCGCGTCACACATGCACACTCTACCGTACCCTATCGACAACACCCCAGAGGAGAAGTGAACGGCGCCCGGAGGAGCGAGGAGGAGCGAGGTGGAGAAGGCGGCGGCTAGGGTTTAGAACCCTCTATCTTTTTTTTGAATCTATGTTATGTTATTAAGTTGTAATTGAACTATATGATCGTTGATACGTCTCCATCGTATCTACTTTTCCAAACACTTTTGCCCTTGTTTTGGACTCTAACTTGCATGATTTGAATGGAACTAACCCGGACTGACGCTATTTTCAGCAGAATTGCCATGGTGTTATTTTTGTGCAGAAAAAAAAGTTCTCGGAATGACCTGAAAATCAACGGAGAATTATTTTGGAATATATAAAAAATACAGGCGAAAGAATCAAGGCCAGGGGGCCCACACCCTGTCCACGAGGGTGGGAGGCGCGCCCCCTGCCTCGTGGGCCCCCTGGTGCTCCACCGACCTCAACTCCAACTCCATATATTCACGTTCGGGGAGAGAAAAATCAGAGAGAAGGATTCATCGCGTTTTATGATACGGAGCCGCCGCCAAGCCCTAAACTCTCTCGGGAGGGCTGATCTGGAGTCCGTTCGGGGCTCCGGAGAGGGGAATCCGTCGCTATCTTCATCATCAACCATCCTCCATCACCAATTTCATGATGCTCATCGCCGTGCGTGAGTAATTCCATCGTAGGCTTGCTGGACGGTGATGGGTTGGATGAGATTTATCATGTAATCGAGTTAGTTTTGTTAGGGTTTGATCCCTAGTATCCACTATGTTCTGTGATTGATGTTGCTATGACTTAGTGATGCTTAATGCTTGTCACTAGGGCCCGAGTGCCATGAACTCAGATCTGAACCCATTATGTTTTCATCAATATATTTGTGTTCTTGATCCGATATTGCAAGTTATACTCACCTACCATGTGTTATGATCCGGCAACCCCGAAGTGACAATAATCGGGACCACTCCCGGTGATGACCGTAGTTTGAGGAGTCCATGTATTCACTATGTGTTAATGCTTTGGTCCGGTACTCTATTAAAAGGAGGCCTTAATATCCCTTAGTTTCCAATAGGACCCCGCTGCCACGGGAGGGTAGGACAAAAGATGTCATGCAAGTTCTTTTCCATAAGCACGTATGACTATATTCGGAATACATGCCTACATTACACTGATGAATTGGAGCTAGTTCTGTGTCACCCTATGTTATAACTGTTGCATGAATAATCGCATCCGACATAATTATCCATCACCGATCCAATGCCTACGAGCTTTTCACATATTGCTCTTCGTTTATTTACTTTACCGTTGCCACTGTTACAATCACTATAAAACTGCTATCGTTACTTTTGCCACTGCTACCGTTACTATCATACTACTTTGTTAGTAAATACTTTGCTGCAGATATTAAGTTATCCAGGTGTGGTTGAATTGACAACTCAGCTGCTAATACTTGAGAATATTCTTTGGCTCCCCTTGTGTCGAATCAATAAATTTGGGTTGAATACTCTACCCTCGAAAACTGTTGCGATCCCTTATACTTGTGGGTTATCAATCGTGCTCTGGGCTTGTTGGCCCTATCTATGTTATGTTATTAAGTTCTATTATTAAGTTTTCTATCTATCCTATTATTGAGTTCTTGCTAGTTTGTACTTTTTTGAATTATTGATTGTTTTTTGAGAGAGCTCGCTTTGTTCGTAAGCACCTAGTGCATGCATAGCTACACAAGACACCACCACGTCGAGGAAGCCACAAATAATTAAGTTATGTAGCCACCTAGTGCATGCAGCGAAAAAAATATTGTTCAATTTATATGTCGTAGCAAAACAGGTGCAGATGCGAGTGGATCGAAAAGGATCAAACAATGTTCTAAATCAAGGAGACACGCATCGGTGCATGCAGGCAGCGACCGTCGCTGCATCCGTGGCGGCTGGCATGCACGAAAGCGGCCTAGTCAGCGCATCATGGCGGTATGCATCGGCGCATGCAGGCCGGCTAGCTGGGTGCGAACCAGCGACAGCGACCGTCGCTGCGTCCGTGGCGGCTGGCGTGCAGGACAGCCGCTCGGTCGGCACGCATCGGTGCATGCAGGCAGGCTAGCTGCGTGCATGCATAGCAGGCTAGCTGGATACGTCGTGCATGCATTGCAGGCTTCTGTCGTTGCGGCACGTGCAGGCATTTCATGCAACGGCCCAACAATCCAACGAAACCATGGCCCAACGGTCGAACAACGCCACCTTCCAAGGCCACCCCACTTCTCAGGTCCAACGGGCGACACAGTCCAGCACGGCCCCACTCGTCAAAGTTAACAGTTAAACCATTGACCCGACGGCAACGTCCAGTTTGCCCATTTGTGAGGGTTTCGGGCAAGGAGTGGGGAAAAGTGAGCAAACATTAAGAGCGTGGGGATGAATGAGTACAGCTAAGGAACCAGGGGCACAGATGTAAAAAAACCAACAATAAAAGATGAATGAAGTGTATCTAGATTTCAATTACATTAGTCATAAAAAATTTAAGCACTTATTACAAATGTTACGTAGCATTATCATAGAACTACATAATCAAGTATTTCGAGGGGGAGTTTGGCAGACAGAAGCCTGTTATGGGTCCGGGCCAAACCAATGTCACTAGCTCACTTACAATTATCCTTCACATGGATTAACGTGAGTAACACTTAAAATTCCCAACTTAGGTTTATTAATGAATAAAGTCACTAATAACATTAATTTTAACATATTTTCACCAATGGACTCGAACCCATTTACCAACATGTTCAACTATAAATTTCATACTATCTCAAAACAATTGCAAGGTATACAATTCTCAAGTTTATAATTCCATAGATTGTTCATGCAAGTTTTTTGGAGAGAATGTTGGCCTTTATTGATCAAGCAACAAAGTTACAAAGAGTCTCCTGGATGCAATCCGAACATAATGGAAAATACAAAGACTAGTAGAGTTCAAACTTGATCTAGCTAAAACATTACAATGCCGGCGAACATGATGGAAGGCCCCAGATGAAAGGCCATTTGCCATAGATTTGACATTCGCGGGGACGGAGCCCACCACCGAGCAATCTCTGGACGGAGACATCAAACGTTGCACCACCGAGAGCCAATCAGTTTTGAAAAGAACATCGGTAAAGCCCTCCTCCCGAGCTAAACTGATAGCACGACAGAGAGCCAACGCTTCGGTCACTTCAGGAGATCGTGCGCCCCTTAAGGTTTCAGAGAAAGCAGCCACACATTTCCCCTCATGGTTGAGCACCACCACCCCAATTCCGGACATGCCCAGCTCCTCACGCACTGCAGCATTGGAGAAAGCCACCACTGTACCTTGCGGCGGCGGAGACCAAAGACGAACAGAAGACGAGGTCTCACGCGTGCCTGGGAGCATGTACAGGCAATATATGCCTTGGTCTTGGCAGCCGTACTCCTAGGTGGGGGAGCAACTGGCTCATTCCTCGCCGCATTACGAGCTTCCCAAATATGCCAAACAGATACAATGAGTATTGTCGCATCTTGGTCCGAGCAAGCAGAAAGGAAGTCGGACAGCCAGTACTTAGGAGAGGAGAAGGACGACCGGCTGAGTCGGATGTTGAAGGACGCCTTGATTTCATCCCAAATAGCACGGGCATGGGGGTAGAACAGCAACGCATGCTCCACGCTCTCCGGCCGACCACAGAAGCAGCATTCCGTCCTAGCTAGAACCCGGCGCCGCCGAAGCTGATCACCCGATGGAAGACAGTCATGAGCAATGCGCCAAAGGACAATCTTCATTTTATTAGGGGCCTTGATATGCCAAAGCACTTTCCACAATTTCTCATCCGCAACCCACCGTGAGCTCTGACCCAACCCACTGTCACTTCTGTCACAAAGAAAACGTCCGGTTCTTGCCATGTTGTATGCAGACTTGACAGTGTATTCACACAATCTTGTAAAAGGCCAACGAGCAAAGTCAGTGCCAGCATTTCTATTAATTGGAACCTGAAGGATATCCTTCGCTACCCTGTCCAGAAAGAAAGCTCTAGCAATCTCCTCATCAATAAGACAATGTACAGTCGCAGTCAGCGGGATCGGCGAGAGAGGCTGAACCAAAGCAGGCGGCGTAGACGGGGTCCAGTGATCCAAGAGAATGCTCATTTTTCAACCATCACCAATCCGCCACTGTACACCTCTCTTCAATAGGTCGCGGCCATGAATAGTGCTCCGCCAAGTGGCTGAACCCGTGCGTGGTACAGAAGCATTCCAGAAATTGTTGTTGGGTAAGTATCTGCCCTTTAAAACACAAGCACACAATGAATTGGGCTCGGTTAGTAATCTCCACCCCTATTTACCCAGCAATGATTGATTGAACAATGCCATGTCACGGAAACCCATACCACCTAGAGATTTCGGGGTCGACAGCCATGCCCACGACCTCCAGTGCATCTTCTTCCTTCCATCCTCCCTGCCGCACCATTGGTCGGCCACAATCTGCCTAAACTTTTCACAAGTAGCGATAGGAAGGTGAAAGCAGCTCGAGACAAAGGTCGGGATGGCCTAAGTGATGGATTTCAGTAAAGTTTCATTTCCCGCCCTAGATACCGGCCGATCAGACCAGCCATGGATATTTTGCCATGCTCTGTCATTCAAGAACTTGAAAGTACTTGTGGGGGAATTGCCAACCTTAGTTGGCATACCAAGATATGAGTCATGAAAAGTCTCGTTGTGAATTCCCAGCTGGTTCTTTACTCAGTTTTTTATGTTGTCCGGACAGTTCTGGCCAAAGAAGATAGATGACTTCTCTTTGTTGGTAGCTTGACCCGATCCTTGAAAGTACATGTGCAACACAGATTCCAACGAATCCATGCTACGTTGATCACTCTTAGCAAAGAAGATGCTATCGTCCGCAAATAGGATGTGTGAGATAGGAGGGCCTTGTCGGCCGTTTTTAATCCCATGTAGCTCGCCACAACACTCCTGAAATAGCAGACTAGACAAACCCTCAGTGCACAAGAGGAACAAGTAGGGGCTAATTGGATCCCCTTGACGGATACCCCGAGAAGGTACCACTAGATCAGTAAGCTCACCAGTGACTCTCACTGCATAGCGACGTTGGTGACATATCTCATAACAGACTCAATCCATGCAGGAGCAAAAACCCAGCTTGGACAGACAAGCATGTAGATAGCTCCATTCAACCCGATCATATGCTTTCATCATATCAATCTTGAGAGCAAAGAAAGGTTGTTTTACCCGCTGCTTCCGAATAGTGTGCAGGCATTCATAAGCAATCAGAGTATTGTCAGTGATCAATCTACCGGGTACAAAGGCACTCTGACATTTAGAAACCACCACTAGCAACAACACTTTCAGACGGTTGGCAAGGACCTTGGAAGCAAATTTGTATAGAACATCGCAAAGACTAATCGAGCGGAAACTCTTCAAGTGCTTTGGTCTGGTTGTCTTGGGAATTAGTACAATCACTGAGTCACAAAAGCCCTCTGGAATGGGTCTTCCTTCAAGAAATCACCGAACGGCCTGACAGATATCCTCCTCCAGGAAGTTCCAATGTGTTTGATACAAGAGAACCGGAAACCCATCGGGTCCGGGACCTTTTGTAGGACCCATCTGGAACAAAGCATATCTAATTTCCTCATTAGTGTACAACTTGCATAGATCATCATTCATCTCAGCTGTGATCTTATGGGGAATGGCATCTGTAACACAGTCGACTGCATGGCATGGTTCGGAAGAAAACAACTTGTCATAGAAACCTTGGACCATACCTTTGATTTCGGCCTGGGAATTACAGCAGGAGCCGTCTTCACGCACCAGAGAATGGATCCGGTTCGTACACCTGCGGGCCGAAGCCCTAGCATGGAAGAAGTCTGTGTTGCGCCACCAGCCTTTAGCCAATCAATACGGGAACACTGACGCTCCATTATTTCCTCCCATTCAAACAGCTCGCAGAGCTGTCCCTCAATTGAGCGTTCCTCCGCTATCAAGGATGGAGAGGGAGGTGAAGCCCTGATGGTGGGAATACGATGCTCCAAGCGCCCAATCCTCCTCCGAATACAATCAAAGGCATCCTTACTCCAGGATCGCAAAGAGCCAGCAACATGATTCAGGTTAGACCATGTTGACTGTAGGGAAGGACAGCCATCCCTCCCATCAGCCCACGCCCGTTCAAGAGTTTCTCTGTAATCATCAGCATGCAGCCACATCTCCTCAAAACGGAACCCTTGCTGAACCAGTGGTCGCCGTTCCTGATGGGTCCTGCCTCCCAACATAACAAGCACGGGTAGTGATCTGAAGAGGGTGGCAATGAGATTCTCTACCCGCACTCATCGAACAAACCAGTAAAAGCACCATTTGCCACAGCCCGGTCTAGACGACATTTAACATGACAATTCGGGTCTTGTTTGTTGCACCACGTAAACTTTGGCCTTGAGTAGCCCAAGTCAGTCAAGCTACAATCCATCAAGCACTCCCTGAAAGCAGAGATCTGAGCCTCTGACCGGTCCCGAGCACCACAATGTTCAACCTGAGCCAAGACCTCATTGAAGTCCCCACAGCACAACCACGGTCCATTCCACATAGGTTGAAGGCGTCGAAGTAGCTCCCAAAACTGAGGTCTATCTTCTGTCCTGAGCTCCCCATAAACAAAGGAGGCACGCCAGACCACCCCATCAGTGATCTTCACATGAGTATCAATGCAGCGCTTGTTGTCAGCCTTCACTGTTACCTCCGCCGAGGCAGTCCATAACAAAGCAAGGCCCTCACAACTAACAGCAAAACAGCCTGAAAATCCTAGAGACCACATAAAGTTCTTCACACGAGTGTCCCTCATCTTCGTTTCCGACAGAAAGAGGAGGGAGGGTCAGTAAAGCTTCACAATCCAGCGAAGCTCGCCAACTGTCGAGTCCGACCCCAAACCTCGGCAGTTCCAACATAAGATACTTATTGCATCTGGCGGGGCTGCACCGCAGCCGCCGGATCCGCCGATCGGTTGTTTGATACACGTTGCTTCTTATTGGTGTCCACATCAGAGTTCTGCACATCATCCACAGCACCCACAGGCCCTCCCGGCACAAGAACAAGAGCCAAAGCATTGCATCCCCCTGTCCTTGAAGAGAAGACGAGGCCAAAGCTTTGGCCGACTTCCTCTTCTGGCCAGCTGTCCCGGATCTCTTGTTCTATAGTGAAGGAAACAGCTCGCGGTCAGTGTCACAGCCGCATCCTCTTCCTCTACCATGGTTAGACCTCCCACGACCGCGAGTAGCCCCCCGCGTTTAATAGGAGAGGAGACCTCACCATCCGTGGCATCTAGACCACCCTAAGCACCAGAGCTACCACGACCAGGGCCAGCTGACCGCACATCACCAAATGATCCAGCCCTCGCAGCCGATGATGAAGCCGTGCTGGACCTAGAGCCCCCCGATCTCTTCGGATGATCATCAGTAACACAAAGCTTCTTCGCAGCATATGGTAGGTCCCCATTCTCATCTCTTATTGCTAGGTTAGGGCACATTACCGAGTAGTGACCAAGAAGGTCACAAGAGAAGCAATAAAATGGCAGTCTCTCATACATAACAGGGAATGTCTCCGTCCTTTTAAACTTGAGCGAGGTCACTGTAACATAACGGACCAATGGCTCCTGAACTGCTATATCAGCCCTCACGCTCATGAAACTCCCCCAGCAGCGACCATCCGCATCTGAATCCACCTTGGAAATCCTCCCAATAGGTTTGGTAAATTCCATTCCCAACTTGGCCTTCATAAGCGTCGGCGGAACATGCATAATACGAGCCCAAATCGCCAGGCGATCAAACTGGACTTGAGAAGGCCGAATATTCATATAAAAAACTTTTAGAAGCACAACATGCTTGCCCGCCATCCATGGCGAGCCCTCGATCACCCTGGCACGATATGCCTGGGAACCAAATTCAGCCACAAAGACATTGTCCCCCGAGGGGTGGAACAGCAAACCTTTAGGGTTACCCCATGCCGGCCGCACCGCCGACGAGATCGTCTGGATATGAAGTGAATTGGGGGACATCACCTTCCCCAGTAGGGCACAATCCAGGGCCACCAGATCCACCTCGTCTTCATCGTCCAGGATCACCGGTTGCGCCTCAACCGCAGTCAAACACAACTTTTCCACCAGTTCCTCAACCCGATCGGCAGAGACCGAGCCTGCTCCCGAAGAAGACGACCCATCCATCTCCGCTGCTTTCCCATTGCCGGACAGCGCCGTTGCGGGAACGTCCCCACCGCCGCCATGCACAGGAGGAGCGCCCATACTGGCATCAATCCTCACCCCGTCGCGCATCTCTGCCATCGAGAGGCCGGAAACCCTCAACTCGATGCTGCCAAGGGTGGGTAGCGGTCCAAAGAGCGCCCCTGGATCACCCCGAACAGTGACAAGGAGAGGAATCACCCGCATCTAGAAGAGGTGGAGGGATAGGCGGACAGGAGAGGAGGAATCGGATCTGGGAATCGAAATCACAGACCCACATAGTGATCTAACCCTAGGAACCGCCTATCGCTCGTAGGTCGCAGGAGCCCTAGGAGAGAGAACATCGCTTCATAACAGTGCCTCCTTCCATCCGTGTGCTTTTTGGTAAATACATCCATGGTGCTTCAACTTGCCACGGATGTTCAGTTTAGTGCCTGAACTTGAAAAATACATCAAACTGGTTCTAAAACTTGGCACGAACGTGCAACTATGGTGCTAATCATACTCGTAGACGTAAAGTGCATCGAGGTGGCACCGTATATAGTTGATGTGGCACAGACATGGCGTGGGGCCCACTTATAACTACGAAACATAATTACTTGAATAGTAAACATCTCTATGACTAGTGGGCCCGCCTGTCAATACCTTAGCAAAAATAAATGAAAAATAAATAACCAGGGACCGAACCAGCAGCGTGGCGCCAGCCACCAAATAGAACAGGTTTTAATGTTAAACTAGGCCCCTTAAGCGTAATATACTTAACCAGAAATTCCTGTCCTGAAACGGGATGCAGCCAGTGGCCCATATTACACACGTTATTTTTTTTTAAAGTAAAAAATACGTAAATAATAATCTATACCTACTATTAAAGGGAATAGGTATTTTTGGTTTGATTTAGTCCTTTTCGTTCGGTTTACACACGCTAAGCGATCTGGCCAGGTACTTGTATGTTGATGGGTCTTTTATGGCTTTCACAAAGACCGTGAAAAGTAATTGGGTCAAAATAAATCAACATGGTGGGAATTGAACACATGACCTCCTGTCTAACTCTTCGATATAAGAACCAACGACCTATGCGCCTTTCACATTTACTAATCCCAACTCGTTGATACCGACTATACTTAAATAGAATCAGTGGGAGATTATGCCCGGCAAAGAAAATATGAACACGGCTAAATTGCAACGTGTTTTTTATGTTCATTTTGCAGAAGGATGTTGCGTTGTTGCAGCATGTTCTTCATAGTGAATCCGGTGCTGTTGGACATTATGCTTGCATAAAACATCAATTTTTTCCGTTGCAACGCACGGACATATGTACTAGTCATAATAATAAAAGTACGATTCAAATGTTCATGTGTTATAAGAAAGTACCTCATGCCACACAATTATCCATGTGCACGCAAAGTAAATATATAGAGGCATACCCTATAAAAAATATTAAAAATAATCCTGTAATATTTAGAAATATTAAACTATTATTTGAAAATACTATTTTAGAAAATAATTATTATTTAGAGAATATATTTTAAATTTTATTATTTACAAAAACAATTAACCACTCATGGATTATATTTAAAATAGTATTTTCGAATATTAAGCTAATATTTCAAAAAATTACAGGAACATTTTTAAGTAAGATATTTTATTACAAACCTCTATATATTTATTTTGTGTGCACACGGATATTTGTGTAGCATAAAGTAATTATTAATAACACATGAACACTAAAATCTAGCTTTTATTATTATGATTATTATTGACATACTTTTTACATTAAAAAATAATGTGCGCAAAATGGGCCACATGCTGCAACCCATTTATGTATATAGGAGTTTTCGGTTCAAATACATTAAGCATGAGGGGTTTACTTTCTCTTGAAAATATGTTTGGTGGAATGGTGAGCGCAAGTATTTCACAAGCGTCGGGCCGCAGGTTCAATGCCCGTCCAGTATATTTTTATGTTAATTTTCTTACTAATTACTTACCGACAGGTGACCCCACTAGTCATAGGGTCCTATATAGTACGCAAGTAATTCTGTTTTGTAGCTATAAATGGGCCCCACACCATGTCAGTGCCACGTCAGCCATACACGATGCCACGTCGATGCGCTTTACCTGTATGGACAGGATTAGTACCGTATTTGCACGTTCGTGTCAAGTTTTAGAACCAGTTCGACGTATTTTTCAAGTCCGGACACTAAAGTGAACATCGACGACAAGTTCAGGCACCACCGGTGTATTTACCTCTTTTTATTTATACCACCAATGCATATATATCAAATTTTGTACCCAACATATCAGTGTCATGCCAATAACTAATTTCTATACAACTCTTTAAAAAGATGTAAGAGTTTAAATTGTTTCTATTCAAACACATGCTCTAACACTTATAAATGATGCAATAAAGCAATTCTCTAAATACATGACCATGAATAAGCTCTCCCAAAGTTATTTGTTCAGATGTGATAATTGTGAAGATTTGCAAAGAAAGAAAGTACACTCCAAGAACATCACATATTAGGTAGACAAATAAAAATATAGGTCACCGAAACAAATCCGATAGTTATTTATGAAGAGGGGGATGCCTTGGGCATCCCGAGCTTACACAATCGAGACATCTTAAAGTACTTCTTAGGGATGCCTCCGGCATGCTCAAGTTTTTTCTTAGGGATGCCTTGGGGATACCTTGGGCAACCCCAAGTTTGAGCGCTTGAATCTCCATATTTTTCTCATATCGATGGTTAATTCATGTTATATTTTTATTCAGCATATTCGGTGGGTTCCTTCATGTTTATTTTCTTTTTTTAAGAAATCCATGAACATTTTTAGAAAACTCATGAACATTTTTAAACATTACGAACATGTTTTACAATAATATTTATTAATCGGTTAAAACCTATAGTCGGTTTATTTTAGAGCTAGGCGTTGATGTGATTTCAACCAGATTTCTTCAAAACAAACTTCGCCTGTTTATCGAGGGAGCCGCACGGGGAAATATCTGGTACTCCCACCCCTAGGGTGCTCCCGGTGCACCAAAACTCGGTAGCACATTTTTTAATGTTTGAAAAATTCTGAAAAAGAAATCCATCACATTGACACAACACCAAAGTATGTTGTCAAAAAATTTGAGATCAAAATTCGAAACTTAGCTTGAAAACATAAATGACAAATTCGACAGTAAATAGTATGCAACTTAAGTTGGGCTTTAGATTAGGCCCATTATCACAATGATGTCCATTTTGTCATTTTTCTATCTCGAGCAATATTTTGAATTTTGATTTGAATTTTTTTAACCACATACATTGATGTTGTGTCAGTGTGTTGAATATTTCTAGAAGTTTTTAAACATTTTAAAATGTGCTACCAAGTTTGGAGCACCGGAAGCACCCTAGAGGTGGGAGTACTAGATATTTCTCCGGAGCCGCACATGGAGTATGCGATTTAGGCACAATCAATTGCTAAATCGATGAACAAGAGCTCCCAGCTAGAAGTAGGCGCTCCCTACTTAATGCGTATGTTTAAAAAAAATACTTATCGCGTACGTTGACAACTATCAGCCAAAAGCGCACTCGCCTCCCACACTACGTGAAATTGGGCCAGCTCAACGAGCGCAAGCCGCCGTTTCGGTTTTGGGAAGGTGCCCAGATCGTTTTTTCTTTTTTTATTCTTTCTGTTCTATTTTCACTCTCGTTTTCCTTTTTATTTTCACAAAGTGAACAATTTCTGAATCATGTTTTTTAAAATCATCAACATTTTTCGAATTCAAACATTTTTTAATTCTAAACATTTGTTTCGAAATATACAACATTTTATGAAATCATGAATATTTTTTAATAAATTCAAGACATTTTTTTAATAGTTAACAGTTTCAGAATTCATGATCATTTTTTGGATTTTCCTGAAAATTTGTTTTAAAAATTCAGGATGTTTTTTTTTAAATCATGAACATTTCTTGAACTCGAACCTTTTTTACAAGTCATGAACAATGTTTTGAAATCGTAAACATTTTCTTAAAAACAGATATATATTTTTTCAAATTGAAGAACATTTTTATAGATTCACAAATATTTTTTCAAATATGCAAACATTTTCTCGAAACCCATGAATAGTTTTGGAAATTATGAACATCTTGTCGGTGGGAGCTCCTAACCGGCGATTTTTGCAGGGCCGACCCAACAAAAATTCAATCGATACAGCTCGTTTCTGTTGGCCAATAAGCCACGGCGAGCATGTCCAGTGCGTATATGTGCGCGCGGGCGTGTCGGGCGGGTGTCGTGGCCGTGCGTGCGTGTGAGTGACTGGGCATAGTCCGACTACTGTATGGGCATAGTCTGACTAGTGTCTGGCCACTATCTGGGGCGTGTCCAGATAGTGTCCGGGTGTGCGTGTGTGTCCGCGCGTACATGTGCGTGGATCGTTGTCTATTGGCGAGAAGTGTGGAGGGGTGACCGCGTCGGGCACGGGACTCGGGCCACATCGACTGCGTGCGTGCGTGTCAGGTGCGCGAGCCAGGGAGCGCGGGACGTGGGGGTGCGTGGGAGCGCGGCGCGGCGTGTCAGTGCACGCCCGTATAAAACCTACTCCCTCCTTTACATTGTAGCTCGCCGGAGTTGCGTTCATGCTCAAGAGAAAACACGCCGTTCGAGCGGAGGTGGCGTTCGTGCACCGGCAAACCTGCGTCCATTCTGCCTCCTTCCTCTTCGTTTCTTCTTAGGTGTGTGCCAAGGAGAGAAGTCCAGAGAGCGAGAGGTAGAAGAGGGCGAGCTAGGGCTCGAGTTAGACACCAACAGTTTCATGGGTAGCATGAAGAAGAAAAAAAACACCCCAAAATTGTTTCTCCTTGTTGAGGATCGAACTAGCCCCGAGACAATTGGGAAGGAGTATGACTAACCACCCGACATACCACACACTACAAACCATTTACAGGGCGAATTATTTAAGTACATTTGTAGCCGCGCAATTTATTACACATGTAAACGTTTACTATTGCGCTTTGATTTTTAAATTACTTGAAACCATTTTGGAAAGAGTTCATGAATTATAGAAAAGTTCATTTGTTTTGAAAAAAATAATCAAATTTTGAAAAAGTTCATCGATTTTGAAAAAAGTTCACGATTTCGAGAAAAATGTCCATCAATTTTGGTAAAAGTTCATCCATTTGAAAAATAGTTCACAAGTCTTGAGAATGAAGTTCACAAGTTTGAATAAATTTTATTAAAATTCAAAAAAGGTTCATTGATTTTGAAAAAAGTTACCCGATTTTCAAAAAATTCATCAATTTTGAAAAATGTTCATCAACTTTGAAAAAAATATCAAATTTTTTGAAAAAAATGCTCATTGATTTTTAAAAATGTTTACAAAAAATTGAAAAAAAGTTCTTCAATTTTGAAAAGTTAATCAAATTCGAAGAATGGTCACCGAATTTGAAAAAAAGTTCACTGAATTTGAAAAAACGTCATCGAGTTTGAAAAAGGTTCATCAATTTAAAAGGAATGTTCATCGAATTTTAGAAAGGTTCATAAAGTTGAAAAAAAATCATCAATTTTGAATAAGTTCATCTATTTGAAGAAAAACTTTGTGAATTTGAAAAAAGAGAGAAAAATGGACGGAGAAAAAAAGAAATAGAATAGAAAGGCAAGAAAGAGGAAATAACGGACAAACATCACACTGAGTGGGGTGGTCGGATGGTTATCCCATCATCCCGTGAACACACGCGGTGGAGGTTCAAGTCCCAGCTCACTTTAGATCAGAAAATAGAAAAAAAAAATGGTCAAAAGGGGCCAGCCCAACACGACGAGGGGGTGTGCGCCATTTTGGTAAATAAAGAACGAGCAGGCGCTGGCGCCGTTTAGGAAATGCCTTTGTTAGTTGAGCACGGCATAGCGTGAGGAGTATAATAGGAGGTCCCATAGAAGTACCCTTACATGGAAAAGAAAAAGATGTACCCCCCTAAAAAAAAGGTACAAGTACCCTGGTTTTCCATTGTCAGTTGAGATTTCGCGCACTATACATACATGTGCTATATGTGCCTCTCGATGTCTACACAATGTTTCTAGCCTTACCAAGAGTCAGGAACTCAGGATGGACAAGTAATCTACTACCGTCGTCATTGGCCCTTCCACCATCAACTCAAGGATGGGAAAGGCGACTGCGGGGGCGACCGTTGTGGCGACCGCGTGCGCGCCGCCCCCATCCCCTGGCGACCGACGGCGAGTCGGGGGCCGGTTCTGGGCTCTCGCCGACGCCGACGAGGAAGATGCGGACGGGGAGGCGGATGCGATCTCTCGGGCGACTCCGTCGTCGCCGACGCCGTCTGACGTAATCTGCAAGTTTTTCAACTCCGGCTACGATGAAGAGGAAGTGGCGACGACTGTCGACAAGGTGCTGCCCCTTGACGATCCGGCTAGGATAGGGTTTCATGCGGGAGAGAAGAAGGAGATGGTTCGTCGTGTAGTTCATCGGAGAACGGCGGCGACGGCGATCAGGCCATGGAAGGGCCCCCTCCCTAAGGTAAGTCTACCAAACCTAACCCTTTTCGATATGATTCGTCCGGAATCTTGGATAGTAGTTAAGAGGAGAAGGAATGCTCGTCGGGCGGTGGCTGGAGCGGCGCCGGCGGCGACTGCGGCGTCCACGCCGGTGATGCCGGCGATCGGGATCACGGAGACTCGGGCGTTGCGTTTGAATTCTCTCCTTGGCCGCAACGGGCCGGTGCAGTGTGAGTTTGGGCCGCAATTGGGTGGGCCGGGGTTAGCTGGGTATGAGGCCCAAGCTAAACCGGTTCCCGCCTATGTTGACTGCGCTGACTCATGCAGGAGAGCGTTCGATCATTGTTCGTCTCGTTCATCCTCGCTGCTCGCCAGGGTTTCTCGGTGCTGTGCGAAGTCGGGCTTCCCTTCGTGCGGTCCTGGGCGCGCGGCACGTATCCCCCCCTTGTGGCCATGGCTGGCCGAGGGGCTGGTGCGCCACCGGGGAAGAAGCCTACGGTGGCGGCTGGAGCGGGATGTGGTGTTGTTGCGCCGGTTGCCGGCGCTGGGCGTGGTGCCGCGGCGCTTCCAGGACCTAGACCTCCGGTGGTCGCGGGGGCAATGCCGGCCGTTGCGGGTCACGGAGGTGGCCAACTAGGGCCTAGGCCACCGGCGCATGGCCCGGTAGCTGTGGCCACTGCGGGTCGGGGCGGTGCTGCTCAAGGGCCGAGGTCGCCGCCGCCCGGGACTGCCGTCGCGCCTCCCCGCAACCAGGCTCAGATGCACGGGCAGCAGCCTCGGGCTGCGTCACCGCCCCACTACGTCGCGAGGCCGCCGCAAAAGCGGCCTGGGCCGGTGCAGACGCATGCACCGCCGCCTCAATCTGACAACGTGGGAGATGAAGGTGCAGGTTTGCCTCGCGTTCCAGCAAACTGTGGTGCTAATGGACCGCCTCGAGGACAATGGGGTGATGATGGTTACAATGTGTATGGTGATGGCCAACACGGTGGTTCGCCGTCGGCGGGCGGCGGCCGTGGATATGCTTGGCAGAGCGATGGAACAACTGAGAGACCTTTTCACGGCCCTCCGGGTGGCTTTATGGAGGGGGCATCTGGCCCAGACTACCGGCAGCGAGGTGGTCATCATGGTCATCGTGGTGGTCGAGGTGGTAGCAACCGCCACCGTCAGCCTCCTCCGCCTGTCGTTGTAGAGCCGACGGCCTCCGCGGAGGCGGCCGCTCCCGGTCAAACGCCGGAGCTGTCCGGTCAGGCTATGGATGTGGTGACTGTGCTGGCTAATGCTGAGATACCTGAGACTGAGACCATGGTGGCGGGCTCGGTTCGAGATTGTTGACAGGGCAGATACTGATAGAGCGTCCAAGTGGGCTCGCAAAAAGGAGAAGATGATGTGTTATGTTGTGGTGAGAAGGGCGACTTTATTGCTGAATGCGTGACCGAGCTTTGTGATACCTGCCTCAAGCCAACGCATGATACGGGGAGTGCCCGATTCTGCGTGAATAGATGCCGAGTATTACCATTTATGGAGTGTGTTGTGCTGAGACCCAGAGCACTCCACTGGGGTTGCCTTTTACTCAGGTCTGGTTACGTTTCTCGGGGGCTCCCTCGAAGCCGCTGCAGGATGCTCGAGTCGCTACTAGCTTGGGAATATTGGTTGGGAAAACTGAGAGAGTGGATATGGCCTTTACCCGAGCTAACGGGGTGGCCCGACTGCTGGTGAGTGTTCTGGATATTGAGTTCGTGCCAGATGTGGTTAAGTGGACACATAGGGGCCAGATCTACAACCTCGAGATTGAGTTTGAGGATACTGATCTTTTCGCTGAGGCTCTGGCTGTGATTGATGTGGATATGCAGGATAGAGATGATGGTTCGGGTGCTAAGGAGGTGCGAGTGGACGATGTTGGGCGAGAGTTGTCCAACGGATCGGGGTCCGCTTCTCAGACGCCCGGGGACGGGGCGGCACCATCCTCTACGGTGCCAATGAACACTCTGAGATTTGGGTCGTTTGAGCCAGCTTCTGCTCCTCCCAGACTCTGGAGTGATCGGGTGGGGTGTGATGATGTGCTTGAGCACACGCTACCTACCCTGGACTTTGATGCTGCTGAAGGTTCTGTGGATGGGTGCTTGGATGCGATTGTCACTGAGATGACTGCGGTCGAGGGTGGGGGGGGGGAGGATCTTGGGCAGGTGGCCCCTCGTTCTCCCACTCTGACTGTTGTCTCATCCCGGGTGAGGGATCCGACGATGACGGCTGAGGCAAGGGGACGAGGTCCCGGGCAGGTGGCCTCGGCCCCTTCCTCTCCTGTGGCGGCCAGGGTGGCCGCACCTGTTGTGGTGCCCGCGACTCCCTCCAGCCAGAGGGCCGAGTCGGGTGGGGAGTATGGGCAGGCGGCCCATGCACTCACCCCCCCAGCGTGCCTGCGTCCCAGGGCGACGGGTGGCGGCTGACGTCGACGGGGCCGTGGAGTTCCTCGTCGTTGCTTGCGACAGCACTTGGCGCTTCTCCGAGTGGTGCAGCCCCGCGGTGTGTTGGGGGTGAGGCTGGAGGCCTTACCTCGAACGGGGCTACTCGGGAGGAGATCATCGCTTATGGAGGGATTCCGGATCCGGTATCTGAGGGGCGACGGATGAGCTGCCACCTCCAGGATCACCCGAATGTTGATGACATGCAGCAGCGGTGCGCCATGAGGGCGGCCAAGCTTCGTGACATTGAGGTCCTACTGGTATGTTGGTCAACACCTCCAATTCCATTCTGCATTTTTCTAATAATGAGATTATTCATAATGCAAATCAATTAGGAGTTTCACTAGGTAGTAATGATAGTGAAATTTCTAACTCCGTAAACGATATCCTGGATTTGGAAGCGGAACACACTTTAGAAATGATTCGAAACTTAGTAGCGGTCAAACCCATGAATGATTCTGACATCGATGCATTGGGAGTCAGGGTGCTCGATAACTTTTGTGCGGATCTTGCACCATCCCTTCCTGAGACGGAGGAGGAGGATGATCCTATCGAGGCTGAGGTAGTTAGGTCCATGGAGCCCGGTTGTGAGGACCGGGTGGAGGATCAAAACAAGCCTAAACGCAAGTGGAAGCGGAAGATTTACCCTGCTTCGGCGGTGCGTAGAAGTGCTAGGATCCGTACTACTAAAAAATTTCATGACGAAATATGAGAGGAATCTTTTGGAATAGCAGAGGTCTAAAAGACTTGGCTAAAAGAATGTTTCTTGCGGATGCCTCTATCGAGCATAGGTTGGATTTTATTGCCCTCTCGGAAACTGGTAGAGATAATTTCTCTCCCCAGTTTCTCAGTACTTTATCGGGAGGTGTCCATTTTGATTGGCACTACCTACCTCCGAGAGGAAGATCAGGTGGGATCTTACTTGGAGTTAGATGCGAATCGTTGGAAGTCCGAAGCGTAGTGATGGGAGATTTCACAGTTAAGTTTCGGGTTAGATCGAAGGCCGATGGGTTTAATTGGGCACTAGTGGCGGTACATGGTGCCGCGCAGCCCGAACTCAAACCTGAGTTTTTGGCAGATCTTGTCCGAATTTGCGGTTCCGAGCAGCTTCCAATCTTGGTTGGGGGTGACTTCAACATTATTAGAAGGAGAGAGGAAAAGAACAATGATAACTTCGACGGCAGGTGGTCATTCATGTTTAATACCATTATTGAAAGCTTGGATCTGAGAGATAGAGCTTTCGGGTAGAAAATTCACCTGGGCTAATACCTTGCCAAACCCGACGTTTGGGAAGCTGGATCGAGTCCTCGCGAGCGTCGAATGGGAGCAGAAATTTCCCATGGTAACAGTCCAGGCGTTATCGCACGTAATCTCTGATCACACCCCTTTACTAGTTGACTCTGGTGAGGCAACCCACATGGGGAACAAAAATTTCCTTTTCTTTTGAATTGGCATGGTTTGAAAGAGAAGGCTTCTTGGATCTGATAGCCAGGGAATGGGCTAAAGATGTAGGAGGTAGGACTTCAGTTGAGCGATGGCAGAATAAGATAAGGCACTTGAGAAGTTTCTTGCGTGGATGGGCTAAGCATCTTAGTGGGATTTATAAGGCTGAAAAGGAAAGGCTCCTTACACTTATTTAGTCCCTAGATTTAAAAGCCGAGTCCACAATTCTAGAGACCACGGAGCTTCATGCTAAAGTTGACGCGGAGATGAGATTGAAAGAACTTCTGCGAGAGGAGGAATTGAAGTAGGCACTACGAGCTAAGGTTCGCAAAGTTGTCCAGGGGGACGCGAACAGTCAATTCTTTCACATGATCGCCAATGGCAAGCACAGAAAGAAAAGAATCTTTCAAGTTGAGCAAGATGAAGGAACAATTTTAGGACAGGAAAACCTAAAATTATACATAACCGAATACTACAAGTAGTTGTTTGGGCCTCTGGAGGATAATTGTGTATCGTTGGATGAGTCGAGGATTGAGGATGTTCCTCAACTTGCTGCGGACGAGAATGATATTTTGACCGCCCCATTTTCGGAGAAAGAGGTGTTTGAAGCTATTTCACAGATGAAGAATAATAAGGCTCCAGGGCCGGATGGATTTCCGGCAGAGTTTTATAAAAAGTGCTGGCATATTATTAAAGGGGATTTGATACCGATGTTCCATGATTTATTCTCTGGACGACTTTAGTTGTTTCACCTGAATTTTGGAACGATAACTCTGCTTCCTAAGAAAACAGAGGCTGCGAGAATTGAGCAGTTCAGGGCGATCTATCTTCTTAACGTTAGTTTCGAAATCTTCACCAAGGTTGGGACTAATAGGCTCATGCAGATTGCGCATTCTGTGGTGCAGCCTTCTCAAACTGCTTTCATGCTGGACAGAAACATCCTAGAAGGGGTTGTGGTCCTTCATGAAACGCTCCATGAAATTCACACGAAAAAACTAGACGGAGTTGTTTTCAAGGTGGATTTCGAGAAAGCGTACGATAAAGTCAAATGGCCATTTCTTCAACAGGCCTTGCGTATGAAAGGTTTTGATCAAGCCTGGCGACGCCAGGTAGAATCTTTCACACAAAAAGGGAGTGTTGGAATTAAAGTGAATGACAACATAGGTCATTATTTCCAGACACATAAGGGCCTGAGACAAGGAGATCCGATGTCTCCTATTTTGTTCAACATTGTAGTCGATATGTTGGCGATTCTAATAGGAAGGGCTAAGGAGGCTGGTCAGGTAGGTGGCCTGGTGCCTCATCTAGTTGATGGAGGTGTGTCTATCCTACAGTACGCTGATGATACTATCATCTTCATGGAGCATGACTTGGCAAAAGCGAGAAACATGAAGCTGGTGTTATGCTTATTCAAACAACTGACCGGGTTAAAGATTAACTTTCATAAAAGCGGATTGTTCTGTTTTGAAAGAGCCGATGAGGAACAAGAGGCTTACAGGCAATTGTTTGGGTGCGAATTGGGGGCTTTACCTTTTACGTATTTAGGTATATCAATTCACCATCATAAGCTGACAAACAGAGAATGGAAGTGCATTGAGGATCGATTTGAGAAGAAACTGAGCTGCTG
The DNA here is from genome assembly GCF_018294505.1 of Triticum aestivum. NCBI lineage: Eukaryota > Viridiplantae > Streptophyta > Magnoliopsida > Poales > Poaceae > Triticum > Triticum aestivum. Next base: position 46,970,724 of record NC_057805.1, read on the forward strand.
GAAGGGCAAGCTCATGTCATACGGAGGCCGATTAATTCTTATTAATTCGGTTCTCACGAGTATGCCTATGTTTCTCTTGTCTTTTTTCGAGGTTCCAGTTGGAGTTAGGAAAAGGCTGGACTTCTATCGATCCCGATTCTTCTGGCAGAGTGATGAACTAAAATGAAAATACAGACTCGCCAAATGGGATATTATTTGTAGACCAAAAGACCAAGGGGGTCTTGGCATTGAAAATCTTGAAGTCAAGAACAGATGTCTTCTTAGTAAGTGGCTGTATAAGTTATCTGTAGAGACGGAGGCCACATGGGCGCAGCTCCTTCGTAGTAAGTACCTTCACTCCAAAACTTTGTCCCAGGTGACAGTGAGGCCGACGGACTTGCCTTTTTGGAAAGGACTGATGAGAGTTAAATCAGTTTTTTTCAATAGGACAAAGTTCATAATCGGAAATGGTACCACCACGAGATTCTGGGAGGATACTTAGTAGCTAGGGGAAACACCCCTCGCGCTTCAATATCCATCCCTTTATAGCATTGTTCAACGATGAGACGCTTACGTTGCAACAGTACTTCAATCCATCCCTGTCAATATTCAATTCAGGAGGACGCTAGCCAGAAATCGTTGGGAAGCTTGGCTCCATCTAGTGAGTAGACTGATGGAGGTTCAGCTTTCTCAACAACCCTATCAGTTGCGCTGGAAGCTTACTAGGACTGGAGAGTTTACGGTTAAATCGATGTATCTCGATGTTATCAATTCTAATTCCATTCCTAGTTCCAAATATGTTTGGAAAGTTAAAGTTCCTTTGAAAGTTAAAGTGTTTATGTGGTTTGTACATAAACAAGTCATTTTAACTAAGGACAATCTGGCAAAGCACAACTGGACAGGACCTACAAGATGTAGTTTTTATGATCGGGATGAATCCATCAAACACCTCTTTCTTGACTGCCCGTTGGCAAAAAAATTATGGCGGACGGTACACATAGCCTTTAACATTACTCCTCCGAATTCTGTCAGCACGTTATTTAGGACGTGGCTTAACGGGATAGATTCCGAAACAGCGAGACACATTCACGTAGGAGTATGTGCTTTATTGTGGGCAGTCTAGAACTGCAGAAATGATTTGGTTTTTAACAGAACAACAAATATTCATTTTTTGCAGGTTATCTTCCGAGCCACTGCGTTGATCCATATATGGTCGCTACTCACTCCGACGGAGGCCAGGGAGCGTTTGGTTACTGGATCTATCCGGTGGGAGATGGTAGCACGGGCTATTTTCAACCTGTTTGGATGGCGGTCATGCAATTAGTTTTCCTATCTTTTTTATGCCAGCCGGTTGTGGCTTTATGTTTACTTATTTTTTATGCCCTCTGTGAGCTTTTTTTCCTGTCGTTGAGACTTTAAGACCTTTGTTGAACCTATTTGCTTATTAATTAAGTTGGATGTATGCATCGTTCTAATGCAGAGGCCGGGGAGACCCCCCTTTTCCAAAAAAAAACCCATCAACTCAAAACCATGCATGGAAGTAAATCGAGGACAAGACCAAGCTAGCAGCTTGCAAAACAATCTTATATTATGAGATGGAAGGAATATCATTTTTTGTTATTTTTGTTGCGAATCCAAGCTAGCAAATTGACTACCTAGCTTTTCTTATTCTAATTTTGCTCTCTCGATCGCCTCGCGGAATTAAAATCAGTGTAGTCGATCAGACGACCATTGAGTTCCACTTTGAACTACCTAAAATAGTTATTAATTTTCTTACTAGATAATTTCACAAGCACTTTAGTAGGGTTAGCTCTTTGGACGCCGAGGACTCCACGCTGGGCTGTCCTTGCCGCTGCTGTTGCTCAATGGCATTTTGCCACCCCTGCCTCCCTAAGCTCATCTCCAGGCTGGGTACTCTTGATGGCGCCTGCTGCTGCTTCATGCATGCTTGCTCTGCGGCGCTGCCGGCGTTCCTGCCGTTCATTTGTAGTGGGGTCGACGGCGACGGCGACAGCGATAGTGACGACGACGACGACCATCCCCGAGCAAAACCTGCTGTCGACGATCCAATCCTGGGCGTCTCATCATGGCGTGCGCCTACATGCAGACGTTGTCCTCTGTCCTGCCCTGGGCAATTGAGTGAAGCATCTTGCTGCTGTGCACCTCTCCATCCCTGTACAAACATGCACGCTCAACAGTGGTTATTCGGCAGTGCGTTTGCTATGATTTACTAGTAGTTGCAATGCAGCTCAACCCCTAGATGAAAGATTATTGTACTATATATACATATGTAAATCATGCAATATCTATATGTGAAATGTACATTAACTAGCTAGTGTGTAGACCATTATAATGAGTCTCCAGGGAACGCAACAAACAACGTGGCATGCATTACTACTGGTAGCAATTAAGAGGGGCTGTCAGGGACACATTCACACATTGATGATGTGCAGTTTGTCCCCAACACTGCAAATATCACTGCCCTAATTACGCCACCTTTCAGAGCCTCTACAGACGACTACAGAGCATCATTGTATGTTCAGTGTGTTCAGGATAGGATCCAGGTAACAAAGAAATGTTGAATACGTAGTGTGTAATGGAGCTCACGAGCTAACGAAAGATCACCTGGTTTTGCTTCATCAAGTATTGGTGAATGGACATGAGGTAGGCACTCGGTAGCGGCGGGCCGCCTCCGCCTTGCTCCTGCGCGAACGGCGGCTGCAGCTGCTCTGCCGGCGACGCCCATGGCTGCCTTCTGCAACTCGTAACGAACAATGTTTCCATCAGCCTAAGGTAATCTATTATCACAATGAAGTAATTAAAATGAGCTATCTAGCCTAAGGTAATTAAAGAGAAAATCGGAGGGAGTCCCGTGACAGACACAGGCAGCAGGCAGATCGACACAATGAGTACTAGAGCCAGCAAAATAGTTAAAACCATCAGATCGTTACACGAGGGAGCGAGCAACTGGCGTCCAGCAGCAGGAATTAACTCCTGCACTGCGCATGCAAGGCCCAGAGCGAACGAGAGGAGCGTGGCATGGCATGGCAGCGGACACGACGAGCAGAAGAGACCTACTGTATGTAAGCTGTTGTTGCATGCGGCGCAGTGCGGCCGGCGTAGTGCTAGCATTGCTGTCCCTGCGACTGAGTGAGGGTTAATGCAATGCGCGACGCGGCGCTGGCAAGTTGGCTTGTCCGTGCTCGCCACTAGCTCACTCGCACTGTGTATTTAAGCTGCCTGAGGCTGGGCTGGGCTAGGCTAGGGTGGGTGTGCAGGCTTTCTCAGCCGGTCAAGCTAGGGACAATCGATGGATGGATGGCCGGGTGTGGATCTAGGCAGAGGCACGCTGCGTGCGCCCTTGTCTTGTTGTACTTGTCTCACGCCAAGATTCCGGCCACCACCACCCGGCGCCATGGCCAGCTCCTGATGGACGCAGGGGGACAATTTATATGGATCTGAACGATGATCATCACAAATGCAGCGAGTCTTAGGCTGCTAGCGAGCTGCATGCACGCTGCTACTTCCTGCGTAGGAGTAGTAGTAATACTACTGCATGAGCGTCTCTCTCTCTCACCCTCTCTCTCAGCTGCATGCGATAGTACTGCAAGTTAGGACAGGAGGGGAAAGAAAGTCTTGCCATGCATCATGATCCATCTTCCCAACAGGTGGCAGCACTGATCGAGGTACAATGTTTTGCAAGATTGATAGCTGGACTAGAAGTTACTTTCCCTTTAAAGACCTGTCCCCCATGGCCATGGCCACCCTGGCCTGGAGCTACATGCATGGCGCCATATTGCTGTGAGGTTAACTGAACCATAGCATGCATAGAACCATGGTTGCTTTTAGTGCCTTCGCATGCATGGAAGTTTGGAATCGACATCCAAGGACAATATGTCTGCACACGAGACACGCAGAGAACTAGCTAGCGAACAACCCACGGTTGTTGTTCTCTATACGTGTGAGAGGTGTATTTAGCTCCATGAGAGAGAAGTATATATGGTGCTGAAATAGAACTGCTTCCTTCTACTATATGTTAAGCGAAAATGGAAGTTGAGAAAGTACACATATATGTTGTAAAATGATAAAAGGTACTTTGTTAGTTTGCACTCAATTAAGGTACCTTCAAGTCATTTTCATGTAGGAGTATTATTGTATGAAATAAATCGTTAGGTAAAATTTGAAGTAGATTTCCAATACATAAAACAATGATTTTTAAGCAAGACTACTTGTTTTGTTACAGAACTAACTGAGTACGCCGCACAGTTTGTGTCGCTAGATTTTTCTTCTCCTCTACCATTCTTACGGCCTTTTTTTACTAGCCTACACTATTAGAATTAGACCCACAAAACATAAGCGGGGCATTTTTTGTTGGTTTAGAGCTAATTATCTACACCTCTATAACCAGGCCTCACGAAGGAATTGGTGCAGGCCTTCCAATTTCTCTGTATCTAATCAAGTGTTATAATCTGTCCCCCAAACTAAAACACGCATCAATGTATGTGACCTTTACACTTGTATTGTGTTTCTTGAAAAACAGTAGTGTAGTTATTTACATTTTTAGTAAATTTCCCATCTTCTAGAGTGGAAGTGTACCTTCAATTTCACATATCCTTTATAGGTAGGTATCTAGTTTCTGTGTCAACTCAAAGCTTCATGGCTTGTTATAAAATCATTTTTTGTGACAAAGCATTTGACAGAATTTTAAATTAAATTCTAGGTCAACTGAAGTATAAGGTGCATGTTTGAAACCAGCCTTAGTTAGGCTCCACGTATAGAAATTATGGCATATCATTAAAATCCAGTAACTAATATGTCATTGTATTCACATCTAAACTATTATATATGTGAATACCAGAGACGATCTGATGTAATTTCTATGCCAAAATAACTAGTACACGAATATTATTTACTGAAAACTACTTCTTTGCACAACTCCATGGAAATTAAGAGAAAATTGTATGCATTATCTAATTTGGCATAAAATTTATTAAGATACACTCACATAATTAAACAAAACATTTGTAATTATTCATAGTTTATTCTAATATTCTAATACTTTGTGGAACAATATAAAGAAGTTACATGACAGAATTGATCTTGGAGTCCTTCTAGATGTACTCCCATTTTCTTTCTTAAAAGCTCCCTAGCTAACATGACTACTTCTCCTCACTCTCTTAGTCTATATATGATGAACAACACAATACTCAAATACAAGTTATGTGTGGCTTATATATTAGCATATCTAAGATTTGATCACATGATTCCATGCTTTCAACACCAAGCTTAAATAGGAGGGCATGCATGTATATCTAGAGATACATATTATTGCAGCATGCAATTTTAAACTATTTAATTAACACATCTTGTATAAAACAAAAGCCGCTATATATAGTATGATTTATTCCATCAGCAATAATATATGGCATAGATAATGTTTCTGTGACGCCGTTTTTATGTATTTAGTCAAAAAAATGGATGGTGAGTTTCGCGGCCACTAGACCCTCGGATATGTCAAGCTTCAAGACCGAGCACATTGTAAACTTACAATCCAGTGTATTGTAATGTAATAATTAATATATATAGAGAGAGAGAGTGAGAGGAAGCCTTTTCTAACAAGGGATATATCAGATGAGCATCCTAATTTAGATGTAATATTTCCATAGAATTCAAAATATCTCAGATGCCTCGAAATTTCTGTCATGCAACTCAACTCCGCCCCGTGCATATATTTCAGCATAAACAAATACTATGTTTAAATGCATGAGTGCACATAATATATTTTTTAAATAAGATCTTCTTTAAAAAGTTCAAATGGAACAAATACGGAAACCTGCAGACTTTTCAGAGTAATGCAAATTATGCATATCATTCAACATGACTATGCACCATTATTACTGGGATTAATGAAATGTACAATATTTGCAAACCTTGTATTAGAAATGATGTTGCTAAACATGTCAAAGCCATGCACTTCACCATCTCTCCTCAGAAAGCCCATGTCCCTTATCTGGCCATGGCCTGCAGAACACCACACCATGTATGCATGTCTGATCAGTTAATTTATCAAAATAAATAAACAAAGAACGTTGGAATATATGTTTGTCCGTGAAGGCATGGACAATTCAGTATGTTTTTCCACAAATACAACTATATATCTTTTATCTCTTGAATTTCAGTGCTAGTAGTTTTGTATAAGGGACTCATGCATGGGCCGGCAAAACACATCACATATAACCCGTGCATGCCAATAATTCAGATGGCATTATGTGATTTGACCTTACTGAGTGATCGACTCAGACAAGAAAATTTGTCTCTGAAAAGAAGAAAACAAACAGCTAGGCAGAATTTTACCTGCCGCACATGATCTGTCCGAAGCAGTGCCCTTGACTGTTCTGTACATCTGCATCAAGTGAAGCGACAAGAAATAAGTACATCTGCATTAGATTAGGGCTCGTGTTGCCATTTGGTTTACTCATGTGAGATGCTAATTAAACAAGTTTATAATGACGTAAACTAGACGAAAGTGATTAGCAGCTGGTGAAAAGGACAGGCAGTACTTGGCAAAAGCTAACAACCAGTACGAAGAAAAAGGGAGAGGGATGAGCTGATCAAGGAAACGTACAAGAAAGACTATCTTCTTGTTCCGTTTTCGAATGCTGCTAAACTAACAAGAAAACTAAGGGAGAGAGAGAGAGAGAGAGAGAGAGAGAGAGAGAGAGAGAGAGAGAGAGAGAGATGACTTGCCTGAAGATGGCTCTTGACATGAGCCAGTGTGAGATCCTTCACGTTCATCAACTCCAAGACTGATTTCGGTGTTGCTCCTTGAAGATAGAAAATATATAAAGCTTAATGCTGGAACACAAACAGACCCGAAATCCAAATGATATTACAAAGTACAAACCCTACAACACATGCACTCATGCTAACATTCAGATAACGAGGCCACAATAAGACGGCACCATCTTCAAAATTCAGACAAATTGGGTCGTGTGATTGTCAACTGGCACCGTTTCGACCAACGACCAGGCTTGCTAATCGAAACAACCAACCGAACAAAAATTGAATCCAGTTTCAAGAACGTACTCTCATGGCCGCCAAGGAGCTGGACCGCTTGTACAAAGTGTGCATGGAGCGCCGTCGTCCACCGCATCCTTGGAGCCCTAGAGCTCTTCTTGCCACCATTCCCAGATCTTGCTGCACCGCCGGAGGAGCCCGCCTGGCTGTCAGCGGAGCTCTTCTTGAATCTCGGAATCTGGCTAGGTTGGTGCAGCCGCTGCTCAAGATCGGAGTGGCCATTGCGGACCTCGCCTGGCTGTCGCGCAGTCGCCATGTCAAACCCTAGACAGAGCTCTGTGGACTCCGCAGAGATGGCCATTTCGTGCCCGCGGCCGCTCCCGGCCTTGCCGGTTGGTGACGGCGGGCTGATGTGGAGTGATAGATCCGGGGCATCAGCGGCAGTTGCCATTTCAACACCCTGGCCGTAACAACAAGGATGCTGCTACAATCGAGAAGATCGATGTGTGTGCGCTTTTGTCCGGGAAGCTTCTTCTTCGAAGCTAGGGGAATGGAGTGAGAAGGATCTGTTTGTGATTAGGTCATGAGTGGTACATGATTCTTGTATAGGGGTCTGTGTTCGTGTGGGTGGGATAGAAGGTGTGGTAGACGCATAGGGATTAGGGATGGGGGCTAGCAACAGTGAGGTTGGTGGATAGTGAGAAGGCGACAGACCCCACAAGTGTACCCGGGAGAGAAAGAGAGAGATGATGGAGGTATAGCTACTTCCTGTTCAATGAAATGGTCGGAGAGGTGGAGCAGGCACCAAAAACTTTATATGACATTTTGGAGGGCCGTGACAATGAGATATGGTCTCATCTCTACTCCAAAAGGGGACTTAATAGATTCCCTTCCATGGTTTATTTTCGTCTAATTAATTTCCGTCTGGGTTTTTTCGCGTCACCACCCATCACCATCTATTTCGTCTAATTTATTTTCGTCTCACCTCACCACCCTCTTCCACTGGATTTTTCTCCTTGCCATTAAAAATCTAATCCTATTAAAGGGAGATAATTTATTTCGTACTTGCTTTGGCAGGTGATGATTCAATTCAATCACGTAAATAATAGGTAAATAAGAATTCAGAAATCACATCTTATATGTGAGATCATCTTACTAAAACGGACACGATTTTTCTCGATAACCTTCCAAAATAAATTCAGACATTCCTCAGTAACAAATTGCTATAATCCTGCACACTGATCTCTACTATTAATTGACAATCAAAACTTTCCAAATACAGAAAAACAACAAATCTTTTTTCTTATTATCTACCACTGGTTTTTTCCACCTCACCTCCCACATCTCTATCTCTACTATCTCTTATCTCTTATCTCTTATACTACCTAAAAGAACCGTAAGGTTCCGTCTCCCCTGTTACGTCCCCCCGCTTCGTCCATCCCTCCTCTTACGATATCTACCATTCTCCACCGATTTTCCTCCCATCTCCCGGTTTCCTATTAAAACTGAGAAACCCATTTAATCTTTGGTAACACAATCAATTGACGTATGGTAATCATCTCAACGATCACACAATCAATTAAGTTATGGTAATCAATCCCGGGCCTTTCCCCCACAAAAAAAACCAATCCCAGGCTAGAGCAGCCGATCCTCTCCCTCGTCCGTTCTCCTTTCCTTGTCGCCGTCACCGAACTGATCTACCACTCCCGTTCTTCTCCCGACGATTTGACGCAGGCCGATCCTGTCATGGAGGCGGACAATGGGCAGGAACATCCTGCTCAAGGGCGACAACGACATCCTAGAAGCAACCGCTCATTAAGGGCGTGCGGAGGAAGACCTCAAGGAGGTGGCTGGCTTTGACGCTGGAGCAGATCAATACATGTCTTCCGCAGGTGATAGAGGTTGCCGATTACATAAGTACATTGACGTGCACTAGGCGTCATTACTACGAAGTCAGCATTGTCCTGTTGAGTTTGGTGAGTGCTTCTTTGGACTGTTAGTTATCTTTGTTCCTTATTTTTTGGTTTGTGCCTTCGGTCTGGAGGAACCAACAATTCGTAGATCAAATTATGAGACAAATGGCTGGTGCCTTCGGCCTGGAGAACGCGCATGGCCATCAGTTTGAGGTCGCGAACCAGGATCTCACGCGGAAATAGCCTGGGAAATAGTGCAGCTCCTGAATGCAGTAAAAATCTTCTCCCTGTTACACACTTACACTCCTCCAGATCTCCCTCCTCACACTAGGACACAACTGATTGGCCAATAGAAAATTTCAAAGTGAAGAATCTCTTGTTGTTTCACTGCAATTGTATAAAACTCCTCTCGGGTGGCAATCATCAGGAAAAGATGATTCACCTCCGGCAGCAAGATAAGTTTTTTGTGTTTTTTAATTGGGAAACATCTGTATGTATGATTCATGCGTGTTACAGGGAGAAATTTCATTGAACACTGCTACACACATGACAGATTATGGACGATCTTCGCACGATGCTACAAATCCAGCCGTCCATGCGTAGGGTAAAAGTGGATATCACCGTTCAATCAGCCATCATGTGGGATTCGGCCAGGCACTGCTGTCCGCCCAGTAGTTTCAAATTTCATTCTTTTGTGCATTTAACATGGTTATATCCGGACTTAGACATTTCTTTCAATAAATTTTTTCTAATTAATGCAAGGTTTGAAGAAGCTAAACACGATCATGTTTATGAAATATGAAAAGAGGGATAACCTCTGCATCATCAGGAGTGAGTCCGAAAGTGGAGGAGCTTGGCTGGTATGACGGCTTTGTGATCAGTTGGAACTTTTAAGTGTACTCATAAATGTGTAAGAAATGGTTAATCCAGAATGCCCTTCTTTACCAATGCAGACTATTTACCAGTTCTATAAGATGACTATGCATTTATTTGGTTCATGAAAGTAATTTTAACAATCTTTATTAAAATTTTGTAGTACAAACATTTCATTGTTTCATTGCATAAGATTATGAATAGGATTCCATTGAAGAATAATTTTGGATAAATTATATTACTAGGAATATGACAATTGAATGAAGCTGAAGGCAACATCCCAACATTGTATTTGAATATCTTACGTGCTCGTGGAGTAGATCTTAATTTATAAGGGATAAAGGCCCTTGCCTTCTATGCACACCCCATTGAATATATTTATGCTATAAATGGAAGGACAAACTGATTATTCTTATGGGTCTGTCCGGGGCACATCTAGATGCCCTTTAGCAATACCGTTTTCTTATTTGTTTAGAGGAAATGGAGAATAAAAAGTAAATGTCTCAAAAGCTATATTAGCACTTGGGTTGTCATGTGACCGTGGTAGATCGATTTCCATAACATTTATTTCCCTCGGATGTGGTGGCAAATATAAAGCGCATTTGATCATTTGGTAATACGGGGACATGAATCGGTTGGACGCCTAATAATGATCGATCTAAGCCAAATACGAGGCGTCGCCATCCCTAGAAAATTAAAGTGTGTGCTTGATTGGGGGTGGATGGAGAGATTGTGGGCTAGATACGTCATTGATAGAGGGTAGAAGAAGAAGAAGAAGCAAATACAAGATTGGTGTTGGTGTTGAACTATTAGAACAGATAGGTCCCGTTGCAACGCACGGGCAATTACCTAGTAACGTAAAAAACATACACCTCGATCTAATTCCTAGGTCACAATCCTGAAGCACGCCACCGCTGCCTCCATCACGGAACCCTCCGCCGCCCAACATCTTGCTCCCTCGCTGACTTGTGAAACCGATTGCACTTGTGGACACACTTTGTTACCAATATCATTTGTTCTTATTGTTTTGTTTACTATCTCAACAAAATGATTTATCAAACGTTAAGAAGAAACAACACATTGTGTGTAGTGGAGATAATTTGAGAGGTAAGAAGAACGAGAACATGGGAGGACAAGTACAATGTCTTGTCTTGTTCAACGTTGTGCATTCGAGGAGGCATTTGGACTTGGAGCCGGAGATAATTTGAGAGGTAAAAAGAATGCGAACTTGGGAGGACAAATACAATGCCTTATCTTGTTCATGGTTGTGCATTTGAGAAGGAGGCACTAGGAAGGAGAAAAAATTGAAGGAGATGTGGTGGCTGTAAGAGTGAAGCGAGAAGGTGTCAACCTTGTTTGGGGCTTTGGGATGGAGTCTAAAATTGCATGACCCTTTGCAGATGTGGTGATAGAACCGGCGCACGCCTCCTGCCCCTTATGGCGGTGGTGGCTCTGCACGAACATGGGGGGGGGGGAGGGGATCATAAACGGGCGGTTGACAGGGGCCTTGTCCTTGGCGGTCCATGGGGAAGTACGGTGTGAAGAAGAGAGGACGCCATGGTGAAGTTGATGTATGAGTCATCCGGTTTTAAAGAAAAGGCCTCCAACAAGAAATGTCCCGAGACGACAGGAAGCCGAGCGAGAAGGGGATGAGGCGACAGGAAAAGGGAAGGGTGCATCGTGGGGTGGGGGGTTTTGTGTTCGTCCTGCATATTGGAGATAACCTAGAGGATAGTCCGGACAACTACATTTCTCCCCCACATATGGTCTTGATTTGGGGAGTTCAGACAGGCCAGGCAGTTGAATTTTGGGGAGCCCGCTAGGTACCCGTACATGCCCAGACAGGCCAGGCAGGTTGCTACATCATTTTGTTTGGTTACTCAATATCTGGCAATATTGAAAGAAGTCAAAATGTTTAAAATGGTCCTATAAGTAGGGACAAGATTAATTTGGCTCTTGTGCACGAAAATATTCTTGCAAGTTCCCACACTTTTAGAAACACACTGGTATACTTCCAAAAGCTTTACGTAGGTTATGATTTGACAGAGCACTTAGGTGGTTAGGATGTGAGAGATAGACAAGAACTATTTAGAGGAAAGCGAGAGATAGACAAGAACTGTTTCGGTTGTTTTTGTACCGTTCGTGACAATAAAACAACGTCGTGAAAGCTATATGCAGAGTTAAGGGGCAATAAATTGAGAGGATGAATGATGAGAGAAGGTGATGGACGACAAGTTCAACGGGAAAGAGAGGCTAAAGGGGTGTGTGGTATTTGTAAGAATAGAGAGAAGAAGATGCTTGCATTTGTGTTGTGGTTGAACATTGCATGCAATGTGCTCGTTTGTGGGGAGGACAACGAGCATTGTTTATTAATTCATTTATTGGCCCGTGGTAATGCACATGTGGTCTACTAGTTTACTTGGTGGGATATAATGCATGGGCTGCGAGTGGTGTGAAATGATATGGATATCTTTGTCTGTATGAGCATACGTCATTTATATTGTATGCACTGGCTCTAGTATATTCCTTTATGAAGATACATTTTGTCAAATATATGGTCTTCCCCGAAGTAAACTTTAGATTGATCGTACCGACACCATGAACATTAGCATGTGACATGCTTCCCATCAGCATGGAAGTAGTCCTTGCGACCAGGCATCCTTCACTAACAACATTAGCGGAATTGCCGATGTTCTCATGCTCATTTCAAAATGGTTCTTGCAGGCCGAAGCCCAATGACCATTTGCACCGCAGACATGATATACTCCTTTCTTCTTATCCCCTTCTTCTGGAAGTTGGCAGACTCAGAAGTCTTATTCTTGCCTGCAAACTTCTTCTTTCCCTCATGCTTCTTCTTGTTCTTGAAATTGTGAGAATGGAGATTCTTCTTGTGCACTAGATTGGCACTTCAATTTCCTCATAGAGATGAGCACCTGTGTCTTTTCCCCCCGCCTTCTCTTCCACATCAAGAGCGCCAATTAAATAGACAACAGAAAACTCTTGTCGCTTGTGTTTTAGAGAAGTGATGAAATCTGGAGGAACTTTAGCAATAATGCTCTAGAAAAAAACTTGTTCGGTAATACATAGTTGAAATGCACAAGTTCCTTAATGAGTGACTCATCTCATGAGCCCGCTCAACATTTGTCATGATATTGCTCCATGACGTATCTATAATTTTTGTATGTTTCATGTTACTAACTTATCTTTATATGGAAACTTTTATATTTACTTTGACTAGCCTGTTAAAGTTGCAAGACATGCACAAGTTCTTCTTTTCCCTTATGTGTGTAGGAACTTCATGGAAAATCAATGAAGTATCAGAAAAAATCAAGGTCCGATCAAATATGGAGCTATTGCAAATATGTCCATGCATGACCGGTACTTAAAGTTCATCATAGAGACACATGAAGATGGTGTTAGACGAAGAAAGTCATAACATGAAAATTAATGGCCATCTCATACCAAAATAGTTGCACTTGAATCACCCAGTTCTAAATCCTTATGCATCATGTGAGTCCAAATCAATATTTACAAGAACTGTCACTTTTGGGAATCCAAATTGGGGTGACGGGATAGGATCTAACTCCTTCCAAACTTGATGGACCTCAACGTGGCTTGATGCTATGGACTTGTGGGATGATAACAAATGTTTGGGGGGCTCTAAACATGCCCAAGGGCCCTTGGATCAAAGGCCTATGGGTTGGATGGCTGAGATTCGATGTATCCACCTAGATATTGATGGGAAACCCTACTTTTTTGGGTGGGGGCACCTTTAGTGCGAAAACTGCAGCCCATAGATGCCTTCTACAAAAGAAAAGAAAAAACACATCTCTAACCAAGGGAGAAGCCCTAGGAATAAGAATAAGGAGGGGGCCCTTCCCCACCCCTTCTGACGGTTGCTGGGAGGTCACCGGCGGACTCCACCATTGCCACCATCGCCTCCACCACCATCTTCTTCCTTGGAGCAGTGGGTTTATCCTTGGAAAACCTCTATAGTCTCTTACTAAGACATGGTGTTTGATTCAATGAATAGCCCCCCTATGATTTGTTTCGTTGTTGTCATGTTTGAGTTGTTCTCTTTCATCCTATGTAGTTGGCGATCTAGTTTTATGGTATGGATTGTATGAATTGTTATGGTGTTGTCCTAGGGTGCTAGTGTAAAGGGGCTGAGTAGATTGGATCATACTTTAGGGTAAGCAGTGTGTTATGATAAGTTTAGGACGGCAGGCCGGAGTGACAGAAATTATCAGCCCTTGAGTTTACGAACTATAGCATAGGGGATCAAGAGGAACCCTAGATGAAGATATTTCTATGGTTGGAATTTATGTCTTAATTATTGATAGTAGTCGCGGATGCTTTTTCGCAAAAAACATGGATGCTTGCTAGGGATTAAATCATGAATACATGTGAGACCATGGTTTGACAACATGTTAGCTCATGCCTCTTCACATAACAATTGTAACAAGCATGTGTACTAGTTTTATGATGTTACTAATTTCCTAAGAATAATTTCACCACCACTTACACAACCACAAAATCTTGCTCTATTATTTCTTGCATTTTATTTCATAACAACACCTAACTTTTATCCTAAAAAGTACTTTAGTTATATCCTTACATTCTATCTTAGTTGTACAGAGTCTAGGCATAGTAAGTGCACACATAGTTGCGTCAGTGGCCTACAGAACTTGAGAGATTAGGAAACCTACCTTTTTCTCCTAACGGGGTATAGACACTCACATTCTTCCACATCCATATTGGAAAGTGCTACTATAACTACCCGCACTTGGGGATTATCAACGTACAACTATCGGTGGGAAACGACACCTATGGGATCACAAGAATCCCTACTACGGTTGCCGGGGCGCGGGGTTGTGAGAAGAGCAGGATTAGCAGTCAACACAAGGATGGTTTACCCAGGTTCAGGCCGCGAGGATGCGTAATAACCTAGTCCTGCTTTGGTGTGTATTTGAGAGAGTTCCTGAGCTCTCGAACTAGCTATGGTGGCTGCGTAGTTCAAAAGAGACGAATCCCTCTCCAGTATGCCAAGGGCCTCCTTTTATAGTCGAAAGGGGCTGCCACAGTGGCACACAGGAGGTGGAAAGGCCTACAGTGCTGCGAGCTTATCGCTCATGTTACAGGACAAGACGCATTTAATGCGTAGCTTAGGTGTCCCTTAGCTTTATTGGGGACGGGAACGAGGCCCGTCCCATCCGTTGCCGCCTCGCCTCGCTTCGACACGCGCCCAGGCCAGCGGTGCATGCGGCGCCATGTAGGCAGGCAGGCAGCTGAGGTGGCGCGGTGGTAGGGTCTTCACGAAGATCTGCATGCCACCACATAGGTGCTTGCTGAGTTGGCGTAGAGGCCATCCGTCGCCACACAGGTGCCTGCCCAGCTGGTTGAGCTAGCAGCTCCTTGGGGACGATGGTGGAGTCTTGGTCGACGCGGGCCTGGCAGTGGCCCTGCTGACGCCCTCAGCAAGGGCCTTGCCGGGGGCCCCGCAAGGGTCTTGCCGTGGCGTTGCAGTCGTCCCCGGCAAGGCGCTTGCCGGGGGTCTCATGGATCTCCTCGGCAAGGATCCCGCCGAGGGTCACCGTCTTCTGGTCCTCATCTGATCTCATATCTCTATGGTCTTGACAAATATTTGCATGCTACCACGGAGGTGCCTCCCGAGCCCTAGTTCCAATGTGGTTGGTTGACTTGGAACCCGTGGGCTCAAGGGTGGCTCGCTCTGTTAGCATCGGGCAAGTTGCCCCGGCAAGGCTCTTGCCGGGGCCGTGGAAGCTGCCCCGGCAAGGGCCTTGCCGGGGGAGTCCACCTCGCCCTCTCGCTCTTTGGTATCTTTGGTCTTGGCGTTGCCTTGGCCATCTTGTGCTTCGGCTTTTCTCCGGCTCCTCTGCCCTGCTTTGTGTGGCTGTGGCGCGCGGCTCCGACTGCCCGTGCACAAGTAAAGGGGTACAAAGGTGTGCCCCTACTTTTGTACACCGACTGGAGCCCCCGGGCCTGGGCCACACATAAGAGCGACGCATTGTTGGGCCAGGCCCAGAACGGTGCGCGGGCAGGCGGGGCGGATTTTCACCGCAGTAACTCTTCGTCCGCTGCGCTTCCCCACGACCCGCGTTGAATGCGCGACGTGGGGGGGGGGGGCGTGTGTGACATGGGCGGCATGCGTGGGGCGGTTTCCGCATGCATGCCTCACATCGTGGTAAAGAGGCGCGGCTCATTATTGGATGGACTCGGGTCGCAGTCTTCAATGCCTTCCCCATGAAAAGAGGGAGGCGTGGAGGCGCGGCTCATTACTGGATGGACTCGGGTCGCAGTCTTCAATGCGCCCACACCCCCCGATCACGGGGCGGGGAACGGTCACCTCACCCGTCTTTCGACCCTGCACGTTCTCCACGCGTCCTTCATGCAAGTGGCGAGCCGTGGAGGCGGGAAACCGGGCCGTCGTTGATTGGGGCAGCGGGTCGGTCCTGATTCCCTGCGCCTCCGCCGGCTGGATTGGCTGAGTGGGGCGGCCGAGTCTCGACCCCGCCCCTTTATAAAGACGGGGAGGGAGGACGCCATCCCACATTCTTCAGTATCCATCCTCCTTCATCTTTGCTTCTTTCTTCCACCTGCCATGGCGAGAGGAGGCGCTGGGCCTTCGACGGTGGTGGCGAGGGTCACTGCTCGTCAGTGCATCCTTCCTTCCCACGAGCCCGTGGCGGTGGAGCCAGCCACAAGAGGAAGGGGAGGGGGCGTGGCCGAGGTCGCCGCGGCAGTCGGGGGAGAGGGGGACGTGGTGGCGCGGCTGCCGTGCCTCCGCCAGTGGTGCCCCCCGCGATGGAGGGTCACGTCGGGGACCGGCCCCGCGAGTTCTTCATCAGGCTGCGCCGGCCACTGCATCGTCGTCTCCGTCTCCCTACCCTCTTCGCAAAGGAGATGGAGCTTGATCCGCCCCAGACCCTCAGGTTGCACATGAGGGGCTGCGGGACCGGCGGCACGCGGGTCGACGTTTACTTCCCCGCTCCCCATTGCATGTATCTCCGTCGCGGATGGAAGACATTTGCCCGCATCCATAGCCTGACGGTGGGGCTCGTCCTCTACTTCAAGTTAATGGAGGGCGGCCTGCTCTCCGTCAAGGTCTTCAGAGATCTTGGCACTCGCCTGAAGTGCTGCGTGGAGAGCTCCTCCGGCGATGAAGATTCCTCCTCAAGCGGGAGTGACGAAGAGGACAACGACAACAGCGACGAGGGAGTCGAGCGGCAGGATGCCGACTCCGACTTCGACTGATCGCGTCGCCCCTCCCTCGGCCTCGTGCCCTGCCGAGGGCCTTCCTCGTCAAGCTCTCCATCGGCGCGTTCCCCATCAAGCTCTCCATCGGCGCATTCCCCATCGCCTCCTTGGGCGGCTGGCGTAGGAGGGCCGGAGAAGGCGAAGAAGGCGGGCGGCGGCCGTCAACTCCGAGTACGGGGGCACCGATGCCTTCGTCGTGTATTGTCGGGCCGTTGCCTCATTTTCCAGCCCCTCTGCCGGCACCGGGATGCTCTCTTGGTGACTTCTGCTTCTCGCACCTCGCCCAGGCGCTCCTTTCGCCCTCCCACTGTCTTGTTTCACCTCCTGAGGAGAGGGACAAGAAAGGGATTACGGGCACCTTATCTCTTTTTAGTTTGTAAGCCTGCGGGCACTTGTTAACTTTTAGACTTGTAATCCCCTTGCTCATGTTTTTTATTCCGTACGAACTGTACCTGTATGGGATGTTTTTAATGAAAAAGGGTGTTTGCCGGGTTCTTTGTGCGTGAGAGAGGCCCATGCCAAGGACGAATCCTTGTTATTTCTAAGGTAAACATTGTCGCCCGGCAACAGGCCTTGCCGTCCCCCCACTTTGGTCGACCATTCTCACGCTCTTGGCGGAGGCAGGGGCGAAGCAGGGTTAGGCCCCTCGTTCATTTTTTCTTGCCACCGCGACTACGACCAAGTTCCGACCCAGGGGATAGCTCTTGGGTATGGGAAAAGGGGAGCACGGTGGTTTTAAGAATATAAACGAGGTTTCATATGTCCCCGTTCTATACGAAAGTGCATAACAGGGGATAAAAGACTTATCTGAATCCGCAGCCCCCGGCAACCTTGGCTTGCTGTGGTTGGATCCTTGTGTCTTCAGCCCCCGGCGATCCTGGCTTGCCGGGGCCGGAGCGCCGGTCCATCCTCTTTCTCCCAAGCGGCTCAGGAGATATGTCCATGTGCCCTGCAAACCAAAGAGGACAGAAAGACGCACGGTCGACCTCTAGGCTAGGGGTTAGTCGCCGCTAAGCACTATCAACCCTAACCGAGGAAGAGACTTAACCTAGCATGCATGCTATAACTTAGGGCGCCAGCGCTTCATTTATTTATGCTCAGGGTCTACGCCTGGCTTTGTACAGAGGGTTACATGCCTTGCTGGCAAAGCTTGTACAAAAGGTGGCTTGCCGGGGGGCCCGGCAAGCCGCGCCTTATGGGTAAAACTTGCGAAGATGCTCGATGTTCAAGGAGTTGCTCACTGGGACAACATCTTCGGTCTCCAGGCGGACTACGCCGGGCCTGGTGACTCGTATTACCCGATAAGGGCCTCCCCACTTCGGCGTCAACTTGTTGGTATTCTTGGCCGACTGAATGCGCCGAAGAACAAGGTCGCCTTCCTCAAAGCTTCGGGCATGAACCTTGCGGCTATGGTAGCGGCGCAAGGCTTGCTGGTAGCGTGCTGCTCTGACAGCTGCCCGAAGATGATCTTCCTCAAGGATTGTTGCGTCATCTTGCCGCAACTGCTCTTGCTCAAGCTCATCATAAGCGAGCACTCGAGGTGACCCATATATGAGTTCCGTGGGAAGAACTGCCTCTGCCCCATATACTAGGGCAAAGGGTGTCTGGCCGGTGGCTCGATTTGGCGTCGTCCTGATCGACCAAAGAACCGCCGACAACTCATCAATCCAGCGCCTTCCGCTCTTGTGCAGCCTGTCAAAGGTATTCGTTCTCAGGCCTCGCAACACTTCAGCATTCGCCCTCTCCGCTTGGCCGTTGCTCCGGGGGTGTGCCACGGAAGCAAAACAGACCTTGCCGCCGAGGTCTTGGATGTACTGCATGAAGGTGTGGCTTGTGAACTTCGTGACGTTGTCGGTGATGACTCTGTTTGGTACACCAAAACGGCAGACTAGCCCCTTGAAGAACTTGACGGCTGACTGCGCTGTCACCTTCCTCACTGCTTCCACCTCCGGCCACTTTGTGAACTTGTTGATCGAAACGTACAAGTACTCAAAGCCCCCGACAGCACAGGGGAAAGGGCCCAGTATGTCGAGCCCCCAGACCGAGAATGGCCAGGAGAGAGGTTGATGAAGGGCTTGAGCTGGTTGATGAAGCTTCTTTGAATGGAACAGACACGCTTCACACTTGGTTACTAGTGCCGTTGCATCCTGGAGGGCAGTGGCCAGAAGAAACCCTGCCGGAATGCCTTGCCGGCCAGGGCCCTTGACCCTATGTGGGAGCCACATATGCCTCCATGTATCTCTGCCAACAGCTCCAGTCCTTCCTCCCGGGGGATGCACTTCAATTTTAGACCATTCGGTCTTTTTCTGTACAGGACGTCATCGACGAACTGGTACAAGGCAGACCAACGGGCTACTTTTTCCGCTTCTTCCTGCTCCTCGGGAAGTTCCCCTATCTGGAGGAAACAGACGGTGTGCTGTGCCCACGCCGGGGCCTGGGGTTCGATGGCAAGGACCAAAGGCATCTCTTCCGCCATGGGAGCATTCGTCTCTACGGCCAGGGCTTGACGGCCTGCCGGAGTCGGTTGCTCCTCGGCAGGCTCAGGGCCCACGGCGACACCCTTGCCGGTGCCCCCTAGGGGCTTGGCGGGAAAGTACTTGCCGGGGCCTGATTTCCTCCGCTTGTTCTGCTCCGTTGATGGTTCGACGGATGGTTGAGTTAAACGGAGCAAAAAGGTACCTGGTTCCACAGGTAACCTGAATGCAGCGCGATTTGACAGGTAATCGGCGATGTCGTTCTCTGCTCGGGGAACGTGCTCTGCTTGTATACCGTCAAAGCACTCCTCCAGCTTCCTCACCTCATCTACGTAGGCCTCCATCAACGGGCTCTGATAATCTTTGTTGACTTGTCTGACGACAAGCTGCGAATCACACCTGATGATGAGCTTTTTAACTCTGAGGTCTGCTGCGATCCTGAGACCGGCAAGCAATCCCTCGTACTCAGCAGTGTTGTTGGTGGACATCTCCCTGGGAAAGTGCATCTGGATTACATACTTGAGGTGCTCCCCGGTGGGTGCGACGAGCAGCACACCAGCACCGGCGCCTTGCAGCGAGAAAGCTCCGTCAAAGTACATAATCCAGTCACGAGTTGTTTCCTTGCCGGGGAGAGTGGTCTCCTGGATCTCTTCGTCAGGCGTTGAGGTCCATTCTGCAATGAACTCCGCCAGGACTCGACTCTGGATGGTTTAAGTACTTTCAAACTTCAACCCAAAGCTTGACAATTCCAAGGCCCACTCCACAATCCTTCCGGTTGCGTCTGGGTTGTGCAGTATCCGTTGCAACAGGAGGCGGGTGACTATAGTGATCTCGTGGGCTTGGAAGTAATGGCGAAGCTTCCTCAAGGCCATAAGGAGGCCGAAGAGCAATTTCTGCACACCGGAATATCTTGACCTAGCCTCCCTGCAAGAGGGAGCTGACAAAGTAAACCGGGTGCTGCATCATCTTCTTCTCCTGCACTACTCCGCTTGACGGCGCGGGCTCTGTCCCGATGGCGTCAGACTCTGCCGGGAGCCTTGCCTTGCCGGCACCAGGCCCTGCCGGGGGAGTCTCTGACTTGCCATCTGCCGGTCCTGCCGCCGCCACTGCCTCCTCGTCAACCTCCCTCTGCGCCACTAGCGCGACAGTGACCACTTGATTCGTCGCTGCCAGATACAGCAGCAACGGCTCTTGTGGTCTAGGCGCAACTAGTATCGGTGTAGAGGAAAGGTATCTCTTCAGGTCTTGCAACGCCGCTTCGGCCTCTGGGGTCTACTCCATTGGGCCTGCCTTCTTCAGGATCTTGAAAAAAGGAAGGGCGCGCTCGGCAGACTTGGAGATGAATCGGCTTATGGCGGCAATGCAGCCAGTGAGCCAACGCACATGCTTGATCCGCTTGGGCGCCTCAATCTGCTCGATAGCCTTGATCTTGTCTGGGTTCACCTCGATTCCACGTTGCGACATGAAGAACCCGAGAAGTTTGCCTGACGGAACACCGAAGACACACTTCTCAGGGTTCAGCTTGAGGTTGATCTTGCGCAGGTTGGCAAATGTCTCTTCTAAGTCTTGTACAAGAGTTGCCCTGTCCTTGGTTTTGACAACCATGTCATCCATATAGGCTTCCATATTTGTATGTAGCTGGGGTTCAAAAACAATTTGGACTGCCCTTGCAAACGTTGAGCCAGCACTCTTCAACCCGAAAGGCATCCATAAAAAGCAGTACGTACCACATGGGGTGATGAATGCTGTCTTCTCTTCGTCTTCTCTTGTCATGAAGATCTGGTGGTAGCCCGAGTAGGCGTCGAGGAATGATAACAGATCACACCCGGCTATGGAGTAAACAATCTGATCGATGTGCGGCAACGGGAAGGGGTCCTTAGGACAAGCCTTATTGATATCTGTGTAATCAATACACAGCTCCACTTCTCGTTTGCCTTGCGCACCACTACCGGATTGGCCAACCACGTCGGATGGAGCACTCCCCTCACCAAGCCCGCTGCTTCCAACTTCCTGATCTCCTCTATGATGAACTCCTGCTGTTCCAAAGCTTGCTTCCTGACCTTCTGCTTGACGGGTCGCGCATGGGGACAGACAGCAAGATGGTGCTCAATCACTTCCCTGGGAACGCCGGGGATGTCAGATGCTTGCCAAGCAAACACATCGATATTCGCCCGCAGGAAAGTGACGAGCGCGCTTTCCTATTTGCTGTCGAGGGTGGAGCTTATGGTGAAAGCCCCCCCCCCGTGCCATCCTCCCTGACGGACACCTTCTTGGTCTCTGGTAGCGTAGCTCTGGATTTCTTGCTCTTGCCAGTGGAGCTCTCTGGCACGTCCTCGACGGTAGCACAACACTCCGAAGAGGTGCGCTTGCCGGAGTGGGTGCGAGAGGTCTTGCCGGTCTTCTTCTTCCCTCCCGGGGCTTCAGCGGCAGGAGCAAGTGCCTTGGCGGCGGCTGCTGCAACTGCTTCCCGGTAGAGTAGGTCGGCACAGATCAGCGCGTCCTTCATGTCGGAGGGGACGGTGATGATGTTCATCGGCCCAGGCATCTTCAGCGTGATGTAGGCGTAGTGCGACGCCGCCATGAACTTGGCCAGTGCCGGGCGGCCGAGGATCCTGTTGTAGGGCAAGGGGATCTCGGCTACGTCGAAAACAATCCTCTCAGTCCTGTAGTTCAGCTCGCCTCCAAACGTCATGGGCAATGTGACCTTCCCCTTTGGCTGGCTCCTCCCCAGGTTGACCCCTTGAAACGTGCCTGTTTCCTCGAGGTTTGCATCAGGAATTTGCAGCCTTTTGATCACAACGGGTGAGATCAAGTTCAGACCAGCCCCACCGTCAACCAGCATCTTGTTCACCTTGAGGTTGCGTATCGTTGGTGAAACCAACAACGGCAAACACCCAACCGCAGTTGTGCAGTCAGGGTGATCCTCAGCGTCAAAGATGATGGGCGTGCTGGACCACTTCAGCGGCTTCTGAGCGTCGAACGAGTGCTCCGCTGCTGTAATCTCACGCGCCCACTGTTTGAGCTGGCGGTGAGAAGTATGCAGCAAGGCGCCACCGTCGACGCACATGGCCTCTGTAGCCTTCTGGAACTCTTGCTCGCCGGACTCGTCGTCCTCGTCATGATCATCATCTTCTTGCTTCTTGTCGCGGCCCCGAGCGGCCTCTCTTGTTGGTTATCCTTGCCGCGGCGGCCTCCTTGGCCGCCACGCTTCTTGCCGGATCCCTCGGCACCATCCTGGCCCTTCTCCTTGTCCCGCCTCTCGTACTCAGCTTTTTGCTTCTCAGCAAGCAGCTCGACTTGTCGGAAGTTCTGGAGGTCGTGGCCCTTGGTGCGGTGGATCTGGCAATACTTCTTGTCGGAGCTTCCTGGCTTGTCGGCAGCCGCCAAGACCCGGCAGGCGGCGCACCCGGCAATCTCCTTGCCGGGGTCGTCTGCCTTGGCCTTCTTGGCGGCGCTGGTGCTGTCGGATCCCTCGATGGCAAGCACGGTCTTGCCCCTGCGTTTCCTGTTGCGACGCCGACCCTTCTTCGTCAGGGCGGCGGTGTCTTCATCAGTAGAGTCGGTTTCCGCGCCGGCGTCCTCGCCGGGGTACTTCCTTCCCTCTTCGGCCCGGACGCACCTATCGGCCAGAAAATAAAGTTCGGCCACATCCTTAACCTTGTTCATCGCCAGCTCTTCGCGCATCTTGTGGTTGCGCACGTTCTGATGGAACACGCTGATCACGACGGCTGGATGAACATCGGGGATGTTGTACTGCACCTGGCTGAACCTCTGGATGTACTTGCGCAGGGTTTCCCCTTCCTTCTGGGGAATGATATGCAGATCACTAGCCTGGCCATGAGCTTGGTGGCCCCCGGTGAAGGTACCAACGAACTCATGGCACAGA
Source organism: Triticum aestivum (assembly GCF_018294505.1). NCBI lineage: Eukaryota > Viridiplantae > Streptophyta > Magnoliopsida > Poales > Poaceae > Triticum > Triticum aestivum. Next base: position 46,994,144 of record NC_057805.1, read on the forward strand.
TCCGACCAAGAAGAGATGAAATCCGCCGGCAAGTGCATCAACCAAGACATGACGTTGGGCTTCAGTGCCAACGGGAAGTAATTGGCAAGCACCTTGTCGTCGCGAGCTCTGGCAGCTTGCATCGCGATGGTGTAGATGCTGAGGAACTCTGACAGATGGGTCTTGCCATTGTACTTCTCGCCAATGTCGGGCTTGAACGTGCGGTGGGACGGCCACTGGAACTGCCGCAGTTCCAGTGTAAAAGCTGGGCAACCCACCTCGTAAGGTAGGCCGCCGGAGCTCCCCGGCGCTGGGTGGTCCATATCGGGTCCCGCCCGCTTGTCCGACTGGTGGCGCGTATCGCGCCGGCGCTCGATAGTGGTTCGAGCATGTTCGTGGGCTCGTTCTCGAAGAACTTGGCGTTGGTCGCGGTGGGTCCGTGGGTCGGACGACGCTATGGAAATATTATCACAAGCGTGATCGCGACGGACCGACACCCGCGGTTGCTGGCGTGGAGGAGGAGAGTGCACCATGGCCGCATCACCCCCGTCCCCTCCACCGCTGGCATGCGGTGGTTCGACGGAGCACCGGCCCGAAGGCCCCGCCGGTCACGGATCATCTTTATTGGCGACGGCGACGAGGCTCCGGATGGTGGCTCTCCACTCGTGGAGCTTCTCCGCAGCAGGAGGGAAGTCGAGGAGCAGCTGCGCGTGCGCCAAAGCTTCTGCTGGCGTGGGTGGTAGTGACAGCTGCATGGACTGTGGCGCGCTTCAACTTCTAACTACGTTAGAAGGAGCTCTACCACGGCCCAGCGGCTCCGTGCCATTTTCGCCAGCACTTCGGCGAGCATGATGGACTCCTTCGTCCCGTAGACGATGCACAGGGCTCTTCCCATGGCGGTGTCCGGGGTCTCCAGCGTGGTGGCGCTGCTCGTCGCGCGCACCCTGGGAAGAGTGCGCTGTGGGCACCGGCATGGGCGTCTTGGAGGTTGCTGCGCCGCCCGCGGGTGGCACAACAACACTCCTGGAGGGCCCCGCGCCGCCTGCGGGGGGCCCAGCTACGTCTTTGGATTTGGCGGCGTGCGACCCATCGCCTGGCGCACGAACGACGCCGCTCGCCAGGCTCTGACTGCCAGAGCGATGCCGGTGCTCGTGGACTGCGGCCCGGGTCCTGTCCGCGACCGGCCCGCTGCTCGCCCGCACTGGCATGGGCCGTTCGGCTCCCAACGAGCCGATCGCCGTGACCGTCTTCTTCTTGGGAGCCATGGCGATGAAGAACTATTAGGCTAACTACTAGACCAGATTCTCACAATTGCGCCCCCTACCTGGCGCGCCAAAGATGTCGGTGGGAAACGACACCTATGGGATCACAAGAATCCCTACTACGGTTGCCGGGGCGCGGGGTTGTGAGAAGAGCAGGATTAGCAGTCAACACAAGGATCGTTTACCCAGGTTCGGGCCGCGAGGATGCGTAATACCCTAGTCCTGCTTTGGTGTGTATTTGAGAGAGTTCCTGAGCTCTCGAACTAGCTATGGTGGCTGCGTAGTTCAAAAGAGTCGAATCCCTCTCCAGTATGCCAAGGGCCTCCTTTTATAGTCGAAAGGGGCTGCCACAGTGGCACACCTGAGGTGGAAAGGCCTACAGTGCTGCGAGCTTATCGCTCGTGTTACAAGACAAGACATATTTAATGCGTAGCCTAGGTGTCCCTTAGCTTTATTGGGGACACGAACGAGGCCCGTCCCGTCCGTTGCCGCCTCGCCTCGCTTCGACACGCGCCCAGGCCAGCGGTGCATGCGGCGCCATGTAGGCAGGCAGGCAGCTAAGGTGGCGCGATGGTAGGGTCTTCACGAAGATCTACATGCCACCACGCAGGTGCTTGCTGAGTTGGCGTAGAGGCCGCCCGTCGCCACGCAGGTGCCTGCGCAGCTGGTTGAGCTAGCAGCTGCTTGGGTACGGCGGTGGAGTCTTAGTCGACGTGGGCCTAGCTGTGGCCCTGCTGACGCCCTCGGCAAGGGCCTTGCCGGGGGCCCGGCAAGGGTCTTGCCGTGGCGTTGCAGTCGTCCCCGGCAAGGCGCTTGTCGGGGGTCTCGTGGATCTCCTCGGCAAGGATCCCGCTGAGGGTCGCCATCTTCTGGTCCTCATCTGATCTTATATCTCTATGGTCTTGACAAAGATTTGCATGCTACCACGGAGGTGCCTCCCGAGCCCTAGTTCCAATGTGGTTGGTTTAGTTGGAACCCGTGGGCTCAAGGGTGGCTCGCTCTGTTAGCATCGGGCAAGTTGCCCCGGCAAGGCTCTTGCCGGGGCCGCGGAAGCTGCCCCGGCAAGGGCCTTGCCGGGGGAGTCCACCTCGCCCTCTCGCTCTTTGGTATCTTTGGTCTTGGCATTGCCTTGGCCATCTTGTGCTTCGGCTTTTCTCCGGCTCCCCTCCTCTGCCCTGCTTAGTGTGGCCATGGCGCGCGTCTCCGACTGCCCGTGCACAAGTAAAGGGGTACAAAGGTGTGCCCCTACTTTTGTACACCGACACAACTCACCAACCTCAATGGCCATGAAAGTATCGATGATCTTGTCACTCATAACGCTGAGGACAACACCTCTGAAAGAGGGTGTGAGTAGCCTAGAATGCTTGCTCTTTCAGGAGTAAGCATTTCCCTCTTGCTTGCCCTTGCAGGCTTGAAAATGGTTCAAGATGGTTAGCCAAAGAACTCCTCGCATGCCATATCTTATAATTCACACCTCAAAAGGAGGAGGTTTGAGGGTCACGACAAAAGCAGTTGGAGAAAAATTGCTGACACAATTCAAGTTTTTGATTGTTCAATATTTGAGAAATCTTCCACAGAATTTAATCTAGAAATAAGATAGATAAATCATGACAAAGAGAATAAAAATGATGACCAAACGAACCATAGTAGTAGGCATAGTAGACATTGTAAATATGATGAAAGCAACATGTCTAGATCAATTGATAGTTCTAATATTCTAGAAGCAATAACTAACATAAGGGATAATAACACATATGGCGCGGTGGATGAAGAGAGTTCACAGTTGCAACAACATCACCAGCGAGCGACATGTTGGTGAAGAGGTCGTAGACACCGAGGATCATGCACAGCCATGGCTGGGAAGAATCCAGCAGTCGCATTAGAGCCCTCTCCAAAAATCCGATCGCCCCTTCCCCGTACAGGATAAGAAGATGCAGGTTTCCGAAGGCATGTTGTCTTACTTGGAGTGCATGCAGAGAAAAGAGACGAGAAAAACGGCAAACGCATATGGGGTGAATTGACTCACACACACTTGTCTGTGAAGAGGAGTGACCTCTTATAGGCGAGTTACAACTGACCCACTCAAAGAGGAAGGAAAACAGTCGCCCACTAGGGAGAGGAAGAGAAACAGTCATGACTGTTCACTTTCATCTTCCACAAGCGAAAATGTTTTGACTTCTTTTCTGTGTGACAAAAAGAAGGCAACACACACACACGTCACATTGGTCCTAGCATGGCTCGATCACGAAACACGACGTGTGCGAAGTGAGGTGGTCAGCACAGGAGGACCGCTCTTAATGGTGTGTGAAACAACCCACCTTATATGTTGGCTTTTAACACCCTCCACTAGCGTGGTGGGAGTGGGACTAAACTTTGCATACCCCTTGTCATGTATGAATGGGTCATATGAGCATCTGGACTTTTCTAGGAATTATTGAAATAATAATCCAACAAGTCCCAATAATTCCAACATCTTGTGAAGGCACTGGCACCAGAAGACAAGGTAGAATAAGTTGTTACTCGCTAGTCGGGATGAAATGGGATGACCCTTCCTGGTAGGATGCTCTCAATCCACCTACGTACTAGTTTCCGTGTTAAAGTGGGTTCGAGTCAAGCCACAACTTAAGGGATAGGGGTTTGTCAATGACCCCTTTTCCACTAAAGGTGCGTTCTATCTACGCCAATGTAACTTTCTTTTGCGGGAAAAAAACTTCTGGTCTATTCCTCATCATTCAAGGCAACGTAAAGAACAATAGAAGTAAAGTTTACATTCAGGTTTGTAGATCATCTGGCAACAACTATATGCACTGGAGCGAGCCTAAGGTGTGCCACCATCGTCGCCCCTCCATCGCCGGAGCCGAACAAACCTTGTCGTGGTAGACAGTCGGGAAGTCATTGTGAATTCGTGATAAGGCCCAATAGGACCAGCACACCAGAACAACAACCGCCGCGGATAAAAGAAAAACATAGATTGGAAGGACCCAACCTGAAGACAGGCAAACACAGATGAACAAAGACTGGATCCAAGTGGATCTACTGAAGACAAACGCCAACTGAATCCCAAGAGATCCATCGGAGACAAACCTCCACACGCTCTCTGATGGCGCTAGATGCACGACCAAAACAGGGGTCAGGCGGGGAGCCTTATTCCAACTTCAAGGAGTCGTCGTCGTCTCGTCTTCCTGAGCAAGATACAAACTCTAAACGAACACAAAAAACACCTAAAAACAAAGTAGGAGCCCTCCCACTGACAAGGGACGAGATCCACCGCGCCTTCATGGCCTAAGCCATAGAAGACGTGTTGGAATTTTGCTAGTAGGCCTAAGGCCCAAAGCCCAACTAAAATTCTGAAATTCTCTTGGCCCATTCATGCAGACATGTGAGTGGAGTGAGTAAGACTAGAGTTTAGTCCCACCACGGAAGTTGAGAGACTTGCACCTCTTTATAAGGTGAGCTCTTCTATCACTTTTATGAGCATGAGAAGAGGAGACCTACATGCGCGCTCCTCCTCCTCGCTCGCCTCGCCATGCCACGCCTCATCACGACGCGACGCGCCGCGGGTTGCAGGATTGAGCCGAGCCGAGGACAGAGCTATGCACGTTGTCTATATTTTTGCTGCTTGGGAAAAATTAATGAGTCATTAATTAATAATTAATGGACGCGTTAATTACTGAACCGTTTCCGATTCTTTTGGATCATGACGACTCGGACGTGGGGTTTACTCCCACGACCTACCCGGCCCGCACTATATATAGTCAGGCAGACGTCTAACCTAGCCGCCGCTTCGTATGGTTTCTTACCACCGTTCCAGATCATTGCGCTGCCAAGCAAGTCTTCTCCATCCCTCCTTTCGCCAACGACGACTTCTTCCCCGACCTCGGCAACCTCATCCTCGACGACATGGGCGACAACGTTAACGCCGACGGTGCTACTCCCGCTGCACCGTATGTGATTCTATCCTTCCTGTTCGAGATCGTGGTAGAATTCATGTTTCTAGTATGTGCCCTAGATGTGATCTGTTCATCTAACTATGCTAGTTTGCATGATTAGTTTAATCTCTACTATTGCTGTCATGATTTATCTTGTGTTTATTCGGATTAAATCTCAAAGTAATTTGCTCATATTTCCAACAATCCAAAAACCTGACTATAGGCAATTTGCTCCGAGTGGTTTTGCTGCGCATCTGAAGCCGCCTGCCTTTAAGGGGGTGCAATATAAGAGGTGGCACACGAGAGCAGTCTACTGGTTTCAGACCATGGGCTGCTATGACGCCACCAATGGCAAGCCTGAGGGCGATCTTAATCCAGCACAGCTGGAAGCTTTTGAGAAGATCGATACTCTCTTTAAAGGCGCTTTTCTGAGTGTTCTTGATGACTCCATTGTGGATATGTATATGTCGTTTGACAACAGCAAGGACATGTGGGCTGCGCTCGAGGCCAAGTTTGGTGCCTCGGACGCCGGCAGTGAGTTGTACGTCATGGAGCAATTCTATGACTACAAGATGACTGATGAGTGCTCTGTTGTATAGCAGGCTCATGAGATACAGTCGCTCGCAAAAGAACTTGAGTACTTGAAGTGTATGTTGCTGGAGGCATCATTGCCAAGCTTCCACCTTCGTGGAACAATTTTGCTACTTCCCTGAAACACGAGAGACAGGAGTTTTCCGTTGCGGATCTCATTGGTACTCTTGATCTTTAAGAGAAGGCGAGAGCAAAGGACACACGTGCTCGAGTTGCTGAGGGAGCTTCTAGTGCCCACATGGTACAGAAGAAGAACTTCCAGCCTAACTAGTTCAAAAACAACAAGAACAAAACTCAGGGCAAAGGCAAGTTTGATACAAAGAACAAGCCGTCACATTCTACCAACTTCAAGAAGAATTCTCATAAGAAGGGGAAGGGACTTTGCCATGTCTGCGGTGATCCTAATCACTAGGCTCCGAAGTGTCCTAACCGCTTTGAGGAGCGCGAACATGAGAAGAGCGGCAAGTCCGCTAATGTTGTCATCGGTGATACTGATATGAAGGAATCTGGGTATGGTATTCTACCTACCATCCTATCAGTATTTCAATCTCCTGATTGGTTAATTGACACCGGTGCCAATGTACATGTTTGTGCTGATGCCTCCATGTTTTCTTCTTACCAGGTCACAGGGACTTCTCCCGTGCTGATGGGAAACGGGTCACATGCCACCGTTCGAGGTGTTGGTACGGTCGATCTGAAGTTTACTTCGGGGAAGACCGTGCGTCTAAAGAACGTTCATCATGTGCCGTCCATCAATAAAAATCTCGTTAGCATTTCCCGTTTATGTCGAGATGGTTTTAAGTTGGTTTTCGAATCCAATAAAGTTGTAATTTCTAAGTATGTACAATTTGTTGGAAAAGGCTATGAGAGCGGAGGCTTGTTTCGCCTGTCTTTGTCAGATATTTGCACTAAAGTTATTAATAATGCTTGCCACAATAATGAGTCTGATATTTGGCATTCATGACTTTGTCACATTAACTTTGGTTGCATGACGCGGCTAGCCAATATGAATTTAATTCCGAAAATATCTACTGTCAAAGGCTCTAAGTGCCAAGTATGTGTGCAAGCTAAGCAACCTCGCAAGTCCCATAATAGTGCAGAGGCAAGAGACTTGGCGCCACTAGAGCTTATTGTCGGTGTCAAAACCGGCGGATCTCGGGTAGAGGGTCCCGAACTGTGCGGCTTGGATCGATGGTAGCATGAGACGGGGACACGATATTTACCCAGGTTCGGGCCCTCTCTATGGAGGTAATACCCTACTTCCTGCTTGATTGATCTTGATGAATATGAGTATTACAAGAGTTGATCTACCACGAGATCGTAATGGCTAAACCCTAGAAGCCTAGCCTATTAATATGGTAATGAATCTCCCCTATCCGGACTATGCTCTTCGGTTTATATAGACACCGGAGAGATCTAGGGTTACATGGAGTCGGTTACATAAGAAGGAATCTTCATAGCTGGTCGCCTAGCTTGCCTTCCACGCCAAGGAGAGTCCAATCCGGACAGGAATATGGTCTTTGGTCTTCATGTCTTCACAGCCCATCAGTCCAGCCCATGGATAGCAGGCCGGACGCTCGAGGACCCCTTAGTCCAGGACTCCCTCAATAGCCCCTGAACCTGGCTTCAATGACGAGGAGTCCGGCGCGCAGATTGTCTTCAGCATTGCAAGGCGGGTTCCCCTTTCTCCGAACTCCAACATAGTCTTCGGATGCAGTAAATATATCCGGACCTGTATATATAGTTGCAGAAAATATACGAGCCCAATTTATTGGTAACTGTTTACGACATCACGCCTGCCCGGTCACTATTTCCAACCGTTGGCCGGCGCGCCACCCCATGTCTCGGGACGCGGTTTTACAGGCAGAGATCGTGTTCCCTTATTCACGGGATTTTCATTAATGCAGACATGGGTAACCCAACCGTCCCCCGGGTACAACTCTCTAGAGATTGGTAAGTTTCGAGACCCAGGTGGATACGCTTAGCACTCAGGGTCTTTATATAGGGTCCTAGACTCGTCTTCTTCCTTTGCGCTCGCTTCTTCCTCAACCCTAGCCTCCCCAAGTTCCAACCCTTGGGTTCCCATCGCCACCAGCCCCAATCATGTCCGGATCCAGCCGTCCAGGCCGGTGGGTGGCTTCTTCTGTCACAGAGGAGGATATTGTGAAGCTCCGCGCAGCGAGGTATCTGACCCCAGAAATCCTCCATCGGTTTCCTGCACAGGGGCAGGTCGTTCCTACCCCCAAATCCGGCAAGAGGGTAGTATTTGTGTCCCACTTCCTCCATGGGTTAGGGTTCGCGCTTAACCCCTTCGTCCGGGGGCTCATGTTTTACTATGGGCTAGACTTTCACGATCTGGCCCCGGACTCTATTCTCCTCATCTCAACATTTATCGTCACATGTGAGGCCTTCCTCCGGACTCCTCCGCACTTTGGTTTGTGGCTCAAGACCTTTGACGTGAGGCTGCAGGTGACAGAGGAGGAGCAGGCAAAGTGCGGCAACGTCACCATAGGCAAGCTTGCCAGTGCGGTTTGGTTTGAAGGATCTTTCGCTAAGTCTTCCGACCTATGGCAGCAGGGGTGGTTTTATATCAACGAGCCGCGGGGCTCCAAGTGGGCGGCTATGCCTGCGTTCCGACCCGGCCCTCCAATCTAGCTTGTTTCATGGATCAATAAGGGACTGGACTGGGGATCCGTCGATGAGGTGCAGACTCTGCAAGGTCGCATCCGAAGCCTTACCGAGAAGGGCATCGGTCTTGTGAACGTCGTTCAAGTAATGCTGGTCCGCCGGACCCTGCCATGTCAGCGGCGGCCTCTCCATATGTGGGAGTTTAATCCTGAAGGACAGCGGACTCTTCAACACTTCCTCGGCACTACGCACGAGGGAATGTGGAAATTATATTTTGGGGAACAAGAGCAATGGCCGGACACCACCGAAGATGTTGGCCTCGACTGTAATCATCCAGACACCGGGGTAAGTATTCGATCTCCGCACGCCCTTTATTCGAGTATCTCTTGGTAAGATATTGAACAATCCGTCCCTTCACAGGACTGGATAAAGAAGGCGGTGTTGATCTGGTGTCCGGCGCCCCTTCCCGAAGACTCTGCGAGCGCCCTACTAACGAGGATGCTAACTCCGACACCGTACCAGGTGTCTGCGGAGGAGGGCGAGAACAGGGAGGCCGGAGGTGGTTTCTGCCCTAAGGATAAATCAGACGTTGTGTTCGGGGAAACCGAAACCCTCTCGCCCGAGGGCAAAGGTGCAGAGGAGGCCTTCCATGGCAAGAAGAGGGCCGCTTCTGAAGGTCAGGAGGGGAAACCTTCCAAGAAAGGGAAAGCGCCATCGACGGGCGGCTTAGTCCGGCAAACGATGTTGACGTGGAGCTTTATGATGAGGATAAACCTCTGGCCAAACCATAAGTGCAGCAGGGTACTTTAATGATACCTCCTTCCTCTCTTATTACTGAAGTAATCCTCCGACATACGTATGTCTTCACAGGTTAATGCCTGGGGTTTCCCAAACGTCCTCCTCCTCGGGAGACCTTCTTCCAGAGATGATGGAGAGTGACACGCCTTCTCCGGCCCCCTCACCCAACAGGGCGGATGATTCTGAGGTATCGTCCCGGGGGGCTCCTCCTGGTCGACAAGCAGTGCAGGGAACGAAGAGGGCATTACCCGAAGGTGGTGTCTCTGTAACTCAGGATTCGGGAATCAAGCATGGTGGCCCCGCCCTATCCGGTTTAGAGCCGGAGACGATCCCGGGGGCGAGTGGGCGGATTCCTTCAAAGGAATACCGTACTCCGGCGGCGGCTTCCGAAGACCCAGAAGCGCCGGAAATGCTGACGGACATGCTGCGACAAGCGTCCGTTATGGAGGAACACCGTGCCTTGATGGTTACGGTGGTCGAAAAGGTTCTATCCGTGAAGAGCGGGTTGAACGAGGCCTTCACAAGCCTCCTAAGGGGTTTTGAGGTTTGTGATGTAGTTTTGCCAATTGAATAATATTGACAGAATGCACCTGTTGTATATGCAGTAGCCCCTGAGACATGGATTGCCTTCTGACGGAAGCGATCGGAGGATCAAAGAGATATGCTCAGTTGCTAACCTTGATTTAACTTGGAATACAGGCTGCCTCCCCTTCTACGGCTACCCGAAATACGGAAGTTGCCGAACTGCAGCGAAAGCTGGATATTGCGGATGCATTGATCAACAGGCATCTTGACGACTCTCAAGGTATATATGTCGAGCATTCCTTACACCAATGTGCTTGTAATGTAGGCCTGATGCCGAAAAGGGTTTATATGAAATGTGCATGATTGCAGATGGAGCTGCCATCGTTGAAGCTCTTCGGGTGGAGCTAGCCCGGGCCAAGGAGCAGGCCCGGCATAGTGATGCGGCTGCCGAGAAGGCATCGGCTGATCTAAGAGCCGAACAGGCAGCTCGGCGCCAAAGTGAAGAGAAAATATCCACACTGGCGCTTGAATTGAAGAATACTGCCAGCCAATGTGAATTCCTTGAGAAGGAGAATAAAGACAAGATGGCTGAGCTTGATAAGGCCGTACGAGAGGCGAGTGAAGCTCGGTATGAATCTAGGGCAGCTCGAGAAGAGATTCGGCAGGCTAAGGAGATAGCGGCCGGTAAGCCCTTTCTGCTTCAGACCAAGTATGACGATCCGGACTATGCTCAGCTAAACCAGGTCTGGAGTTCTCCGGCTGAATTTTTGGACTTGCCGAAGAGTTCTTCTGATGCGGCGCAATTTTACCACGCACAAGAGGGGTATGCAACGGAGAAGCTTTTCTGGTCATAGTTCGGCGCGTCGAAGCGCCCTCTGTTGCTCAATGAACAGATGTCCCAGTGGGCCGAGCTTCATAGGATATCTGGCGACGCCATGAAGAACGTCATAATCCGGTTGTGGCCAAGTGAGCCTATTCCGAGTAGTTATTTTGGCCTGGTGCGGCGGCTTTTTGACATGGTGCCACATATCGACGCTGTGAAGCGGTCGGCGTGCATTGAGGGTGCACGGATGGCCTTTGTCCGAGTCAAAACATTTTGGAGAAAGATGAAGGCCATTGATGTTGCGGCGAGGAGTCCACGCAAGGGCCAGGACCGTAATGAGCCGGAGCACTATTTTGAAGACGTCTTGGATGCCGCCCGCTTGATAGACGGTCAATGCTCGAAGGATATAATGTTCGAGTGATTTATATAATGATGTAACAGACAACTTTATAGTTAATCTATTTAAATTTTGCTCAAAAGCTTGAATTCCTCCTCTGTGGTCATTTTAGTATAATCTGAAAGTTTTCCAATCGTCAGCTTCAGTCCCCAAGTAGGAAGTACGGGGGTGTTCGGAAAAGCATTCAATCACTCTTTATCCAACGTCTTGGTCCATAAAGGAGGTGATAATGCGGCGAACCAGGCAATCGGACTATAGGGCGTTAACGCTTTCACTTAGCCATAGGAGTTTTATGGTGGGGCTACGACATAGCCCCTGGTATGTATACGGCGCATAGTGCTTTACATATGTTGATCTAAAAAAGATCCCTCGTGTGACATGGAGAATCACTAAAGATTCGAATAAGTCGTCAAGTGGTTGACCAGCTCTCGCCGCATCATGGCAGTCAGTTTTCGGCTTTCTCTACTGAGGTGCTTATCCGGTCTAGGCCAGGGCACAATCATAGTAGTTCTCCCTTTACTGCCCTAGCCGATAGAGCGGAACGTAGGGTAGCAAGCACAGGAGCCGGGCAACCGAACTATTGACCAAAGACAATGATTCGGAGCTGATGCATATAAGGTCAAACTTGCAATGCTGAAGTACGCTATAGAGCTGTTCGGACTTTTACTGGCGGCTCGTTTGTTCCCATACCGGGCCCCTGGCAAGTTATGCTGAGGCGCGTCTTGTAAGGCAGCCGTTACGGCCGGACTCATTGTAGAAAGAGCATAAAAGATTAGTTCGGATAAAGTTTACTGGGAGCGGAGCAATATGCCAATGATAAATATATAAAAAGAGTAAAAACCACAACCCAGCTATTTGACATGCTCGGGGTTGGGAACAGAGGAAAAGGGCATGGTAGGAGGCTCAAAAGAAAGAGTGTGGTCTACAAAATATTATATTGGACCTCCTGTCGCACGTCTGTGTCGCCCGTCCTCGGGGAGGGGAATCCTTAACGGGAGTGGCCCCGTAGGTGAGTGTGTGGATCCGAACTTCGAGAGAGTCCGATGTAGATACTGTCCTGATGGTCACCTGTTTTTAAGAAATGGTACAGAAAAATAAGAAAGACGGATAAGAACGTTACGGGGATTCTAGCAGGGTTGTCGATATTGTGCTTCCGCCGATGCCCATGGTATCTTGAGTGCATAGTGATGTACGCGTGGTGTGAACTTTGCCAGTACAGTAGGTGGGCGGCAGAAGCCGAACTGCTATTTCCGTTCTGGGAGTGGTCGAACTTCAGAGGGAAAGTGTTTCTGGCCCCTGGTGTTCGGCTAGCGAGCCGGTCCGTTGTCTCTATCGCCTGGTGGCCTCCTCCCCTTGTGATCGATGTTGAGCTTGCCTGCCTGCTTGAGGACCCAACAGTTTCTGTTGGTATGATCAGCTGGCCTATCAAGGTGACCGTGAATCTGACAAGGTCGGTCCAATATCCGGTCAAGGGTGGATGGTCCATCCTAGTTTGCCTTTAGTGGCTTCTTCCGTTGACTGGGCTTCGGATTGTGAAATCCGGCGTTCACCGCTGTGTCGCAAGTATTACTGCGACTGTTGTGTTCGGTTCGTCCTGGCTTACCATTGCCGTCTCGAATTTCGGAAGTGCCCGGGTCTCTGGCGTTGTAGCTTTTACGATCAAGCCAATTGTCTTCTCCCGCACAAAAGTGAGTCATTAGAGCGGTAAGGGTTGTCATGGACTTGGGTCCTTCCTGGCCGAGGTGACGCGCTAGCCATTCATCCCGGACGCCATGTTTGAAGGCTTCTAGGGCTTCTGCGTCCGGACAGTCGACAATTTGGTTCTTTTTGACTAAGAACCTAGTCCAGAGCTCCCTGACTGACTCGCCGGGCTTCTGGACAATATGACTTAAGTCATCAGCATCTAGAGGCCGGACATATGTTCCTTGGAAGTTGTCTCGAAAGGCGTCTTCCAAGTCTTCCCAGCTACCAATAGAATTTTCTGGTAAACTGTTTAGCCAGTAGCGAACTAGCCCCTTAAGCTTGAGAGGTATGTATTTAATGGCATGAAGGTCGTCTCCGCGAGCCATGTGAATATGGAGGAGGTAATCCTCAATCCATACCGCGGGATCTGTTGTTCGATCGTATGATTCGATGTTAATGGGTTTGAACCCGTCTGGGAATTCGTGCTCCATTACCTCGTTGGTGAAGCAGAGAGGGTGTGCGGCTCCTCTATGTTGGGCCACACTGTGAAGCACCTCCGGCGGAATCCGCTTACGGAGTTCGAACCGCGCGTGGTCGGCTCTGTAGTGTCCGAATGGGTGACCATCATAGTCGGTCGGGGTGTATCTCCGTGATCTGTACATCGATCTTCATGCCAGGACCGAACTGTGGCCGGCCCGCCGCATTGTTCGATGGTGGTGTGGGCTCCAGCGCCCTGCCATCGTATTGAGGGAGCCACCTACCCTTTGGGTGGCTTTTGTCTGGGCTACTAAGGTCGTATTCTTCGGCGGCCAAGACCTCGGTCCATCTATCATTGAGCAAATCTTGGCTTACTTGAAGTTGCAGCTGCTTCTTCCTTAAGTTCCTTGTAGTGGCTATAAGCCGGCGTTTGAAACGCTCCTGCTCGAGAGGTTCCTTAGGCACGATAAAATCCTCGCTGCCGAGGATCTCCTCCTCCTCGGAAGGTGGGAGATAATTACTATCCTCCGAGTCTCCATATTTGTCCTGTTCATCAGGGCTGTCTCGCCCGCTTTCCTGTTCCTCCTGTTCGGATTCTACCTCGACAGGGTCTTCATTGTCCGGAGTGTTGCCTTTTCTGGTGCTGGCAGTGTTTTCTCTGGGGCGATGTGGCTTGGAGCGGCGCCGTGGGCGCGGTGTTCGGACTGTGTACCAGGAGGTTTATTCTCGACTGGATCCTTCTCATCATCGGTTGTGTCTATCATACACACATCATACCAGGAAGTGGCCATCCCGTGTCTAGCGGGTAGCGAGCTCTGGCCCTGCCCCTCATCGTCGTCCATACCGGAGATGTCTTCGGAGCAGAGGTCAGGCGTGTTGGTTGGGTCTTCGATAGTGGCTATAAAGTGGGTGGCGTGTGAGGGAGTCCTGGATTAGGGGGTCCTCGGACAGCCGGACTATATCCTTTGGCCAGACTGTTGGACTATGAAGATACAAGATTGAAGACTTCGACCCGTGTCCGGATGGGACTCTCCTTGGCATGGAAGGCAAGCTTGGCAATATGGATATGTAGATCTCCTCCCTTGTAACCGACTCTGTGTAACCCTAGCCCCCTCCGGTGGCTATATAAACCGGAGGGTTTAGTCCGTAGGACAACAACAATCATACCATAGGCTAGCTTCTAGGGTTTAGCCTCTACGATCTCGTGGTAGATCAACTCTTGTAATACTCATATCATCAAGATCAATCAAGCAGGAAGTAGGGTATTACCTCCGTCGAGAGGGCCCGAACCTGGGTAAACATCGTGTCCCCCGCCTCCTGTTACCATCCGCCTTAGACGCACAGTTCGGGACCCCCTACCCGAGATCCGCCGGTTTTGACACCGACATTGGTGCTTTCATTGAGAGTTCCACTGTGTCGTCACCGTAAGGCTAGATGGCTCCTTCGATCATCGGCAACGATGCGATCCAGGGTGAGGTTTTCCTCCCCGGACAGATCTTCGTATTCGGCGGCTTGGTACTGCGGGCCAACTCGCTTGGCCATCTGGAGCAGATCGAAAGCTAAGCCCCTGGCCATCAGGTCAGGTTTGGAAACTTGAACTATACTGCTAGCATCCGCGGAGACTTGATCTTTGACGGATTCGATCCCATGTTAGGTGCGCCGCACAATCACGACGAGCATGATTTAGCTCTGCCGTCGGACAGTGTTCGGGAGATCACACCTGCAACTACTCCGGCCCTCGATCCGGAACAAATTGCGCCATCCGAGGACGGGTGGATGGACCCCGCCACGGAGGCCGCACACTCAATGGCGATAGAGCCGAATACTGACTTCACCTCCTACGAGACCCGTGTTGCCAAACTGTTGGATTCGTCCCCGGCCACGGGCTCCGAGCCGCCCGCGTCCGTGCCTATTGAATCCGATTGGGCACCGATCATGGAGTTTACCTCCGCGGATATCTTTCAGCACTCGCCCTTTGGCGACGTGCTAAACTCGTTGAGGTCTCTCTCCCTGTCAGGAGACCCTTGGCCGAACTATGTCCGGCTAGAATGGGATGCGGACGACGAAGAAATTCGCTCCCCACCCACCACCCACTTAGTAGCCACTGTCAACGATTTAACCGACATGCTCGACTTCGACTCCGAAGACATCGACAGTATGGACGACGATGCAGGAGACGAACAAGAACCACCGCCCACAGGGCGCTGGACTGCCACCTCATCGTATGACATATACATGGTGGACACCACCAAAGAAGGGGATGGCGATAAGACAACGGAGGATAATCCCTCCAAGAAGCAATCCAAGCACCGACGTCAGCGGCGCCGCTCTAAGTCCCGCCATAGCAAAAGCAGCGATACCGGCACAAGAGACAATAACGCTCCGAATAGTGCCGAAGACGACGATAATCCCCTCCAGCCAGACCTCGAGCGGGAGGATGAACAAGCTAGCCCTCCGGAACAGGCAGCAGACGGAGAATCAGAGGATGACAATTACATGCCTCTCTCCGAGGACGAGGTGAGCCTCGGCGACGAAGAATTTATCGTGCCTGAGGATCCCGTCGAGCAGGAGCGCTTCAAGCGCCGGCTTATAGCCACAGCAAACAGCCTGAAGAAAAAGCAACAACAGCTTCGAGCTGATCAAGATCTGCTAGCGGATAGATGGACTGAAGTCCTGGCGGCCGAGGAATACGAACTCGAGCGCCCAACCAAGAGTTACCCAAAGCGCAGGTTGCTACCCCAACTCGAGGAGGAAGCATTGAAACCTACATCACCAGCGTATGATGCGGCTGATCGGCCACCTCGTGGCCGAGACAGAGAGGCATATCAGCCCGAAGTCCAGCCCGCACCCCGCCGCCATTCAAACAAAAATACCAAGGCCCGGGGCAACACGCGGGACCTGCGAGACGTATTGGAAAACAAAGCAAAACATGCAAGATCGATCTACGGATCACGGGGGCGCGCCCCAACGCGGGACGATGACCGTCACGCCGGATACACTAAAAGCAAATCCGGCCGGGCCGAATACAGCAGACAAGACTCGTATGAACTGCGTCGTGATATAGACCGGCACAGAGGCGCCGCACACCCCCTATGCTTCACTGATGAAGTAATGGATCATGAATTCCCAGAGGGTTTTAAACCCGTAAACATTGAATCATATGATGGTACTACAGACCCCGCGGTATGGATAGAAGACTTCTTCCTCCACATTCACATGGCCCGCGGGGATGATCTACATGCCATCAAATATCTCCCGCTAAAACTCAAAGGGCCAGCTCGGCATTGGCTCAATAGCTTGCCGGCAAACTCCACCGGAAGCTGGGAGAGCCTGGCAGATGCATTCCTGGACAATTTCCAGGGCACTTATGTGCGACCGCCGGATGCTGACGATTTAAGTCATATAACTCAGCGGCCAGGGAAATCGGCCAGGAAATTCTGGACCCGGTTCCTAACTAAGAAGAACCAAATTGTCGACTGTCCGGATGCAGAGGCCTTAGCGGCATTTAAGCATAACATCCGTGACGAGTGGCTCGCCCGGCACCTCGGCCAAGAGAAGCCAAAATCCATGGCAGCCCTCACGACACTTATGACCCGCTTTTGCGCGGGCGAAGATAGCTGGTTGGCTCGTAGTAACAATACAGCAAGCAAACCTGGCACATCAGAGGCCAGGGATAGCAACGGCAAACCACGACGCAACAAACACAAGCGCCGCAAATATGGTGAAAACGCCGAAATACGGCAGTTAATGCCGGGTTTAGGGCTCAAAGTCCGGTCAGCGGAAAGGGCCACCCAAAAATAACAATTCGGGTCCATCCAGTCTGGACCGCATACTCGATCGCCAATGCCAAATTCATGGCACCCCAGGAACGCCAGCCACCCATACCAACAGAGAATGCTGGGTCTTCAAACAAGCCGGCAGGGCAGGCGCCAAAAACGGAGAAGGGGGGTCTCAAAGCGATGATGGCGACGAAGAGCCCAGATCACCGAACACAGGAGGGCAAAAGAAATTTCCCCCGCATATTCAATCGGTGAATGTGGTAAATACCACCCAAATTCCCAATTCGGACCGGATATGCACCCTTAGGGATGCCGACTTAACGGATCCAGTCGTCCCACAATATAAACTAGGGCCGGTCACCTTCAACCGCATGGATCGTCCGGTTAACGCCAATCAGGGCAATCCAGCCGCACTAGTCCTCGACCCAATAATTGACGGGTTCCACCTCACTCGAGTCCTTATGGACGGAGGCAGCAGTCTAAATCTGCTTTACCAGGACATAGTGCGCAAGATGGGCATCGATCATTCGGTGATCAAACCCACTAAAGCCACTGTCAGAGGCATTATACCAGGTGTGGAAGCCAGCTGTACAGGCTCCATCACCCTTGAGGTAGTCTTCGGATCACCAGAGAATTACCGTACCAAAGAGTTAATCTTCGAAATCGTCCCTTTCCGCAGTGATTATCAGGCACTGCTCGGACGAACCGCGTTCGCTCGATTCAACGCGGTACCACATTATGCCTACCGTAAGCTCAAGATGCCCGGTCCACACGGCGTCATCACGGTTAATGGCAAGGCCGAACCTTCCCTCGGCACCAACAAGTACACCACTGCCTTAACAGCAGAAACAACGAGCAGCACCTTCCAGCCGAACCTCGAGTCGACGTCCAAGCTACCGGACACCGTCAAGGGACTCCGAACTACTTCATGGAAGGATAGCCCGGCTCGTCCAGAGCTCAATTAAATACTCCGGCGAAGTCCAGGACAGGCCGTACTCGGCGGCTCAACTGCTTTCCGACACGCAAACATTTCTTACATTTCCTTCGCAGGTTCACCCTTGCGCCGACCAGGACGGGCGATGCGGAGGCAGCTCGAACGCACAAGGGAATCCTTAGACATTCCCCGCAATGACCATCCGGCTATATTACGGATCCACAGTCAGCTTCTTCCCCCCTGGTCTCAGCAGGTTCCGCAATCATATTCTTTTTTTATCACATTACTTGTACTCATACGCATAGACGTACTATTCAAATACAACATGTGGATTTATATGGCGCTTACCTGCTGTTATTTCTTATTGCATTTCTTTTGTCAAGTGGCATCCGTAGATAGCGATATGCCTTAAAATATACCAGGGGCTTCGTTTTACCCATAACACGGCAATAAAGTCCAAACACCTTCATGGAAGTTCGGCACCCCGAACTTATAGCACTATATGCATCAGCTCCGAATCATGTCTTGGGTCAATAGTTGGGTTTGCCCGGCTCCCATGTTTTGGTACCTTACGTTCCGCTATATTGGCTAAGGTAGCACTAGGAGAACTACTGCGATTGTGTCCCGGTTCTTCCGAACGAGCACCTCAGTAGAGAAAGCCGAAAACTGACTGTCATGATACGGCGAGAGCTGGTCAGCTGTTCGAGAGGTCGTAAAATCTTTAAGGATTTCTCCCGCATAATGCCATAACCAATGCAGCGTGCGATGGATCGGTTTTTCCTCCGATCAGGTGCTTATAGAGCCCCTAGTACGGTCTTCCGAACACCAGGGGCTGCGCCTACCTTACTAAAGCTCCTATGGCTAAGTGAGAGTGATAAAGCCCTATAGTCCGATTGCCTGGTTCGTTGTGCTGAGCACCTCCTTCGAAGGACCCAAAACTGGGATAAAGAGTGCTCAGGTTTATCCCGAACACCCCCGTACTTCTTACGTGGGGGCAGAAGCCGACGACTGGCCAACTCTCAGGTTTAACATATAAAACGGCCGCACAGGAGGGTAAACTTTTATATAACAGGAAATAAATAAATGACCTTGTTCAAACATTACAAAGGACAACTTGATTGACATTCATGGAAATATAATGTCCTTGGTGCATAGCTCCGCTGCAAGGTAGGATCCTTTTAGGACACTTTCATAATATAATTCGGGCTTGCGGTGCTCCTTCCCCTCTGGCGGCCCTTCGGTCATCAGCTTCTCAGCATCCATCTTCCCCCAGTGCACCTTTGCGCGGGCGAAGGCCATTCGCGCACCTTCTATGCAGACCGACCGCTTGATGACGTCAAGTCGAGGGCAAGCGCTCACAAGCCGCTTCACGAGCCCAAAGTAGCTGCTTGGAATCGGCTCGGCAGGCCATAGCCGGATAACCAAATCTTTCATGGCTAGTTCCGCCGCCTTATGCAGTTCGATCAGCTATTTCAGTTGATCGGCAAAAGGCACCGGATAATTCGGTGCCAAATACTGCGACCAGAAGAGCTTATCCGTAGTGTTCCTTTCTTCGGCTCGGTAGAATTGGGCGGCATCTGATATGCTGCGGGGCAGCTCGGCAAATACCCCTGAGAAATCCGAATCGAAAATTAGAAACATAATTTTCCCTCAAATACTTGCTTTACATGGAAAAATCCTTACCCGCCGCGATCTTTCTCGCCTCTTGGATCCCCTGCAGGGCGCTTTGGGTTTCCCCCCGGGCATCGTTCGTGGCCTGATGCGCCTTGGTGAGTTCGGATTCTTTCTCCGTTAAACTCTGCTCCAAGGTCTCGCATTTCCTCACGGCCTCTTGCAGCTCCTGCTCAGCTTTAATAACCCTGGCCTCGTGCTTCTCACGAAGAGCCTGCTCTGTGGCTGCCTTTTTCTCGGCCTCGGCCACAACCTCCTTAAGAGCCTCGACTTCGGTCACCATCCCTAGCGCAAATCATGACGCTTATTTCATCATACTGAAAATTCATTCGCAATAAACGCGAACAAGACTTGTGCATACCTTGTTTATCCCTCAACTGCATTTTCAACTGGCCAAGTTCTTCTTTGGCCCGCTCCAGATTTTGATTCAGTCCGGAGATCTCCGCAGTATGAGCGGCAGCAGCCGCTACAGACGCCTGCTTATACAGAAGAGAAATAGATGTCATTCAATGAGTCTTCCTGCGAACATAAATTTGATCCTCTGTCCGGTTCTTTCCTTTCACCGGACAGTGTATCAGGGGCTACTATCCATACCATGTCACTCTTCAAAAAACATACCTCAAAACCTTTTATAAGGCTGATACAGGCTCCATTCAGTCCATTCTCAGCGGACTGAATCTTCTCAATCACCGCACCCATAAGGGCACGGTGTTCATCGACGATGGAGGCGCTCTTCAGCGCCACCAACAAAGCATCCGACACCTCTGGTTGGACAGAGGTTGCCGGTATGCCCCCTCCAGCTGGGAGAGGCCGCTTGCCTGGTTCTGGAGCCGTATTGGTCTCCGAAACTGCACCCGGCTGGGAGCCGAATTCAAGATGGCCTCCACCGTCAGCTCCCATGGGAATTTTCTCCCCCATGTGTTCGGCCCCTGAAGTTTGACTTCCAGGCGCCGCCTTCACGATCTCTTCCTCTCCTCCCTGGCCGGGGTCCTTCTGGGACGAAGCCTCGGTGTTATGCACCTGTTTGGAGGGAGGAGTCTTTTGGGGCGTCCCGCTCTCCATAGCATCCGAGCTCAGCGAATCCTCCGATGAGGATTGTTTGGTACGGAACCTCGCCGGACTGCAAAAAAATATGGCCTAGGTTAAAATACTATGCCATGATGAGTCCGGACGCATAAACGTACTCGGATTTTATATACTCACGAGTTCACCAGGGGCTGGGCCCTGGGATACCACGCCGGGCCGCTGTCGGCGGCGGCAGTGGACTCCTCCGGAAGAGGAGCCTTTCCCCTTTTGGATGGCTCGGCCTCCAAGTGTACGAAGGCCGTCCTTTTCTTTCTTCCCCCCACAGGGGATTCATCTTCCCCCTCCTCCTCGTCCTCTTCGGAGGCGGAACGGGCATCAGAGCCTTCGGATATTGTGTCCGAAGTGCCACGGCGACGAAGGCCGCCCCGGGTCTTTTTGGCCTGCTTCTCGGCTGTCTTCTTCGGCACCTTGTAAGGCGCCGGGACCAGCATCTTCGTCAGAAGTGGGACGGCCGGTTCTTCGGGTAGCGGGGCCGGACAATGGATCCGCTCCGCCTTCTTCGTCCAGCCCTGGGAGAGTTGCATCAAACGCGTTAAGCGCTTCCTTTGGGTTATGCGGATAAAAGGTATCATAACTTACCGAACTCACAGGACGGGACAATTGGTACCCACGGTCCTCGGCGGAGTCCGGCCATGATTTGCTGGACTTGAAAAGCACCTTCTAGATGTCCTTGTGCGAAGAGCCGTAAAGCTCTCGCAAGCTTTGGTGCTTGGCCGGATCAAATTTCCATAGATTGGAAGTCCGGTGTTGGCAAGGAAGGATCCGGCGAACTAGCATCACCTGGACCACATTGACAAGTTCGATGTTCTTGTCTCCCATATCTTTAACGCGCATCTGGAGCACCGACAGTTCGTCGGACGAGGACCAGTTCAGGCCCTTCTTGACCCAGGATGTAAGCCGCAAGGGGGCACCGGATCGAAATTCAGGAGTAGCGGCCCATTCCATGCCGCGCGGCTCAGTGATATAAAACCACTGCTGTTGCCACTCCTTGACAGAATCGTTAAAGGTGCCTGTTGGCCATATGACATTGGGCATCTTGCTCACCATAGCGCCCCCACACTCGGTGTGCTCGCCGCCCACTACCTTGGGCTTCACGTTAAAAATCTTCAGCCATAGGCCGAAGTGTGGTGAGACGCGGAGAAAGGCCTCGCACATGACAATAAATGTCGAGATGTCGAGGAAGGAATTAGGGGACAGATCGTGAAGATCGATCCCATAATAGTACATGATGCCGCGAACGAACGGGTGGAGGGGAAACCCTAGCCCGCGGACAAAGTGAGGGAGGAATACAACCCTCTCGTGGGGTTCCGGAGTAGGGACGACCTGTCCCGCCGTCGGGAGACGGTGGCTGATTTTCTTGGCCAGATACCCGGCCTCCCGAAGTTTTTTGATATCCTTCTCCCGTACGGTAGAGGCCATCCATTTGCCTCCTGCCCCGGATCCGGACATTTTCGGAAGGCCTTTGTGGGCTGAAAAGATGAACGCTTGGGCACTGGAGCTCAGGCGGAGGGGAATGGATCGGGAAGAAGAAAGGCGTGGGCGCAAATGGGCGTTCTTATCCCCTTATAAAGGCAGCAGGTATTCTGCGCCTCCCCACTTGCCTGGTAAAGCCGCTTATTCCCCGAGCGCCGTAATTGATGGCGCGGTTGGGTTACCCACACCCGTATTGATGAGAATCCCGTGATAAGGGGACACGATCTCTGCTTCGACAAGACGTGCCAAGAAAACCGCCTCGCGATATGTGCAGTGGCTGGTTGTGAAAAATGGTTCGAATAATGACCGGGCCGTGGTGCGATGTCATACTACAGAATGTGTCGGCAGATTAGATTTGTGGAAATATTATTCTCTCTGCGGTGGTATGTGGAATTTGTTTTGCAGAGCCGGACACTATCCTTGTGTTCAAAATCTTCTATGGAGTATTCGGAGGAGGAACCCGCCTTGCAATGCCGAAGACAATCTGCGTGCCGGACTCATCGTCATTGAAGCCTGGTTCAGGGACTACTGAGGGAGTCCTGGATTAGGGTGTCCTCGGACAGCCGGACTATATCCTTTGGCCGGACTGTTGGACTATGAAGATACAAGATTGAAGACTTCGACCCGTGTCCGGATGGGACTCTCGTTGGCGTGGAAGGCAAGCTTGGCAATACGGATATGTAGATCTCCTCCCATGTAACTGACTCTGTGTAACCCTAGCCCCCTCCGGTGTCTATATAAACCGGAGGGTTTAGTCCGTAGGGACAACAACAATCATACCATAGGCTAGCTTCTAGGGTTTAGCCTCTACGATCTCGTGGTAGATCAACTCTTGTAATACTCATATCATCAAGATCAATCAAGCAGGAAGTAGGGTATTACCTCCGTCGAGAGGGCCCGAACCTGGGTAAACATCGTGTCCCCCGCCTCCTGTTACCATCCGCCTTAGACGCACAGTTCAGGACCCCCTACCCGAGATCCGCCGGTTTTGACACCGACAGCGGGTGGGAAGCAAAATTCTCCATCATCCGCCGTAAGTTCGAACCGAACATAGTTCGGCGACGAGCCATCTGCCAATGATAGGTTTTTTAATGAGTTTAGTAGGTCGCCCATGGGCGAGTGTTGGAAGACATCTGCGGCGCTGAACTTGAAGATCGATAACCGATCGAGTTCGGTATCCGCGGGCTCGCGAGGTTCGGAACTCGACACCGGAGAAGAGTCCGGGGTTCCATTGATGCAGATGCCGTACGAAGTGGAATCTGCGAGCGGCTCCAACGCCGCAGAATCGGTAGCCCCCGTGATGGGGTTAAGCTTCCCATCTTCGGGGGACTTGATCTGCTCCGGATCTAAGGCCAGAGTTCCTGCAGGAGTTCTCTCCTAGATGCGGCCTGATGACAGGTTTAAGCCATGTCCATCGGGGCAGCGGGGAGCGATTGCCGCGGTCTCGAATCTGTCGAAGATCAAGTCCCCACGGATGTCCGCAACGTAGTTCAAGTCTCCACTAAGCACCGGTATATAAACAATGTTTTGGAATTAAATGATGAGATGTGCCAATGAGACTTTGTGGGGGATTGTTGGGAATTTGCTAGTAGGCCTAGGCCCAAAGCCCAACTAAAATTCTGAAATTCTCTTGGCCCATCCATGCACACATGTGAGTGGAGTGAGTGAGACTAGAGTTTAGTCCCACCACGGAAGTTGAGAGAGACTTGCACCTCTTTATAAGGTGAGCTCTTCTACCACTTGTATGAGCATGAGAAGAGGAGACCTACACGCCGCGCTCCTCCTCCTCGCTCGCCTCGCCTCGCCTCGTCACGACGCGCCGCGGGTTGCGGGTTGAGCCAAGCCGAGGACAGAGCTATGCACGTTGTCTATATTTTTGATGCTCGGGAAAAATTAATGAGCCATTAATTAATAATTAATGGACACGTTAACCGTTTCCGATTCTTTTGGATCATGACGACTCGGACGTGGGGTTTACTCCCACGACCTACCCGACCCGCACTATATATAGTCAGGCAGACGTCTACCCTAGCCGCCGCTTCGTATGGTTTCTCACCACCGTTCCAGATCATTGCGCCGCCAAGCAAGTCTTCTCCATCCCTCCTTTCGGCGTGCACCGGGAGAAGGGACAGCAGGCCTCCGGAACCCCGCTTCTCGTAATCCTGTATGGGAGAGGGGCGATCAGGTTTTTGGGGAGCACACTCGCGCGACTGCTGGCAGCGACGACTTCGCCAACGACGACTTCTTCCCCGACCTCGGCAACCTCATCCTCGACGACATGGGCGACAACATTAACGTCGGCGGTGCTACTCCCGCTGCACCGTATGTGATTCTATCCTTTCTGTTCGAGATCGTGGTAGAATTCATGTTTCTAGTATGTGGCCTAGATGTGATCTGTTCATCTACTATGCTAGTTCGCATGATTAGTTTAATCTCTGCTATTGCTGTCATGATTTATCTTTTGTTTATTCGAATTAAATCTCGTAGTAATTTTCTCATGTTTCCAACAAGACGAAGCCGGTCTGCAGTTGTGTCGACGGGAAGCGTGAATCCCTAATCGCCCTCGTGCGAGATGCACTTGGCCAAGGGGTACGAGTAGGATAGTGTAACTTAGAGAGCCGCATTACCAACCCAACCATAAACTTCGCACTTGACTAAATTCAAATATTGTGAACGAGCTTTAAGTATGTTTTGAGAAGATATCTGGGTGGATGAGAAGGCTTTAAAAGAGGATTACCCAAGATTACATGGTCTATTTTTTGATCATAACATTATAGTGGCTGAGGCCATCCAAAAAGGATGGGCAGGGTTTAAATTTAGGAGAACCAGACGGGGAGAAACTAAGGAAATTTGGAAAAGCTTAAAGGATAGATGTATGGGGGTCAAAATGGGGGAGGCAAAGATAAGGTAGAATGGACTTTAACCAGGGATAGGAAATTTTCAGTTAAATCCCTATATAGAAAACTGATCACTGAGGAATGTGATTTCCTGCAAAAATTCTTGCGAAAAGTGAAAGTGCCTGCCAAAATCAAAATATTTCTGTGGTTGGCTAATAGGAAAAGCTTCCTAACTAAAGATTTTTTTTGTTAAAAAAGAGGGTGAAAAGGCCCAAAGGGATGTGTGTACTATGGTAAGGGGGAAACAATTAATCATCTTTTCTTCTCTTGTTCCGCTGCTTCATTGATCTGGAGTTTGCTTAGATGTACTTTTGGTTTGAGATCCACTCCCACTTCCATTGAAGATTGCTTTGGGAGATGGATCAAAACTTTTAACAAAGAAGATAAAAAAAATAGTTCTGATTGGTGTAGCTGCTATGTTCTGGACCATTTGGAAATGTGGAAATGGGATTATATTTGATAACAAGAATTATAATGATCCTATGACTTTGATTCAGCTAATGGGCTATTGGATAAATGCTTGGTCTATTTTGCAGACAAAGAAACAAAACAAAAAGGTGTTGGAGCTGGGAACAAGACTGCTATGTAGCAAATGATGTGTATAAAGCTTCTCAAGTATGGAGATACAACGTACCAAGGCTGGGAAGATGAAAAAAGAAGCTGGACCTCACTTGGCGCTAGCTGCTAGTGACGTTTCTTCGTCGTGTCCTGCAGTACTTTCTATCTAGGGCATCTTCGTCTTTTGGGGTTCCTACCCTTGTTCCCTTGTTTTTTGTTTCATGTACTGTTATGTTGTCATCGTTGGTTGTGTCACTAGTTGGGTATGCCCCGAGGGTGTCTCTGGATTTGATGTTTGCGTTTTCTATCCGTAGTTAGGGGTCAGTTCTGGTCGTTTAGGTTAGTGTGGCCTTTAAACTGGTGTTTGTAGTTCGAACGCTTTGGTTTCCCTTAATGGAAATCGGAAGGGGGAAGCCCTTCATTTGCTCAAAAAAAAATTGTTTTTAGAAGAGCGTTCGAAAAGTTAGGGACCGGATTTTCAAATTTTGTGTCCCACTACCAGAATATCAGGATGAACTGATATAAATCCTGGGCACGGGCTTTCAAAAATTAGGAACTGGGCTTTTAGATTTTTGAGTTGTTAAAATTCTCAGAAACGGAATGCTCCTTTTACTTTTCCAAAGTTCTGAGAACTACTAGAAGAAATAGGATAACTTGGTAATTCATAGGATTTGGTAATATGTAGGATTGTACATCACTCTCGTCCAAATAAATTATGTCCTCACGTAGATCTTGTGCAAGTAGTACCGTACGGTTTGATAATTAAGTAATATATACAGGGTTCTGAAAATATTTGAGTAATCCCGTCAGTACCTCTAGAGCCCCTCTGCACCCAGAAAAGGATAGACTAAAAATTAAGTGCTTGGCCCAGTCTCCGGCTAGTTTTACTGGCTGATCGGTCGATGTGTGTGTTATATTAACTGCGTCGGAGTTAAGATCAGACATCTGGTTAGCTGGGATGTCCGCCGGCAGGGCACCTGCCAAGACACGTGAGCTCGGTTTGGACCATTTCTCCCTACAAGCTCTAGCTACTTGGTAATTATCAGTCTTAACTCTTCCCGTAAACGGGACATCGATCAAATTAATATGATAATAATTTTTTTTAATTGGGGGGACGATACGTACTCCCACGCAATAAAAAGGAAAAAAAAAGATATACTACAAAGAGTGTAAGTTTATTTTCTTTTCTAGGTCTACAGCAAGTAAGCATTGAAAATTATTGTGCTTGAAATTGCTTTTCACTCCACCCGCAAAAAAAAAGAGCTTTTCACTGGATCACAATCACTCTATAACGTTAGGTACAATTATGTAGATCTAACACTCATAATATTAGTTACGATTACTAAGATCTTATGGTTGTGACATGTTTAGGTATTGTTATGTTGATATATTTTTTGGGGGTTACGTTGATCTAATTGTTGTACATGATTAGGCATGGCTACGAAAATCTAACAATTGCGATAGGTTTATTTACAATTATGATGATCTATTGACTGGTATGTTTTGATACAATTATGAAGACCTAATAGGTATGATCCATCAATTGGAAATGGGTCCCCTAAATCAATGACCAGATATTTTGGTTTCGAATTTCTACGATCTTTTTATATATAATATATTATGCTTCTAGCATATAATATATAATTTCTCCAGAATCTTTTTTGTTACTTGTCTTTGTTGTCCAAATATCAATTAGGTTTTCTAGAATTGTACATGGGAATATAACTGAACTTTTTTGTGTGTGAATGGAATACAGCTGGACTTAAATGAAAAGGTTTCCAATGCTGAGACAGAGAAATTAAGTCGTGCCTGCCATGCATGCACGTTAGAGAATAACAGAACTGCAGAACGTATAACTACAGCCGGACCATCCATGTGTGGGGAAGGAATATACAATAATGCAGGCATTTGATCCATCCATTCTGTCTCCTGTTAAGTCTAGTGTTGGATGGATGCATCATGCATGGATCCAACCTACCGGGGGACCTGCTGCATGTACGCCGTACGCACGTACAGAGAGAGACGATGAACAAGTAGCACAAGATAATGAATTCAGGCATTACGTGCATGCTCCCCTAGCGTCACTTGTTAGCTACTGTACACCGACGCACTAGCTAAAAGATGATTATATCAAACTCAACCGCGAAGAGGATTACCGTAGATGCTTATCTGGGCAACTGCCCGCTTAACTTAGGGACATGAGTTAAGCGGTAATAATATTGTACAACGTAATTAAGGAGCCTTATGTCGCTACAGTATTACACACGGTTTCACTAAACATTCAGTTCAGGAGGGCTTTGGTGGAGGAACATTGGCACTCTTGACTACATCTGGTGCGTAGGTTGATGGACGTTCAACTCTCTGACCAGCCAGATGCCATCCGAAATTATCCAGGAACTGTAGTTTCACCATGAAATCTATGTACTTTGACATAGTTAACTCTGGGCGAATAACGAGATCACTTCACATATGGAAGGTTAAAGTTCTGCTAAGAATCAAAATCTTCATGTGGTTTGTCCACAAGGAAGTGATTTAACCAAGGATAACTTGGTAAAGCGAAGATGGGTGGATAGTTTATGATGTTGTTTTTGCGACCAAAATGAAACCATAAAACACCTCTTTCCGGATTGTCCTCTCGCCAAACTACTTTGGCGTATGATACATATAGCCTTTAATGTTAGTCCTCCAATTAGTATCGACACATTATTTGGGACGTGGCTAACCGGAGTGGAATCAAATATTGCGGGACATATTCGGATAGGGATATGCGCACTACTTTGCGATACATGGAACTGCAGAAATGATGTCATCTTTAATGGGAAAAATTTATTAACTTTTTGCATGTTATATACAGAGCCACTGCTTAGATTTGTAAATGGTCGTTACTCACTCATGCGGGCTCCAGGGAGCTTTTGGCTATTGGGTGCAACTGATGGGAGACGGTAGCACGGGTTATATCTACAACCGGTTTGGATGGCGATCCAATAATAGGATTTTTGGCTATTGGGTGCAACTGATGTGGCCTATTTTTCGCCGGTAGTGGGGGATTTTTTTAAATCTTTGTTGGTTTTATGAGCCTTTACTATACTTAAGACTTTGTTTTGGAACTTCAGATCAATAAAATGGCTGCATGCATCATTCTAATGCAGAGGTCGGGGGATTTTCTCCTTTTCAAAAAAAACTTACCGACGTGAGTTGTAAATAATCCATATATAACTAGTACTCCCTCTGCGACTTAATTGACATTATTACGAACTCTAAAAATGTCTCATAAAAAGCCATAGAAGCAATTTCAGCAGACACTAGTTAGCTCACTCAGTCGGTTACAAAAACATAACTGGCTCTCTAACATCGTTGAGTCGGTTTCCGGCAGGAAACCACTTTGACTAAAAGTTTTATTGCAGTCGGTTGCATGAAACGAATGGTCTTGCATGAAGTGGTAAAGTCTAGAAATAACCTCGACTACCCTTGGCTTAAAAAATCCCACCTAACATATCTGTATAACATTCCCTTCTAACCTGTAACACTCTCTCCCTTCCACCAACGCATATTGGGCAATGGCGGCGTCGCCGCCTCCGTAACTGCACCTCGCACCCAAGGAGGAGGGCCCTCCCCTGAGACCAGTGAGGGAAAGGGGCTCCTCCCCACGGTCGGCATTCTAACCCAAGGGGGAAGGCTCCTTTGCCCGGCCACCACAAGTGTGCACATGAATGGGAAAGGGCGTTCTCGTCTCCGTTGGCACACTTTTTCCCTTCCAACCCAAGGAGAAGGCCCCTCTTTGGGTGGCTGCCACCGCCGCCTCGCATGGGAAGAGAGTCTTTTGAGGACTTGCTAAATTTCACATTTGCTAGTAGTGAGGAGACACCCACCATACAAGATCTACCAGGTACACATGCATCCTCAAGAAATGGTTGCGAGAGGTTGAGGGGACAACGGTTGAATTTAAGTAATACTTGTGAACAAGTTTTACTAGATTATTTATAGCAGTATTAGAAGAATGGAGTATCCATGTGTCTTTTAAGATTGAAGTAAATGACAATGTGAACATCCAGTGTGTGCTTGCCTTGGCAGTAAAATTTCTCGGGAAAACGGAGGGGGCAGTGCAAGATGTGTTGAATTATGTCTTTGTCGATGACATTGACATGCTTGAGACTTCTAATTATTATCATGCTCTGCTTTTCATGCAAAGTTTACACATAAGTGTGCTCGCACATGCTGCACACATTGAACTCATTTTGAGTAATCATAGTGACAATGTAATGGAATGAAATACAATGCAATTGTGAGATGAATTTTAATATGTTTGTGGCATGTTATGTCATAGACTATACTCCACTTACTATGTATTTTATTTTGCAGGGCTGGATTTAAAATTGAAAATATGTTTGTCCGTGAAATTAGCAATACATGTGGTTTTATAACATGAAAATTAAAGACAGTTTTGTTTGGAGTACGACCTGGATACTTAAGTATGCCAGGTGGTTTTTTGTTAAGAACCGACTGTATACTTAAGTATTCCAGTCAGTTGGAAACTTACTGAGGTTAAAGCCTTGCCAGGAAGTTCACAACTGCCTCCAATATTACAAGTAGAAAAGAGTAGGAAATTATGCTATGAACAGAGAAAACATTAGAAAAGAAGTGGCCGAAGACACATCATCACGATGACAGAAATAACTGGCACTGGCACCTAAGAATAGCAGCAAGGGGCCCACATGGTGTGGTTTATTGACGTGCACATTAGGAAAACTATGACAATTATCTAGTGGAAGTTGTAGACCTCTTCATAATTACCTAATCAAAGTTAAATGTGCTTTACAATCCCTACTCCCCTCTACAAATCGTTCACTTTTTACGTTGAATCTATTCTTCTCAGTTCACAATCTATTCTTCAATAGTAATATTCATGTGTTTTGGAGGACCTATGAATCATATCTTGCCATGCTATATTTTTTATGTTTAATTTATAAGATTGACATAATCTGAATGAGGATGTGGCAAGCAAAGCAATGCATCTGCTTGTTTTAACCTTTTAGCTTCTTCATACTTAGCCTTAATTAAAATATGATTTTACTCTTACACTAGTAGAAAACAGGGCTTTGGTTCGGCCAGAAAAGAGCATTAATCCCGGTTGCATTACGAACCGGGACTAATATGAGCATTAGTCCCAGTTCGAGCGGCTAGGGCACCGTATAGGCATTAGTCCCGGTTCAAATGGGACCTTTAGTCCCGGTTGGTGCCACGAACCGGGACTAAAGGGTGCGATGCCCATTAGTACCGGTTCGTGGCACCAACCGGTACTAAAGGTTAGACCTTTAGTCCCGGTTCGAGCCACCAACCGGTACTAATGGGGTTTGAGGCATTAGTACCGGTTCATGGCACGAACCGGTACTAAAGGTCCCATTTTCAAACTCTACCCCCCCCCCCCGGTGTATCGCCTTTTCAGTTTTGTAAAAAGCAAAAGAAAATGATAAAAACTTCAAAAATTAAAATCCTTCCTGATGTAGTTAGGTTACTACATGTACTAGTTAGGAAAATTTAAAAACTTAAATTTGGACATGTTTTGCAAAGAGTGTAGGGAAAATGTAAAACGGCTATAACTTTTGCATACGATGTCAAAAAAACGTATAATATATCAAAAATTTCAGCACGAAAAAAAGGGCTATAACTTCATGTTATAAACTTTTGACCGCTTACGGCCTGTTTGCAAATTTTTAGAATCCTCAAATTCTAAAAGGAAAAAAAGTTATGCTCAAATTTCTGTTTTTTTTTTGAATTTTTGTTAAATCTGGTCAAACTATGGTCAAACTACTTACTCAAGAAGTATTAGTGTTACTAAATAATTATTCAAGAATATTAGTGTTACTAAATAATTATTTCAGTTTTTTTGAATTTTGGTCAAATCTGGTCAAACTGTGGTCAAACAATGGTCAAACTAATTATTCAAGAAATATTAGTGTTACTAAATAATTATTTCAGTTTTTTTGAATTTTGGTCAAATCTAGTCAAACTGTGGTCAAACTGTGGTCAATCTATGGTCAAACTACTTATTCAAGAAATATTAGTGTTACTAAATAATTATTTTTTTAGAACAATAGTTTCAAACTCAAATAGTGAAATGTGTGACTTCATGCTCAAGCTAAATTCCTGAGGGTTAATAGGATTGACATCTTACTATTGTCAGGAAAACAACAAGTGCAGACTTGGAAACGAGGGAGAATAGAACCTAGAAGTTAAGCATGCTCAGGCTGGAGTAGTGAGAGGATGGGTGACCGTCCGGGAAGTTAGATGATTTGGAATGATGAGGGGTGATTAGAGATTAGAGGTTAAATTGAGCAGTGATGAGGGGTGATTAGAGATTAGAGGTTAAAATAATTCAGAAATTTGAAAATAAACAAAAATAAAAAAATTCAAAAAAAATCATAAAATTTCCTTTAGTACCGGTTGGTGTTACCAACCGGGACTAAAGGTGGACCTCCAGGCAGCGGCCACGTGGAGGGCCTTTAGTCCCGGTTCGTGTAAGAACCGGGACTAAAGGGGAAGGCTTTAGTAACGACCCTTTAGTCCCGGTTCCAGAACCGGGACTAAAGGCCCTTATGAACCGGGACTAAAGGCCCTTTTTCTACTAGAGTTATCATTTAGTTGCATGATTATTAACTCATTTTCTGAAGATTGAAAAATAATTGAGTATGTGACACTTGACCTCAAAAGCTTCCTAGTAGACTCATCTGAAGTATGAATCATTTTATTAGCAACACTTTGCGTATGACCATGATAACCCACAACTATAGCTGATCATTTGTAGCCTTTTTCGATAAATAAGAGTGTCGAACCCAATGAGGAGCTAAAGGTAGAACAAATATTCCCTCAAGTTCTATCGTCCACTGATACAACTCTACGCACGCTTGACGTTTGCTTTACCGGAAACAAGTATGAAACTAGTTTGTAGGAGCGATGCTAGAACTACTTTGCAAGAATAAAACTACGTAAGAATTGCAAGATGATAAAAGAGCATAGCTTTTGCCAATAAGAAAGTCATTTGTCCCTAGGCAATCTATAACAAGTACCGGTAATCATTCTTGTAATTTTATATATGGGAGAGGCATGAGCTAACATACTTTCTCTACTTGGATCATATGCACTTATGATTGAAACTCTAGCAAGCATCCGCAACTACTAAAGATCATTAAGGTCGTGAAACCCAACCATAGCATTAAGTATCAAGTCCTCTTTACTCCCATACGCCATAACCCACCTATCCGCGTTTAAGTTTCTGTCACTCTCGCAACACTGACAATAAGCAAATCCATATTGCAACACCCTACAGCGGGGGCCCCTCACGTTTGCGCGAGACGGAGGGCACCGTAGGACAGCACCATAAATAAAATATACAATCATATCAACCAAGATCACGATTAACCCACAGGACAAAACGGATCTACTCAAACATCATAGGATAACCATAGATCATTGGGAAATAATATATGGAGTTGAGCACCATGTTTAATTAGAGATTACAACGGGGGGGAAGAGGTGTTACACCGCTGCATAGAGGGGGAGAAAGTTGGTGTTGACGGTAGCAAGATTGTTGATGTAGATCGTCGTCACGATCCTAGCCCCGGCGGCACTCCGGCGCCACCGGGAGAGAGGGGGAGAGAGCCCCCTCCTTCTTCTTCTTCCTTGGCCTCCCCCCTAGATGGGAGGAGGGTTCCCCCCTCTGGTCCTTGGTCTCCATGGCCACGGAGGGGCGGGAGCCCCTCCGAGATTGGATCTCCCTCTCTGTTCTCTTCTATTTCGCGTTCCCCCGATCTGACCGAAAACCGTTTCTTATATTCCCGGAGATCCGTAACTCGAATTGCGCTGAGATTTTAACACGATTTTCTTTCCGGATATAAGCTTCCTTGCGCCCGAAGTAGAGGTCCAACCGACGTACGAGGTGGGCACAACCCACCACCGCGCTCCAGGGGCCTCTGGCGCGCCCTAGTGTATTGCCCTGTGTGGGCCTCCGTTTACGGTGATTCCAACTCCCAAAATTCACAAATATTCCAAAATAAATCTCCGTAATTTTTTATTGCATTTGGACTTCGTTTGATATGGATACTCTGTGATACAAAAAACATGCAGAAAACAGGAACTGGCACTGGGCACTGGATCAATAGGTTAGTCCAATAAATCATATAAAAAGTTGCCAAAAGTATGTATAACTTGTATAATATTGGCATGAAACAATCAAAAATTATAGATACGGCGGAGATGTATCAGCATCCCGAAGCTTCATTCCTGCTTGTCCTCGAGCAGGTAAATGATAAAAAAGATAATTTTTGATGTGGAATGCTACCTAGCATAAACTTGATCATATGTCTAGTCATGGCATGAATATTAAGACATTAGTGATTCAAAGCAATAGTCTATAATTTGACATAAAGACATCAATACTCAGACATCCCAGCAAACAATCATGTCTTTCAAAATATTAACGCTAAAGAAAGTTGTCCCTACAAAATCATATAGTATTGTCATGCTTTGTCTTCTTAACACAAAGTATTTATCATGCACAACCCCGATGACAAGCCAAGCAATTGGTTCATACTTTTTAACGCGCTTCAGCTTTTTCAACCCTCACGCAATACATGAGCGCAATCCATGGATATAGCACTATAGGTGGAATAGAGTATGATGATAGGGGTAAATATAAAGAAGACAAAAAAGTAGAAAGTCTCACATCGATGCGGCTAACCAACGGGCTATGGAGATGCCATCAATTGATATCAATGCGAGGAGTAGGGATTGCCATGCAACGGATGCACTAAGAGCTATAAGTGTATGAGAGCTCAATATGAAACTAAGTGGGTGTGCATCTAATCCTATAATGAAAAATTCCCACCAGTATATGAAAGTGACAACATAGGAGACTCTCCATATGAAAAATATGGTGCTACTTTGAAGCACAAGTGTGGTAAAGGATACTAACAATGCCCCTTCTCTCTTTGTTTATTTATTTATTTATTTTTCTTTTTTTCTTTTTTTATTTTTATATTTTTTCTCTCATTGTCCGGAGTCTCATCCTGACTTGTGGGGGAATCATAGTCTCCATCATCCTTTCCTCACTAGGGCACTGTTCTAAAAATGAATAATGATGATCATCACACTTCTATTTACTTATAACTCAAAAGAAATAAAAATTACAACTCGATACCTATGACAAAATATGACTATATGAATGCCTCTGGCATGTACCAGGATGTGCAATGATCTAGCGTAACATGTATGAAAAATGATGAACGGTGGCTGAGCCACAACTACTATGTCAGCTATATGATCATGCAAAGCAATATGAAAATGAATGCTCAAGTCATCAAACGGAAGCGGTGGAAGTTGCATGGCAATATATCTCAGAATGGCCATGGAAAAGCCATAATAGGTAGGTACGGTGGCTGTTTTGAGGAAGATATAATAAGCTTATGTGTGATAGAGCGTATCATATCACGGGGTTTGGATGCACCTGCAAAGTTTGCACCACGTCTCGATGTGAGAAAGGGCAATGCACGGTACCGTAGAGGCTAGCAAATTGCGGAAGGGTAAGAGTGTGTATAATCCATGGACTCACATTAGTCATGTGTACTACTATGCATGCCCCTAGGGGGGATAGATTGGTAGGAAAAGACCATCGCTCGTCCCCGACCGCCACTCATAAGGAAGACAATCAGTAATAAATCATGCTCCAACTTCATAGCATAACGAGAGACTATACATGCATGCTTCGGGAATCACAAACCTTAACACCAATATTCTTACTAAACACAACTATTTACTATTACCTCCCACATATTACCATCTCTATATCGCAAAACTATTGCAAGGAATCAAACATGTCATATTCAGTGATCCATAAGTTTTATGTAGGATTTATGACTAACCATGCAATTGACCAATTCATGTTGACTCTCTAAATAGATATAAGTGAAGCATGAGAGTTTAATTCTTTCTATAAAAGATCATGCTCTAACAAATATAAGTGAAGCAAAAAGAGCATTCTTCAAACAACGGTTTTCTATGTGAAGAGAAACAAGCAATCCAAACTTCAAATGATATAAGTGAAGCACATGAATCATTCTAAAAAGCCACACTCAAAAGATATAAGTGAAGTGCAATGAGCATTCTATAAATAAACCATGGACTATCTCATACCAGCATGGCGCATAAAAGAAAAATGAAAACTAAAAGCAAAAGACGCTCCAAGATTTTCACATATCACATGAACGAAATGAAACCGAAAACATATCGATACTTGTTGAAGAAAGATGGGATGCTTTCCGGGGCATCCCCAAGCTTAGACGCTTGAGTCTCCTTGAATATTTACTTGGGGTGCCTTGGGCATCCCCAAGCTTGAGCTCTTTCCTCTCCTCCTTCTCCTCACATCGAGACCTCCTCTGTCTTTGATCACTTCATCCACACAAAACTCAACAGAAGGTTCGGTAAGATCCGTTAGTATAATAAAGCAAATCACTACTCTAAGTATTTTTGCAAACCAATTCATATTTTGTTTTTGCATTGTAGCTACTGTAATATAACATTTCCATGGCTTAATCCACTGATAGAAATCGATAGTTTCATCAAAACAAGCAAACAATGCATCAAAAACAGAATCTGTCTTAAACAGGACAGTCTGTAGTAATCTGAACATTCACCATATCTCTGGTACTTCAAACATTCTGAAACAATTAGGAAAAATAAACAATTTGTATAGAAAGACAGTGCAAAAAGTTTCAGAACCGTTTGACATTCCAGTAAAAAAAATGTAAAATCGCGCACTACAGCCAAAGTTTCTGTTTTGCACCGCACAAACCAACAAGCAATCTAAACATCCTAAAGGCAAATCTTGGCACATTATTGTTATAATACAATGGAATTGTACAAGGGGATAGTTATTTTTGTTTAAAAGTTTCTGTAATTTAGATTCACAAAGTTTCCGTGGGCATGAACAAAGTTCAAGGACGTCCCCCACTTTCACAATGCTCGTCTATCTCACTTTCACTTTTCTTTTTGTGAAGTTTTAAGTTCCCCTCTATATTTTTTTGTTTCTAAACTATACAAAAGCACTCAACATAAATAAATGACTCTCTACAACTTCCGGGTTGTCTCCCTGGCAGTGCTTTCTTTAAAGCCATTAAGCTAGGCATAAGTGCTCAAGTAATGAATCCACCCAGACCCCAAGGTATATCAAAGCCAATTTCAATTAACAATGATTTGGCATTTAGTAGTGAGCACAAAGCAACATATATCAAGCAATGATGAAGTCTAACTCTCTTCCTATGCATCGGCATGTCATACAAGAAAAATTCATGCACATCAAGTAAAGGCCAATACATAGCATAAGCAGTTTCTTGCAATTTTTCGTGTTGGAAACAGAACGAGGCGGAGATGTAGTTCCTCTCTCATAATAATTGCAAGTAAGAGCAGCAAGCACATGCATATTATATTCATCAAAATCATCATGTGCAATGGTAAAAGGCAACCCATCAATATAATCTTTAACAAGAGCAAACTAGTGTAGTTGGGAGAATTCAAAAAGATAATAGGACTATCATGTGTGGGTGCAATAGCAACAATTTCATTCTTAACATAAGGAACTATAGCAAGTTCATCTCCATAAACATAATTCATATTGGCATCTTGGCCACAAACATAGTAAGCATCAAGTTCATCAAAAAGGGATATTTCAAATGAATCAACGGGATCATAGCAATTATCATAGCATTCATCCTTCGCTAAGCATGAAGGGACATTAAATAATGTATGAGTTGGAGGGTTACTCTCATTAGAAGGTAGCCACGGGTAGCTAATCCGTTCTTCCTCCTTTTGTTCTTCACTCTCCTCATCATCTTTTTCATCCAATGAGCTCACAGTTTCACCAATTTCTTCTTCCATAGACTCCTGCAAAATATTAGTCTCTTCTTGGACAGCGGAGACTTTCTCAATAAATTCATCAATATCGGAATTGTATTTATAATTATCATAGAAATATTTAAGGATGGCAAAATTTTCAGGTCTATAAACTGAATCATCAAAATCTTCAAACTTTTCAAACAAAGATTCAATTTCATAAGCACCCTTAAAAGCAACAAATTCTTCTATTCGTTTCACATCATAGTAATCATATATACCATTAGCATAAGCAGCCAAGGTTTCATTATCATTAAATTCACATGAAAAAGGAAGATGTGGAGCATTCATCCTAGAGCAACAAGTATAATCATATCTCTGGCATAAATCCCAAGCATACCAATGCAACATATGAATTTGATCCCATAAAAGTTTCGCTTTTCGTGTCAAGTGATAATCCCTAAAGTATTCACGTTGATCCAACGTTACTCCCATTATCAAGTTGAATGGGGTTTTCTCAGGATTATCAATGTAGTGCATAATATTTTTCACATAACGAGCATCGGGGGTTTTAGGAGGTTCCCCATCTCCATGAGTAGCAAGTACCACTAATTTTTTTTGTGTTTCGTGTTCCATATACATAACTAAAGCTAGAGAACAACTTAGAATAGGAAATAAAAACTACTTAGTGATAAAGTAAACAAGCACACACGAGAATATTCACCCCACGCTATTGCTCCCCGGCAACGGCGCCAGAAAAAGGTCTTGATAAACCACAAGTATAGGGGATCGTTTGTAGCCTTTTTCGATAAATAAGAGTGGCGAACCCAACGAGGAGCTAAAGGTAGAACAAATATTTGTCAGATCACGGGTTCCAGCAAAACCCTCATGGTTCGAACACTGGGGTGCGCACGAGGATCTCCCCTGCCGATTCACGTCCTAGCTTCTCTAAGATCTCAAAGGCTAACTCAACGAACTCGCAACACAAGGAGCACAAGATTTATACTGGTTCGGGCCACCGTTGTGGTGTAATACCCTACTCCAGTGTGGTGGTGGTGGATTGCCTCTTGGGCTGAGGATGAACAGTACAAGGGGAAGAACAGCCTCCTGAGGCGGGGTGTTCTTGTGCTTGGCGTGTGGCTAGGATCGGCTCAGGATCAAATCAAGCTCCCCCTACTGTGGTGGCTAGTCCTATTTACAGAGGCCCTGGTCGTCTCCCCAAATATTGAGCGGGAAGGGAGCCAACAACGGCCAATTTGAAAGGGGACAGCTAGTACAGCTTATCCTGACAAAAGCAGTCTTCGCCTGCAAAAGGCTCTGGTGGTGACGCCGCCTTGGGCTCCACGGTGACCTCCATCTTGCCGTCCCGCTGGTCTTGGTCTCGTTGCACCGATATGGAAGCCTTTGCTTGACGCCTCGGTACTCCGCGCCTGCGCTTGCCCCCCTTAGCACCAAAGAGGAAATAAGGACACTGTGCGCGCTGGCGCCCGCCTGGTCTCGATCGTCATGGCTCACGTCACGAGAACCTCGCGAGGTTTGCCTTGCCTTGATCTCTCCGCCCCTCGCGAGCCAACCTGGCGAGGATGCTCCCGAGGAGGTCTTGCGTCATCCGCCTCACGAGGCTTGGCCCTCGCGAGGGTCTTGAATGCCTTGTTGATGAAGATGGGCCGTACGGGCCTGCTCGCAGAGCCACGCCGGGGGCCGCAGGCAGGCAAGTCTGGGGACCCCCGTTCCCAGAACGCCGACAGTAGCCCCCGGGCCCAAGGCGCGCTCGGGCTTGGCTTCGAGGCGAAGCCAAAGGTCAAGTGCGGAGCGCCGCGGGCCCCAATAGCCTGCGGCCTTGGTCGACGCATGGCAGTTGATTGAACGTGGGCGTCTCCGCTTCCCCATGCTGCCTCGGCAATTGCCCGACTTGACAAGTCCCTGTGACATGCAAGGAAAAACCATCATTACCTGTGATCGTGGGGGCGCTGGTTGGCCTTCTCCTGCTATAAATGGGGAGGGGGCGGAGCCCCCGTCGCCCATCTCTTCCCATTCCGCTTGCTTATTCCTCCTCGCTCCATTACCGGCTGCGACACCAATGGCGCCCATCCTTAGTTTTTCTGCCTCGGAGAAAGGAAAGGCCCCCCTCGACGGGCCGGTGCCGCTCCCGCCGAAGAAGAGGCCGGTCCACCGCCGCGTCGCGGCAACGATGCAGGTGGTGACGAGGCCTTGGTGCGAGCGGCCTCCTCCTGGGTATCCGTTACCCCTGTACGCCCAAGCTGGGAGGTTAGGAGGGGGAGGCGACGAGCGTCGGCGCGCGCGCCGTGGCCATGGTTACCGTGCCGCGGCGGCGCGTGTTGTCGGACTCCTCGCACCGGGGACTCCTCGCGCGAGCTCGTGCTGTGGGCGGTGATGCCCCCGAGCACCTGGATCCGTAACTCCGATTGCGCTGAGATTTTAACACGATTTTCTTTCCGGATATAAGCTTCCTTGCGCCCGAAGTAGAGGTCCAACCGACGTACGAGGTGGGCACAACCCACCACCGCGCGCCAGGGGCCTCTAGCGCGCCCCGGTGTATTGTGCCCTGTGTGGGCCTCCGATTTCGGTGATTCCAACTCCCAAAAATCATAAATATTCCAAAATAAATCTCCGTAATTTTTTTATTGCACTTCGTTTGATATGGATACTTTGCGATACAAAAAACATGCAGAAAATAGGAACTGTCACTGGACACTGGATCAATAGGTTAGTCCAATAAATCATATAAAAAGTTGCCAAAAATATGTAAAACTTGTATAATATTGGCATAAAACAATCAAAAATTATAGATACGACGGAGACGTATCAGACCATTGTCCGATACATCAAATCAACCCATCCGTCGGTGGAAACAAAATACAACTGATGATTGGATCATGCATCGTACCCGGACCAGTCCAGAAAACTCCATAGTAGTTCCGCCAAAGTTTTTAGGTGCTTGAATTCTTAGAGGAACTTAAATTATAATCTAGCATTCTGATGGATAAA
This sequence comes from Triticum aestivum, assembly GCF_018294505.1. Classification (NCBI taxonomy): domain Eukaryota; kingdom Viridiplantae; phylum Streptophyta; class Magnoliopsida; order Poales; family Poaceae; genus Triticum; species Triticum aestivum. Next base: position 47,034,523 of record NC_057805.1, read on the forward strand.
TATAGCTACAACAATCTCTTGATGGTAATGTTATGAGCTCCACATCAGCCAGTTTGACAGAGTCACCAATCTAGTGTTTGTGTTAAATGAATGGAATATGTATGATGTTGCGATATCCATATATTTTTATTATCGGTTCCTATTATGAAGTATGATTCTGAGCCATGCCGCATCGCATCGTAGACGGTGGCAATCCAGTTTTTGCATGTGTTGTGTTCTTCCGACTCATACTGTTATTGTCCCTGGAAGATGGAACAAGCCATGTGTCCAAGAGTTCAGAGTGTACCATATAGAGTTGTCTAATGGCCTCATGTGCTAAGCGGAAACGTATCAACACATGTTGCTTCCCTTCGATTGTTGTGTTAGGGTGATAGAGCAATTCATACAGATGGGAGTTTGACATGCGTTGTGTTCACAAAACCGTCTATTGGCCTCATGGTAGGTGGAGACGTGTCGGTATCCATGTGTTGTATGTTGTCGAAGAATGATGCATCATGTACTCCCTCGGACATGCGGCATGCCATCATGCCGGGTTTTGCTAATACTCTACTCTCTCCATCCGGTGAAAAGTGTACTATAGAAATCTTAGAACAAATTATGTAGTGAAGTAAAAAATACATTGGAAAGATGCAAGCTACCATCTCTTCTCTTCAATTACCCAACCCCCAATGAGCTAAGTGCATGTAGAAATTAAGAAGGCCGTATGTAAAATGTTATTGGTCTTAATTACCGTGCGATGAGAGAGAAACTTTTTTTTTACTTTAAAGTGTATTGGGAAGATAGATGTACACTCTTTTGTGGACAAATTTTAAAGCCAAACATACACTCTTCATCGGACGGAGGGAGTATATATGTAATAGTATATCCTTAAATAAAATTTGTAGGATTTAGTCCTACAATCAATCAAACCACATGGAAAATTCTTAAGAATTTCTATCCTTTAAATCCTACGAGAATCCTTTGAATCAAAAGGCCATTCCTAAAACTGATCCACCAATTCGCAAGTCACACGCATGTCATGATTTTTTAACGTTAGAGTTGGTGTTATTTTGGACCATCATTTATTCGATCCGTGCACTCGGTAGGACAATTTGATTATATGTCTGTCCCTGGAACTAACTAATGCAAAAGACGCTCAATATAGCATACACATGTGTTGAATTAAAGCTAGGATGCACAGGACAATCAATCAGGGAGCTTAATCGAGTCTCATGAATTGGTACCAGTCTGAGATGGCCTCGGAGACTGTGCATGCAATGGACAGCCGTAGAATGGAAGTAGATATAACCAATATGTGCCGTGGTGGTGTGCATCATCATGGCTTGTTTGAACACTTTTCATGCACTTATAAGATGGTCCACAAGAAAGCAGGACCAGTAGGATCTAACTGCTGCGGGGGTCTTCCGGACAGGGTGTCTATGCAAAACACATTTCGACCTTTCTGGCCAGTTTTACACGGTTGTGAGGTCCCTCTCTGGCTAGCAACCTTTCTGCGCCCAAAGGAAGATGGAAATAATGATTCTTAATCATCTCATCATATCTAGGGGCCGAGAAACTAGATGATGGTAATGGTACAGAACCATGATCGAACAAATATTTCCCGAATTCTTGTTCGACCCAAGTATTCCTAAATCTTGACTACTTAAATATACAAGAAATCATTAATAAGAAAACTTGCAGCATTGAGAGTGCTCGATTTAGCAGATGTAAGTGGGGAATTTTAGTGTACTGCCCCCACAAAAAAAAAATAGTTTACTGGTCATATTGGTGGTGATGGAGATGGTTAGATAGCTCCGGCAACAAATAAGATGGATGAGTGGCCTAGAAAGAAAGAAAGAAAAAAAGGGACATGCCAATCAGCGGCGAAGCCATGTTGTAGCTGTCTAGTCCAGTGACTACACAGGAATTTAGCAAACAGGAGAACCTCATGTATGTGTATACCACTGCTGATCAAACAAGTTAGTAAAAAAAAATTGCGTAAAAACAAGTTAGTAAAATTGACTACACAGATCCACGTGACATCACAACGTATGAATGTTGGCACCGCCACTGATGTCAATTATAAAAAAAAATGTGACCATTCACGACTAGCCCTCGAGCCCGGGTGGGCTAGATAGCTCCGTGCTTTCCTAGCCAACAGGACATGTCAACAATCCCATAAAAAATGTTCATATCAAGCATATATAGGATACTGTATGTTTGTGAAAAAAATACATTGGACGAGGCAGCTGCATGCATGCATTTTTCTCTCAAGCGAACTTGTGTTTGTCTACGTCTGTGTCTGGTATATTCCAGATACATGGTTATCAATACAATCTGATTGAATGATATCTGCTGGATGTCGGAAAATAAACTTCACGTGGACCACAAATTTGACAAACGGCACTGGTGAACGGCGTAATTAAGTTTCTTTTGGTTGCACGTAGCAGGCCGACATGCATGGCAGTGGACTGTTTGTGGGGCGTGATCGCCACAAAAAGCCTGTGCGGCGGAAGAGAGACACACGCGTTCGACTGACTCCATATGGGCCGGGACTGCTGAGCCTGCATATGTGTAATGAGCAATGACCCGCTTTTATTTTTCTTACGGGTACCTGCTTTTTTTTCCGACGAAACGAGCTTTATTGCTTTTCTTTTTAGAAAAGGAGGATGACCCCGGCCTCTCCATCTGGAAGATGTATGCGGTCATTTTATTGATTATTCACCAAGACTTTACAAACAAATACATTAATAAGTCTGAAGCCACTATCTTCGCAACATCTGTCGCTACTCCTATCTAACTGATGAAGGTGGTGCAGAGAGTCCGGGCCAAATACCAAACAGAGCTCGCATCAATGCCTAACATCTAAAACCTGAGGCCCCAACTAAGCCACCTGCTCTGAGGCACTCATCGGTTCGGCGCCCTCTCAGAGGCTGCCGCCGCCATCTTTCACCGATCCATCTTCAGATTATGTACCGACGCATCAATTGTCAGGCCTACAGTCAACGCCACCACGACGTCAGACAACGCCACCTCCCTACGTGCGTCCATCATCACACATCCATTGCCGAGACCCTGCTGCGCCACGCCGCCGAGACTCCACATCGCCGATGCGAACAAGAAACACCGCTCCACCAGTAAAACAGTAAAACCGTCCACTGGTCCCTCGATCCAATGCACACCTCCAAAAATGACGCCCCCAAGGAGGGAACGACACGAGAGCGCCGCCATCATCCGATCGATTGATCAAGGGTTTTCCCCGGAGGTATCGGGAGGAGCTGGGAGCTTCACCTCAATGATGCCTTCAAGAAGGAAATGACGCAAGGGCGTCGCCATCACCAGCTCCGGCCACTTGCCGAAGGCTAGGTTTTCACCCGGATCTGTCCCAAGTAAACCAGCCGACAACCTGTGCACCGTCTCGACCGCCTTCAAAGCCCAGATCTAGCCGCCTAGATCCGGCGACCATCCGCAACAACACTGCGACCGTGGGAGCCTTTGGCACACCAGCCACTGCCTGTGGGTGCCACCACTGGAGCCTGGGAGGAGGGCTGCCACCCCACCTCTCCAAACCATGAGAGCCGTCGAGAGTGATCTCGTGGGCTCGTCACCGTCTCTGATCCGAACCAATCCGGAGACCAAGCCACCAGAACGCTGGTGCAGATTCGCCTTGGACAGGGACATCACCACGATATGCTGCCATAGGGAGCCCGAGCTTCACCTGCCGCCACCTTCCAGGGCCGCCGCCCCGGAATCCAGGCCGAACGTCGCTGCCGCCATCGGCCACATTCCGCCGCGGCCAGATCGACGAGCCGCCGACCACCGCAACCATGGCCGCCGTGACCACGTGGGCGCGCCCAGCGGCCTGCACCACCCGGACACCCACGTCGCCTGCAGCTCCGCCCGCCACCACGCCGCCGCCTTGCGTCGTCGCCGGAGGCGAGTCGCCGCGCCGCCGCGACCCAGATCTGGGAGAGGCGTCCCGGCGCCGATGGGTGACCTGCCTCACCCGATCTGGACACGGGAGGGAAGTGGTCCTCCGCCGCCGCCGTCGGCCGGCCGGCAGCGACGGAGGGGAGGACGCGGAGGAGATAGCCCGGCGGCGCAGATGAGATCTCCGCCTGAGTCGCCTTAGCAGGGGGCGACGTGGGGGACGCCGGAGTCGCCCTTCAGTTTATTGCATAATCAACCAGGCATACAATCACAAAATAACATGTCCACTAGGGGAAAAAAGGAGTATAATTAAGCCATAGACACCTTTAACAGTTCATTTCAGGTATTATTTTTTAAAATTGGCGCGTTAGAATTGTGGAGATGAGTATGAGAATGTGATGGGGGAGAGAGAGAGAAAGAGAGAAAGTTGTTTACCGAAAAATTAAATGACCATTGTTCTAATACCGAATAGTAGGAAGAAATCAAAATTCTTGTTTTAGGCTTGGTTTAATTCTCCATAAAATGAAGCCTAATTAACATCAAGCGCACATGTATATTATTGTATACTCCTCATTAAAATAATAATAAGAAAACTACTGAAGAGGTTGTTTCTTTGCAAAAACTTGGTCTTCTATCCCTGCAAAAACTTGGACTTGTCAAGTGTTACAAGACTAAAAAAGAAAAGGCAAAATTGAAAAGGAAAAAGAAGAAGTAGTAGCGTGTGCATTTAACTACTATTATCGGCTCTGCAAGGACGATGGCCACACAGAAGTTCCTCTGTTACTTTGATGCCACCTCTTAGTGTACCTCCGCTACTCTAGCCCCAACTGAGATGGTAAAATCTCCTCCCGCATGGACATTTTGCTGAAGCTCAATGTCGGATTCAAGGCTCCGCAGACCCGAGAAAGGTTCGAACTCTGGGACGTGTGCGAAGAACTCAACCTCTATGGCCAACCAACCCGTCGCCCCACGGCCTAGCTCGATGAACAAGAAAGAAGATGGACTCGGCAGTTTACCAAGGTTCGGGCCACCTTGCGGTGTAAGACCCTACTCCTGCTTTGTGGTGGATTTGCCTCGCGGGGGGCTGAGGATGAACTAGCACTAGGGAAGAATAGCCTTGCGAGGTCTGCTCTGGTGAGGGAATGAGTCGACCGGGCTCGAGCCCCGTGCATGGTGGTGGCTAACCTATAGTTATAGTGACCTTGGTCCTCTTCCCCCGAAACGTAGGCAGGAAGGGATTCCACAGTGGCCAATTTGAACGGGGACAAGTAGTACATCTTATGCTGACAAAAGGTGGTCTTCTCCTACAAAGCTCCTGGTCATGACGTTGCGGTGGGCTCAGCGATGACATCTGTCCTGCCGTCCTGGCGGTCTTGGTCTCGTTGCACGGGAATGTAAACCTTTGGCTGATTCCTCGGGATCCCGCGCCTACGCTTGCCTCCTTAGCACCAAAGAAGGAACCTTCTCACTTGCGCCCGCCTGGCCTTGGTCGTCATGGCTTGCGTCACCGCAACCTCATGAGGTTGGGCACTTGCATAGGAAACTCCGCTCCTTAGGAGCAGCCCAGGGGTGGCCGCTCCCCCTGGAGGTCTTGGCGTCGTCCGCCTCGCGAGGCTTGGCCCCTCGCGTGGGTCTGGTCTTGTAGGTGTCGCAGATGAGCCATACCAGGTCGTCGATGGAGCCACGCCATGGGCCGCAGGCATGCAAGTCTAGGTACCCTGGTTCCCAAAACGATGACAGTAGCCCCCGGGCCCAAGGCGCGCTCCGACTTGGCTTCGAGGCGAAGCCAAGGGGCAAGGGCGAAGCGCCGCGGGCCCCTATCGCCTACAGACCAGGCTGATGCATGGCGCTTGATGGGATGTGGGCGTCTTCACTTCCCCACGCCGCCTCGGCAACTGCCCGACTTGACAACTGCCTGGCGCATGCAGAAGGGCCATCATTGCCTTGGTCATGAGAGGCCAGTGGTTAGCCTTCCTTCGGCTATAAATGGGAGAGGGGCGGAGCCCCCAGCTCATCTTCATCTTCTTGCCTCTCACTTCTCCTTCTCCTTCGTTCCGCCACCTTGCCAGAGCGTCCATGGCGCCAGTGAGGAGATTCTCTGCCGCGGAGAAGGGAAAGGCCCCCAAGGAGGGACCGGACTCGCCGCCACCCAAGAGGGGCCGCGGCCATCCCTGCAAGTACGCCGCAACGCCGGCAGTGGCTCCCCGAGGGCGTGGGCGCACCCTCGAAGGTCGGCGCCGCCTCCGGCAGCCGTGGGGTGCCCCTTCCCGCGGCGGGAGTTGCCGCGGCCGGGGCAGCCGCAGCGAAGAGGGAAGGCATGCATCAGTCATCCGACCGCCGCACCCGCAGCCAAGGTTGTCAGAATCGCGATTTTTAATCGGATCGAAGCTCTGATGGTAGAATCATAAATCATAGAATCTTCACTACCAGGATCATAGAAACGTAGATTTCATGAACTAAAATCGTAGAATCAGATGGGTAAGTTTGGATCGTAAAGTCGTAGAATCGTATAACAGAATCGCAATTCTAACAACCTTGCCCGCGGACCCACTTGGCTGACGCATCCTCGGAGTTCGTGGTGTGGGCGGAGAGGCCCGCAGGCATCTGGTTCCAGCTCCCGCGCTTCTACACGGGGGCGCTGCAGGCCGGGGTGCCTGGTGGCCTTTGGTTGCAGGCTGACGGCTGCTGCAGCAGAGCCTCGTGGGTGGAGGTCGAGGTCACCACCACCGGCAACGTGTTCCTGAACCACGGGTGGCAGCCGTTCGCCCGCACACGCGGCCTGCAAGGGAGGTGTACCCTCCATTTCTGGTATGACGGCGCGGCGACCCTCTACGTCGGGGTCTTCGGGGAGGACGGTCGACGCCTAGGGTGCTGCCCGGAGAGCGACAGCGACGACGACGACGTCCACCCCTCTAACGACGATGGCCGGAGGGGCGGAATCATCTCCGGTGATGGGCTTGCCCTTGGCGACGGTCGCGACGCCTCCAGCGGCGGCGGCTCCTCTTCTGGGGAGAGCACGAGCAACGGCAACTACAACGAGCCGCCGCGCCGCCGAGCTCGGACCAGGGAGGGAGACGAGCCGTCTCACCGCCGCGCCCCGGTGAAGCAGGAGGAGGACTCCGACTGAACGCGGGTGTTGCTAGAGCCGGGTCTCGGGAGCCGTTGTATTCGCGCGGCTGCTTTTGCTTCTTTCTTTCTCCTGCATCAGAAAAAGTGGAAAGCCCTATCGGGGCGTGTAATGAACCACGGCGCTTGCGCCATTACGTTATCGTTTTTATATTGCGTCCTGATAACTGTGTTGCCGCTGATTGTGATTGAAATGACTTAGCTTAGTGTGCTTGAGGTAGACTCCCGTGCTGTGAGGGCGAGCTTCCGTGGAGCTTTGGACTTCCCGCACGCCCCTCATTCCGGAGAGGTCTTCCGGAGGTTTCCTTCTCGAGGGTTCTAAAGTCCTTAAGCCTCGGGAGGTAGGCTGCAGGCTGCGGCGATAGGGGACCTCCTGAGATGCCATACCTCACGCGAGCTCCCGAGCGCGGGCCGGTCGTCACTGGCGCCACATCGCAATGCCCGGAGGCACGGACTCAGGAGGCCGTGTGTGCCCGTTGGCTCGTTTAAGGGCGTCACACAAGGATTAAGACGCCAAAAGCTATGACACCAAGGCTTTGGCGAGGCGTGTTTGCTGGCGGGCCCAAGCAAGGCCCAAGCGCACACACCGTGCCCAGCCCCCACGCGCGTGACGAGTAGGGAGAGCAACGGGCAACCGTGACTCTCCCTGAAGCAAAAAAAAAGGGGAACGCTGCGAGGAGAAAAATTTCCCAACCCTTTCAAACAAAGACTTCAAATTCTTTCCAAGAAGTGGAAAATCAGCTACAGAAAGCAAGGAAAAGAACAGCCGCGTCCGGCACCTATACTAGTCTTCTGGTCTTCCCGCCAGCGCGAAGCATGGGGCTTCCACTAGGACGTGGGTGGGAGCCCCCGTGAGGCCCAAGAACGGCACTCAGGAGACTCCGGGGCGTGTACAACCCCACTCATTATAACTTGAGAATGTCACGGGCAGAGACTTGAGAGGCGCATGGCCTCATACACGGATAGAACTTCCGGAGGTGCTGGATGTTCCACGCATTCTGGATGGGGACCCCGTCCTGTGTTTCCAAGCCGCGGCGCCAGGCCTGGGGACACGAGCGATCCTGAACGGGCCCTGATTCTCCAACGTATCTATAATTTTTGATTGTTCCATGTTGTTATATTATCATTCTTGGATGTTTTACAATCATTTTATAGCAACTTTATATCATTTTTTGAGACTAACCTATTGACATAGTGCCCAGTGTTAGTTGCTATTTTTTGCTTTTTTTTACTTTGCAGAAAATCAATACCAAACAATGTCCAAACGCAGCAAAAAAATTTGGAGAATTTTTCTGGGCCAGAAGACATAGGATGGGACAAAGAAGTACCAAAGGGGTGCCCCGAGGGGGGCACAACCCACCTGGGCGCGCCTGGGGGCCCAGGCACGCCCTAGTGGGTTGTGCCCACCTCGGTGGCCTCCCGCACCGCCTCTTTGCTCTATAAATACACCAATATTCCAGAAACCCTAGGGGAGTCGACGAAAAACAATTCCAGCCGCCGCAAGTTCCAGAAACCACAGATCCAATCTAGACACCATCACGGAGGGGTTCATCATCCTCATTGGTGCCTCTCCGATGATGCGTGAGTAGTTCATTGTAGACCTACGGGTCCGTAGTTAGTAGCTAGATGGCTTCCTCTCTCTCTTTTGATTCTCAATACAATGGTCTCTTGGAGATCTATTTGATGTAACTCTTTTTGCGGTGTGTTTGTTGGGATCCGATGAACTTTGAGTTTATGATCAGATCTATGTTTTTCTCCATGAAAGTTATTTGAGTCTTTTGATCTCTTATATGCATGATTACTTATAGCCTCGTATTTCTTCTTCGAATCTTTGGTTTAGTTACGCCGACTGGATCATTTTTTCTTGCCATGGGAAGAGGTGCTTTGTGATGGGTTCGATCTTACGGTGCTCAATCCCAGTGACAAAAAGGGAAATGACACGTATGTATCATTGCTATTAAGGATAACAAGATGGGGTCTATTCCTACATGAATAGATCTTGTCTACATCATGTCATCGTTCTTATTGCATTACTCTATTTCTCCATGAACTTAATACACTAGATGCATGCTGGATAGCGGTCGATGTGTGGAGTAATAGTAGTAGATGCAGGCAGGAGTTGGGCCACTAATCTTGGACGTGACGCTTATATAATGATCATTGCCTGGATATCTTCATAATTATTTGAATATCTATCAATTTCCCAACAGTAATTTGTTTACCCACTGTATGCTATTTTTCTCGAGAGAAGCCACTAGTGAAATCTACGGCCCCCGGGTCTCTTCTTTATCATATTTGCCTTCGAGATCTATTTTTATTCGCTTTTATTTTCAGATCTATATTTCCGAAAACTCAAAAATACCTTGCTGCACTTTATTTTATTTTGTGTTTGTTCGAGATCTATCTATCCAATTTACTACAATTAATCTCTTGTCCACGTGCCAATTTCTAGCGCCGTTACCTGAAATGGATTGACAACCCCTTTAACACGTCGGGTTGCAAGTATTTGTTCTTTGTGTGCAGTTACCGTTTACGTAGTGTTGCTTGGTTCTCCTACTAGTTCGATAACCTTGGTCTCATCACCGAGGGAAATACCTACCGTTGCTGTGCTGCATCATCCCTTTCTCTTTGGGGAAATACCGACGTAGTTCAAGCCGCATCAAAAGGAATTTCTGGCGCCGTTGCCGGGGAGGATCAAGTCAAGATAGTCTCGCGGCCACTAGCCATTTATGGCGCCGTTGCCGGGGAGACATCATCAACATCTACTAGGTTCCTAATCGCAAATCTCATCTCCTTGCAATTTACATTATTTGCCATTTGCCTCTCATTTTCCTCTCCCCCACTGCACAAAAATTTGTCGTTTTATTCGCCCTCGTTTTCGTTCGCCGTTTTCTCGTCAGATCTGTTTTTGTGTGCAATTTTGTACGTCACTTTCACCGTTATGGATAGTTCTTCCTCTATTGCATGCACCCCCGATAACGAGGTTCTTAATTTCAAACAAAGGGGAGGGGAGAATTTAAAAGATGCTTGGTATAGGATTTGCAACGCTCATAATAGATCTATTCGTAAGCAATCTACTATTGTTCTTCTTCGTTGTTTTTATGTGGGCATCACTACTTGGTATAGATTCGTTTTTGATACGATTACCGGCGGGAATTTCTTGATGTGCCCTTCTCTAGATGCTTTTAATGCTATGCGAAATCTAGTTGGTTCACCATCCCTTATGATCAATGAAACGACTGTAACTCTCGAGCATGTAATGGAAAGGCTAGATGCTATTGAAAAGAAAATGCTTACTGAAGAAAACATTGAAAAATTAGATAAAATAATGCACAATCTTGCTAGTAGAATTGGGTCAAAAGTGGGAGACGCTCTTAAAGTACTAAAAGAAAAAGAACTCGTTTTCAACCAAGAATAGAAGAAAGTCCCACTAGAATTGATAAGTTGGAAGAAATCTTTAGTATTCTAAGCACGGTCTTTACTTCTGCTAAAACTACTGAAAAAACACCCATAAAAATTGGCAATATTACTCAAGTTACTAAGAACAAGGGTGCAACTTCCAGTAATAATAAAGGATATCTTAAGAAGGTTAGTATTCACCCCGATTTTATTGAAGTGATAAGAGGCCCTACCTTCAAGAATGAATTTCTCAAACTCGTTCCTAGAAGTATTGTGGTTGAAAATTTGTATGCTAAATCTTTGAAGAATTCTAAATGTTTGATTGAAGAGTTGGAAAATAAAGATGACAACACTTAGATAATTGCTTTATGCCTAGCTAGGGGCGTAAAACGATAGGGCTTGTTGGGAGGCAACCCACTAAATAAAATTTATTTTTATCTTTTTCTTTCTGTTCTTGAGTGTTTGCACAATTATGCCTCTGTTATGATTGTGTTTTTTTGTTTCAATTAGTGTTTGTGCCAAGCAAAGCCTTTGGAATCATGTTGGGTGATAGTTGGTTTGATCTTGTTGAAAAACAGAAACTTTTGCGCTCCAAAATATAATTTTCATAAATCACAGAAACGTGTATTTGCTCTGAATGTTTTACACAAGATTGATATACAAATTGCTCACGTTTTCCTAATTTTTCAGAATTTTTAGAGTTACAAAAGTATTTGAAGTTTTCAGATATCTACAGACTGTTCTGTTTTTGACAGATTCGGTTTTCTTTGCGTTGTGTGCTTATTTTGATGAATCTATGGTTTGTATTGAAGGGTATAAGCTATAGTAAAGTTCGAATACAGTAGATATAATGCAAAAATGATATATGAATGGGTTTGCAACAATACTTAGAGTAGTGACTTGCTTTGTTATACTAACGGATCTCACGAAGGTTTTGTTGAGTTTTGTGTGATTGAAGTTTTCAAGTTTTGGGTGAGATCATGATGAATGAAGGAATAAGGAGTGAGAAGAGCCTAAGCTTGGGGATGTCCATGGCATCCAAGCTATTATCTAAAAGAGAAGGAAGCAACTAAGCTTGGGGATGCCCGAGTGGCATCCCCTCTTTCTTCTAATGACCATCGGTATTTTACTTGGAGCTATATTTTTATTCGTCACATATCATGAGTTTTGCTTGGAGCATCTTGTATTATATGAGTCTTTGCTTGTTTTGTTTTTTATTTTGTGTCATCTATCCTTCCTGGACACACCTATTTGAGGGAGCCAAAATTATGCTATGACTTGTTGGAATTGCTCTCTATGCTTCACTTAAATCTTTATGAGCTATGGAATTGCTCTAGTGCTTCACTTATATCTTTTTGAGCACAGTGTGCTTTAGTATTTTCTAAAGAAATGCTCTCATGCTTCACTTAGATTTATTTGAGATTTAGTAAAAAAATTAAGAAATTCTCTCTTGCTTCACTTAAATTATTTTGAGAGAAGAAACTTTTTTATGTTCATGTTCTTCACTTAGATTTGTTTGAGCTATCAAAAGCAACATATGAAATTAGTCCCAAAGTGATAGATATTCAAGAGGGATATAATAAAAACTTTCATGAAGATCATTGGACAAAATAAACTTGATTGTTTGTAATATTTTTGCGATATGATGATATAATATGTGAGTCATGTTGATGAGTAATTTTTCTTTAGTAAGAATATTGGTGTTAAGGTTTGTGATTCCCTATGCAAGCACGAAAGTCGATAGTTATGCAATGAAATTACATCCTACTTGTGGTACATTATTCGATGTTAGTTATTCTTAATGCTCGCTTATGAGATTTTCGTTTCTTGGTTATATGCTTCTCAATCTTTTGCTAGCCTTCACTTGCACTATTTATGATCACTACTTGTGCATCCAAAATCCTTAAACCTAGTTTTGCCATATGAGTCCAGTATACCTACCTATATGCGGTATTCTTTTGCCGTTCTAAGCAAATTTGTATGTGCCATCTCTAATTTTCAAAATAAACTTTTCTTTTGTGTGCTCGTACCGCTCATGAAACGGTAGGGGGTGGCTGATATTTTTCCATGCTAGATGTGTTATTCTCAAGATGAGTGTTTATTCACTTCTCATTGCACGAGTACGGCAAAGGTATTAGGGATGCCCAGTCCCAAAATGAAAAATGAATTTATTTTATGTTGTCATAAATTCCTCGGAAAGTGTTGGTATGGACGGCACTCGTGGATTCGGTTAGCCGTGGAATGTGAAAGTATGGTGGAAAAAAAATAAACTTTATTTTTCTGTTTGGGAACCACCTATGATATATCTACCATGGAAAGTATTGGGAACTACTCACTAGTACGTGTCTGTGCTATACAAACGGCTTTTAACCCCTTTCCGTGATGGCATTTGGAACCGTCGCCTAGTGAGTGACGGTGATTGGGGGGTCCTTCCCACACGACCCAGAAACCGTCAGGGATAGGGACCCTACAGTACTCCTACTCGTTTGTGCTTGCATTGCCATCGCAGTCGGTATTCTGTGGTGCTACGTTCACGATGCATGGCCCATCACAAACGGTTCACTATTATAGAATGTGTATGATAAGCATACAATCACACACATTCGCTTTTCCCAAACCGTATGTGATAACTAATTAAGAAGATTAGCTAATCATCGTACGAGTGTCGGACAAGATTACAAAACGTTGGACTGTCGTAACATCGTCGTACACGACAACTATCGCTCATGCTATTCTGTGGTGCAACGTTTACGATGCATACTTCATCAGAAACAGTGCATGGTTGCAAATCGTGTACGATAACGCAACTAACACAAACGTTTAGTTTGCCCGCACCGTTTGTGATATAGTCTGACATCGCACATGCTTTGCAAACGGCAACTGTGTGCATGCTTGCACACGTTTTCTCTCTGTGAACCTTCTCGAATTATGGTGTATATCACAAACGTTTGTATTTTACCAACCATGTGTGCCGTAACGACCTAGAGAGCGTAATTTTCACCGTAATTTAATTGCTGTTATTTCAAATTGTACCGGATTTGAATTTGAATTTGAATGTATGCTACAACTTTATTCATATCCATCAGGTTCAAACAACCGATGCATTATTCGATTCATAGGTACATATGTTCAAGAATTACATAAGAACCAAATAAAGAATGATGAACCACAGTTGTATACTTGTACTATTAAAGACGGTAAAGAAAGAGGCGAAATACATTCTGGTTGCTGAACAAGGTGAAGCGGAATGCCCATATTGTGCCCTCCTCCATGCAGAAGGCACGCACGACTCTAGTCCAACCCCTTGTGATGGCCGACCGCCCATCCTTCACGGTCTTCATGAAAACATCTAGATAATCCTCGTGTTCTGGTAGAAATACTTTAACCTTTGCATGCCCACCAATCATGTAGTTTGAGAGGTAATCTTGAGTAAACTGCTTTGGCAACCACTGCAAAGGAAAAAGATTCAGACATTGTCATCTAACACAACTCATTATGGGCAGTAAAAAGAAGGCTGCAGAGTTCTTACTTACCATCCTGCAGTTCGCTGTTGTCTTGGATAAAGTGTAAACAAATAGTTTAATTGCCATCTTTGGACCCATTTTACTAACAATCTTTATCAGCATCCTCACTTGATGCTGGTTAATCGATATATCATTGCCCCATACGCAGAAAGGGTCGAAGCGCGGATCTTTACCAATGACATATGTACCTAAAAGCACCAAGTTAATATTAGAAGCTAAACAGCAATTGCACAATGATGTAGTACAACACTCTTTTATAATACTCCCTCTGTTCCTAAATATTTGTCTTTCTAGCGATTTCAACAAGTGACTACATACGGAGCAAAATGAGTGAATCTACAATCTAAAATATGTCTATATACATCCGTATGTGGTAGTCCATTTGAAATCTCTAAAAAGACAAATATTTAGGAACGAAGGGAGTATCTTATAACATCCAATATACTGACATATTAGATGAATTAACATCTTATATTATGGGCCGGAAGGAGTTTAGTGCATTCTTACAAATTATCGGCTGATTAACTGCTGCTGTATCCATGGGTTACAGTTAGTTTGAGCTAGTTCGGGCTCAAATAGCCCTAAAGTATATCTAAACATGAGGGCTAGTTTGAGCTAGTTGCATCTATAACCCACCCAAAAAACTATCCAACCCAAGAGGTGCTAATTGGAGCTAGTTCTCCTAGTGCATTTATTGTCAATCTAACCCTGCCATCCAAACAACTCTTTGGATGGAGTTAGTTCAGGGTTAGTCATGAGCTAGAAACTAACTCTAACCTCTAGCTAAGTTGAGTATCCAAACAGGGCTGTGTTGTTGTTGTTGCTGCTGCTCTTCTACGTATATCTAGACATCATTAGAACATTAATGTAACACTCTTCCTTGTTGCTATGTAGCCTAGGATTGCATATTTAGACATTAAGTACAGTGCATGTTGCTATGTAGCCTCAGATATATTACATATGGCCCTAGTTAACCTAACGATAAATGGGTTGCAGATATATTCAGTTAAAAGTCCGATTCACCGATTAGTCCCTTATCAGCCCCCGGCCTATATGGTACCAGCTACCGATATCCTGAACAGTGAGCATATATAAGCCATGGGATGAAACTAACCTCGATGGAAAACAGCAGTCGTTCCCAAAATTGTCCTATGTAGGTACATCGAGAAGCATGTTAAGCACAACAGGCTAAACATCAACCAAAATTATCCATGGCAGACAAAATAATCTCCAAAAGATAGCTTCAGTGTGCAGGTTTAAGCACGCTAGTAAAGCAAAACAAGTGGAAAGGTGTGTTAACTGCAACAGGCCTAACATTTAACAACAAGCAAACATAGTCATTCAAACTGGTATTGTGCCGGTCTAAGTACACTGGTTATTGTTAAATAAAAATGGAAAGGCGTGTTAACTACAAGATGCAGCAACCAAATGTAGTCATTCATAGTGGTATTGTTGAAACTGGTACTGATGAAATTGAACTACACAGTTCATACTTGCACATATAGAACATCACGTTGTGAATAACTGGAATAAACAAGGCATACTACGAACAACCAAAGATAGCATTTGAAACTGGACATATGCTAACTACAAACAACCGAACAATCAAAAAACTTTAAAAGAGGAATATGCTAGCTATAACAGGCTTAACAGCAAGCAAATATATGTATTCCTATCGGTATGTTTAAAATTGGATTGATCAAATGTACTGCACAGTAAATAATTGCACATATAGAGCATCACATTGTGAACAACTAAAATAAACAAGGCATACTGCAAACAACCAGATGTAGCAATTAAAACTGGACATATTCTCACTACACTACAAAAGGGACTCGACAAAACAAATCATGGGTTTCCCCCTGTGAAGAGGCACGGCAAAACAAATCATGAGTTTCCTCCCTTGTCACAGATGGCCTCGTTCTCGTGGGAAGAGCACGGACCCTGGATGCGCTCCATGTTGCCGCAGATGGGCTCCTTCCCCTTGGAAGAGCACGGTTGTAGGGTGCCCTCCCTGATGTCTCAGACGGGCGCTTTCCCCTTGGAAGAGCAGATGGGATCTTTCCCCTTGGAAGAGCCGGAGAGGGTGCCCTCCTCGTGGTCGCCGTCGATGAGGTCTGACTTGGAAGCTTGGATCCCAAGCCAGCGTCGCAGAACGTGTCCTTCAGAAATGACAAAAGGGGCCCGATCGCGATGTAGGATGGCAAATTGTTGACAGCGAGCCAGAGGAGATCAGCGGCGGGGCCATGGATGAGATCGACGGCGGTTGAACCTGATGGGTTGGGGTGGGTCACTTAACCTGTGACATAGCCCGCCTCAGGCCGTCGATGTCGATGACCTCGATGTTGTAGCCGGCGGCCGAGACATGCCCGCATACTCTAGCCCGCTGCTTGAGTGCATGCAGCCAGTAATGGTCGTCAGCTTCCTCGGCGACGTCAGGCGAAGAGACTGCGATACACCTCTTTTGGGCCAGTCGCTCCTCGAGCTCCACTGGAAGCGTAATCGGGCTTAGGCTGTGACGCTCTGGAGTGGTGATGGGGATGGGGATGTGGATATGTGGGAAAGGGGGCGTTTGGCAGGCGTCATCTAAGGAACTCAGGGCGGCCTGGATATGGAGATCGGTGGGTAAGCTGCACGGGCAAACCGGCAGATGTTGACAATGGAGGCCTTGCGGCGGCGGCGGCAGCGGCAGTGGGGACCTTGCTAGGGTTTCAAGCGAGGGAGGGGGTGTGTGTGCGCGCACGCACACCCGAGGAGGTTTTGGTGTGTGTGTGTGTGTGTGCATGTGTGTGTGTGTATGTGTGGAGGGGAGCGGGGGGTGTTTGAGGAAATGACGTGGGTACTGAAAATTTTACTACGCGGGAATCAAACGTGGGAGTGAAATGCCGGGTCTATTGAAATTTTTGATGATAGTGCATCGCACAGGGTCCGGAGATAACAACCGTGTGTTATGAAACAGAAAAACCCTCGAGGCGGGCGGATATTTTCTAGGGATGCAGGCGGGATTGGGAACAAGAAACATCGCACACGGTCCAGAGATAACAACCGTGTGTTATGAAACAGAAAAACCCTCGAGGCGGGTAGATATTTTCTAGGGATGCAGGCGGGATTGGGAAGAAGAAACATCGCACACGGTCCGGAGATAACAACCGTGTGTTATGAAACAGAAAAACCCTCGAGGCGGGCAGATATTTTTGAGAGGGGGAGCCTCGTGGAGCCCAATGTACTGTGCGGATGTGTGCGTGACAAGGGCACCGGCATGGCACACGGTTAGTTTGAGTGAACCTTGTCTGTTGCGTCATCCGACTTGTCTAATGTTCATAAATTTGGCGAAAAATGACGCGGGAGAGGGTCAGAACACAAACACACTTGAATGTGGACCAAATTATGTATGAAAAGGGTGGTTTGATCTTCAAATACCAAATGCAACTTCGATGTGGCACCTATCTCGCAAAGCGCACAGTATTGCTTGCCCCCAACCCCACCCCCTCGTGTCGGCACGAAGGGAATCCTAAGCTATGAATGCATGCCCCCTCCCCCCAACCGAGGTTCACCTAGCAAAGTGTGAAGTAGCTAGCAGCCCCCCTCCTCCCTCGTGTCGGCACGAAGGGAATCCTAAGCTATGAATGCATGCCCCCCCCAACCGAGATTCACCTAGCAAAGTGCGAAGTAGCTAGCAGCCCCCCTCCCTCGTGTCGGCACGAAGGGAATCCTAAGCTATGAATGCATGCCCCCCCAAACCGAGGTTCACCCTAGCAAAGTGTGAATTAGCTAGCAGCCACCCCTCCCTCGTGTCGGCACGAAGGGAATCCTAATCTATGAATGCATGCCCCCCCAACCGAGGTTCACCTAGCAAAATGCGAAGTAGCTAGCAGCCCCCCCCCTCGTGTCGCCACAAAGGGAATCCTAAGCTATGAATGCATGCCCCCCCCCAACCGAGGTTCACCTAGCAAAGTGCAAAGTAGCAGCCCCCCACCCCCCCCCCCACACACACACACTTTTAGTCGGCGGGCCAGAGAGGCATATCTCACCAAGATGGATCCTAAAACGGACCAAGAATAATCCACCTTGGTCGTACTACCTCTCTCTTGTTGTTGGTCAAAGTGATGGCCGTCCATGCGAGCCCGGAGATGGTCTAGCTCGCCAATAATCATGCAAGTAGCTAGTCCCCGAAGACAACCACTGCATGCGTGTGGCCCAAACATATGTATGGAGAGGTGTGTTTTTGAGTAACAATAACACAACTTTGATGTGGCACCATGATTTTGAACTAGAAATCCCCACACTGAGTGAGGGTTAGGTTGACGATGCATATGTATGTTACACCACAGTTCAAGCCAACGACGGGGATTCATGCATGCATGCGTGCATAGTATATGCGCTCAAACTTAATTAGGTCTGAATCTCACCATGACCTATACTACGATAACATGAACCAAATGAAGAATCCGCCATGGTAACCTATCTTGTTGTTGGTCAAGGTGATCATGGATGTCCATGCGGGCCCACGAATATATAGGCTTGTCGCCGATAACCACGCGAGGGAGTGTACCATTCGAAGGCAACCACTACATGCATATGTATGGAGGTGATGTGTGCATGCATGTTTGAATACCATTTCACAACATTGATGTGGCGTGTGCGTCAAAAATCGTACACTAGCTCCCCACACAGAGCGAGATCGGTTCATGACGTGTCGTTGTACAAGCTACTTCGACTCTATGGGGGGGATTCATGCGTACACATGCATGTGTGTGTTCTCAAACTGTATCATGCATGTCATCCTAGAGCATGACCTATATATATATATATCGTATTACAAGCAAAACTAATAATCCCCTCCTAAGTCAAATTAACCTCTCTTGTTGTCAGGCAAAAAGAAGTGATGGACCAAGCGGGCCCACAGATGGAAAGCATCGATATCGCTGATAACCGCTTAAGTGGGTGCAAGAGGACAACCACCAACCGCTTTGCATGTGGGCCAAACATATATATGTTGAATACCAAAAATGCACAACTTTGATGTGCCACATGCCTCAAAAACCGTAAACCATGCACCCACACAGAGCGAGGTTCATATGAAGCGTACTACATATGATGGTCCCCTTCCCCCCTCTTCACCGCATACTATATGCTCCTGCCGTAATATATGTACAACCCAAAAGAATCCTCATCGATGGTGAAATTAATTAACCTCTCCCGATGTAGGTCAAAGTGATGCATGCATGCATGCATCGACGATGGCCTCATGGGCCCACAGATGGAAGCGTCACACGTGAGTGTCCTAGCTAGGATAACCACCGCGTGCATGCATGTGGCCCAAAGAGGTGTTGTGATGTTTGAATAGCCAATTTCACAATTTTGATGTGGCACATGCCTCCGAAACCGAAAAGTCCCGACACTGAGTGAGGTGTACTTTTTCACGGACGCGTACGTATAGTTTATATGCTAGTACCCTCCCACCTCTTCGACGCGTACTATATACCACCATAACACAAACAAAAAAAGATTCTACCTTGCTGGTCAAATTAACCTCACTGCCGGCTGTTCGTCAAAGTGATGGACGACGACCTCGCGGGCCCACAGAAAGCGTCACACGCGAGTATCGAGTGTCGTGTAGGACAACCATCGACTGCATGTGGCCAAAACATGTATGTATGAAAGGGTTGTGTAATGCTTTAAATAACGATTTCACGACTCTGATGTGGCACCGGCCTGCCTAACAAAACGGCCAACCCACACGGTGGCTCACAACTCGTAGTGTACTACGAGCCACCCGCCACCCCCAGACGCACACACCCACACACACACCGCGAATCCACCGCAAATACGATGCATGTTAAATTAATTATCCCGCGGTGAACATATATTACCAAAGGAGGGATGTTTTAATTTCGAAAAAATCACAGAGATCATTAAGACATTTTAGTACATTAATTGATTGATTTTCTATGGGTATAATGTGCAAAAATCAAATTTCAGCTACATGCACACGTGACAGTGCACCTAAATGGATTGCAAAAACACATGCGTCTCACTGGGTGCATGTTTACTACCCGTGCAACAAATTTCAAACATTGAGAATCTTGATTTTTAAATTCTAGTACATCCAAAACTTATCTGAAGTTCTTGAAACTTATCGTGTTGTCATATGGACACCAATACAAAGTGGCATTGTACTTTTTTTGTCAAATTTGATACCAGTTTTGATGTAATCTTTATCTAATTACAAATGGGAGATTATTAATAATTGGGAACCAATATCCCAAATGGATTATTTATTCGAACCGTGAGCGTTATACCAACAATGGATACGTGCCATGCTTCGGTTAAGCAATAAAGCAGCAGCATTAATCGTCCAAATAGAAAAACAATATACGTACCGCTGCGCGACCCGTGTGCCGTGCGAGCAGGCGTGAGTTGATGGGACGCATGCGAGCAGTCCGCCGCGCAGGCAGACCGGGAGGCGTGCTCGCTGCGGATGTCATTGGGAGGCATGCGAGCAGCTGTGCGAGCAGTCCGCCGTGCAGGCAGACCGAGCGGCCGCACCCCCCATCCTCGCCACACACACAATCAACTCTCTCCACTTGCATCCTCGACGCCGCTCTCAGTGCTCAAAGTCCTCAGTGTATGAGGATGCCGCCGAAGCGCCCCATCGGAGGGAGTGGCGACGCCGGGGCTGCTAAAGCACCGGAGCACGGCGTGGAGATGGAGACAGAGATTGCCGTCACCGCCGGTGAGATATCGCTGCACCCTGACGTCGTCGATGGCGTCAAGCTTCCAACGCCGGAGGCGGAGTTCCACACCAGCTCTGGTGATGACCCCGGAGACGACTCTGACGACCACTCCGGCAACGACTCCGACGACGATGGACAGCTCGTTAGTCATCTATACCCATTTATGTGTCAAATAGATCATAGGGTTTCTCTGGTTACTCCTGCCTCCCCCTTTTTGGAATAGAAATCCTATGGTTATGTTCTCCCAATCCATGAATTCTGAGTAAGTTTTGTTAGATCCGTGTAGTGTATTGATTGTTTGAATGGTACAAGTGATAAGTGATTAGTTGTTTCATCTGTGCAAATGATTTCTGCTAGTAATCCGACTAGGGTTAGTGTTCGTGCTAATAATTCCTAGCCAGGACTTGACAATTGATTTTGAATGACCTACATATGTTTGTGCCATTATTTTCTTCAAGATTGGTCTGTACATAGACGACTGTGCTTAAAATCGAACCATAATCTCTGGATATCTATAAATAAATAGCCATAAATTCCTAATCCTACTTCACGGCATGTTATCATTGATTTGATGCTAAATTTGTTTTACTATTTGTATAGGTGCTGTCTAACGATGTGGACAACGAGGATGAAGATGGCCAGAGGAGGTGCAAGAGGCAAATCCTAACGGAGCTTTATGCGGGAATGCATAACATGCGTATTAGGACCTGGAACGGCGGCTATCGATGCCCATTTTGCAACCACAAGCTTCATGACGCGTATCTAAGTCTTCTGGCGCATGCAAGAGGACGGGCCGTTGGCTCCTTCAAGCAGAAGTATTCTCGCAGGGTGGCGCACGACGCGTACGCCGTGTACCTGGAGAAGCTTCAGGATCGTGCCGGCATGTGAGATGAGATGTGGGATGGATCGAACTATGTACGCTTGAGTATGCTTAATGACGGTTGAACTACGCTTATGTACGTGTACGCTTATTATCTATGTCTGAGTATGTTTAATCTATGTTTACTTCTGTGTAACCGTGGGATATGGATGCAACCAGTTCGGTTGATGGAATCTACCTCTGTCTTGGTTTCTTGGTCCCCTTTGTAATTTGTGTTAAATTTTGACCAAACGTTTAACTGACAAAATGTTAGTGCAGGTCAGCAAAAATTATATCGTTGGATGGGTATTTGAGCATAGTGTTCAATGATATAATTTTTGGTCACATGCATAAACATCTCTTAGTTAAATATTTGGTCAAAATTTGGTAAAAATTACAAAGGGGATCAATAAACCAGGACGGAGGTAGTACGTCAATCACACACAGTTCCCAAAATTGGAACCGTGTGCAATGACTTTCATTTTGCCAGTTGTGTGAATCACACACGGTTGGCTCTAGCAAACCATCGCCTCCAAAATTCTTTGTGGGACAGAAAACCCTCACCACCCAATTCAAAAAAGAAAAAAAGAAAACCTTCACCATCCCCACGTCACAAAAACCCTCACCCCGCCCGCCACCCCCTCCAGTCCCCATTCACACCTGCACAAGCTCCTTCGCGTCTATGCCATGGCACCGCCTATCGCGGCGGTAAACACTTAGCTCGACGCCTGCCGCCGCCGCCAGGCTGCCGGCAAAGCCCACCGCATTTCGCCACTTCCGCTTGCCGCTGCGTATCGCCATCGACTTTCTCGACGCTGCTCGCGGTCGACCCAGCTCCGCTCAGTTGGGGAATCTGTCATACTAAGGGTTCTTTCTCATGGACGACAAGGTAACTAATTTAATGAGATATTATCTCATCTCTTATTCCACTTCATCTGCCTCCTTTAATCACCCGGCGGAAATCGTCGTGAATTCATTTTTATTTGAGCTGATTTGAGGGTTTTCTTTCATTCATACAATGTATAGTGCGCCGACACATCAGGACTTTGCGACCTTCGCCAGAGATTCCATCTCACCATACCAGATCACTTGAGGACGCGCGCGGTATGTTCAATCTCACCCTAAATCGGTTGGCATGGCCTACTTTCCTGAACATATTCTAAATATTGTTACATTTGGATAAAAGGTGCCACATGCACCATATACGTCGAAGGGGATTTTCCCCCTCTTCTTTCTATATTAGGCAAATTAATGATGTATTGTTCTGTCGATTACTCTCATATTTCCATGACATCATGTTTACCCTGTCTGTTTAATTATATATTTTTGTCCTTCGATTTCAACTATTGTACTGTTCTTTCAATTTGGGCCCATATTTGCATGTTACCATATTTTCTTTAACAATCCTACCATTTTCTGCAGCGCATCCCTTGCTATGCAACAGATTATGTAGTGCACAATCGTTCCCTTTACATAGATCAAGACTGCACAGATGTCATACTGCACACAAACCATGGATTTACAATTGTTGCTACTGTAAGACTTGATGAACGTGGTGACTCCTATTTTGGCACTGGCTTTTGAAAAGAAATTTCTAAGTTTTATGTACTGATAGCTGGCACTAAAATTGCACTGCACATAAAAGGGCCTGGCCCTGAGATATATGCTAACTTCCCCGACAAAATCATCCGTCCAGACTTTGTTCGAAGTAAGTTTTCTTTTCAACTATCTGCATGTTGACTTACCCAGCAATGTCAAATGAATTGTGTAGTATTCAAGCAACCAATTGTTATTCCCTTTTCTTACTATATTCCTACCTAATAACTTCTAGTTACCAATACACTTTTCTATTGCCCTGTTTTAACTAAATATTCCCTGTACTCCCATTTCAGAAAGCGCTGCTGACAAGGAGACTCCGGAGGTGGAGAACGGAGCTACCAACAAGCGGATGCAGGGCGAGCTAGAACCGCAAGCGACTCCAGCAGGCCTAGACTTCATCAGTAGCCTCCCCGATGATATGTTGACAGTCATCATCTCCATCCTCCCAATCAAATATGGGGCGCGGACAACCGTTCTTTCTCGGTGGTGGCCCCCCTATGGAACTCCAGCCCTCTCCACCTCATCGACACCCACGAGCTCTGACATGGCTATCGCAAAAGCTTGAATGCGTTCTCCAAGATCCTCGGCAGTCACCTTGGCCCAACCAGAGGCCTTAGAATGGGCAAGTTCTGTTCCAACGGCTAGGACCGAGCCAAGCTTGACGACTGGTTCCGATCCCTCGCCCTAGATCAGCTCGAGGAGCTCACTTTTGATGATGGGCATATGTGGTCGCTGCCAACGTCCGCACTCGGCCTCGCGCCCACGCTGCTTGTCGTCAAGTTCAGGAACTGCCATCCCCCCTCCTTAATGACATGCCCGCTCTTATTCTACCACGACTGAAGCACCTCGAGCTCGTTGCCGTCTGCCTCTCAAATGGTGACATGGAGTACCTGCTCCGTGGCTATACTGCACCCGAGTACCTTCGTCTTCAGGCGATCAATGAGTTGAGTACCTTCCACATTACCTCCATGACTCTCCGGACTATTTATGTGTGTTGCTGGTGCGGCAGGAGGACATCACAAGATGTGTACCACGGCATTGAGCACACACCTGCACTTGAGAGATTACTTGTAGTTGATCAAGAAGGTCCAACAAGAATCAATGTCATTTTTGCGCCAAAATTGACAGTGGTGGGCTACTCGCCTGACAAATACTCCGAACTTGTTATTGGATCCACACCTGTTCAGGTACAACAGCCGCCTTCTACCTCTCCTTCTACAAATTAAGATTATTTCTAATTTTGAAGATGTTTGTTTGTCTGTCATTCAGAAAATGATTCTGGCAAGCTTGACCCCGAAATTGCGCACAGTGAAGGTCTTGCCACTAGAAATTATCGGCCCCAACCTGGAGCAAGTTGTCAGTTTCCTGAGATGCTTTCCGTGCCTGGAGAAGCTATATATCGAGGTGATGTTCCTTTCCTGTTAGATGTTAACCATAAGGGAGTTCAATTTGTGAAACCTTTTTCCAAGTTTACAATGACAATATACACTGGTACGCGTCGGTGCTATACAAACGGTTTTTAACCCCTTTCCACGACGGCATTTCGAACCGTCGCCTAGTGAGTGACGGCGATAGGGGGGTCCTTCCCACACGACCCAGGAACCATCAGGGATATGGCCCTCCTGGCACACACGCTCGGCAAAATGAGTTCGTGTGCGATCGGCGAGCGCTCAAATAAGGAAATACGTACAATAGAGCTAAAAAATACAATTATACATGCGAAATTGTTTCTGGTCGCAAGTACATCCCACACAGGCAGTCCCCGCTAAACGTTTCCGTTCGTATCTACATCCCACATAGTCGCTCCAAGGAAAACGTTTCCGTTCACAGGTACATCACACACAATTTTTCCCGTTAAATCATTTGTGATAGCGTTGCCATTACAAACGATATTAACAATTTTATCGTTTGCGTTATTGAATGCATCACACACGGTCCGTAGAAGAAACTGTGTGGCAAAGGCTGACCATCACACACAATTTCTATGTGGTAAACATTTGCGCAAGGTGGCCTAACGCAAACAGTTTTCAAGAGAAAGTCGTGTGTGATTGTTCATTGATCCAACACGGTTTATTCGTAGAAACTGTGTGCGTTGCCTGAGGTCATCGCCCATGTTTTTTTAATAACCATTTGCAGTAGCAAAACCCATTTAGCAGGCTAATTGCCCTATTATTAATAATCCATTTATTAATCTAATTGACATTCATAGTAAGCACATAATATATTTCATTTCCATATTAAGGAAGTAGAATTTCATAATTGAAATACATCAGAGTACAACATGATATAGCTTCAACACTCAGCCACCCCATTACACAACTGCACCAGCACCAAGTTTCACATACAACATGTAGAACCTTTCGAAATTAGCATCATAGACGGTATATAGACAGATGCATCTCATCTGGAAAACTGCTGAAGCGGAAGGCGAATATTGATCCTTCATTCATGTTGAAGGTCTTTGCAACTTTAGGCCAGTGCCTGTGGATGATTGACTGTCCGTCCTTCGTCCTCTTTAGAAACACTTCAATATTGAACCGTGGGTGTTGTATGAAAACCTTCCTCGTCTCCTGACCATAGAGGTTGTTTGAGAGGTAATCATCAGTGAACTGTTTTGGAAAGGCCTGAAAACAAGGATGTGCATAAATATCTTCTCTATATTGGAAATGGGGCAAAGGAATAAAAAAAAGGCAAGGTATAATAGTTAGTACCATCTTGTAGTGAACTGATGTCTTCTTCATTGTGCAGACAAAGATCTTGTTGTTTTTTGTCGCTATTTTCATTATCCTAACAATCTTTCTGAGTTTCTTGACTTGATTGATATTCATGGACAACTCATTTCCCCATATGCAAAAAGAGTCGAACAGTGGGTCAAAACCTCTGACAGCAGGACCTACATGTGCAAGACCAAATTGTTAAAAACCTAAATATTAGAATGGTTCCTACAATTGCACAATAATGTGCTATTAGACAACGGACCATGCACGTGCAGTTAACTAAACACCACAACAAATGAACAAATGTTAACTGAGCACCACATTGCACAACATAACATACTCCTAATAGAAGATCAGACAGTTAACCAAACCAAGCATGCTTAACAACTTGGAAATATAGCAATTGTATTTGTTTCTCATGTATTTAGTACAGTCAAATTCAATTTATTTCTCACATGATATACAATAACAGAATGCAGCCACAAAAATTGAACATCGCATTGCAGAATTGAACCATGCAGTTAAGTAAACACCACAACAAATGAACAAAATGTTAATTGAGCACCACATTGCACAATATAACATACTCCTAATAGAAGATCAGACAGTTAACCAAACCAAGCATGCTTAACAACTTGGAAATATAGCAATTGTATTTGTTTCTCATGTATTTAGTACAACCAAATTTGATTTATTTCTCACATGGTATAGAATAACAGAATGCAGCCACAACAATTGAACATCGCATTGCAGAATTGAACCATGCAGTTAAGTAAACACCACAACAAATGAACCAAATGTTAACTGAGCACCATATTGCACAATATAACATACTCCTAATAGAAGATCAGGCAGTTAACCAAACCAAGCATGCTTAACAACTTGGAAATATAGCAATTGTATTTGTTTCTCATGTATTTAGTACAGCCAAATTTGATTTATTTCTCACATGGTATACAATAACAGAATGCACCCACAACAATTGAACATCGCATTGCAGAATTGAACCAAACAGTTAACTAAACACCACAACAAATGAACCAAACGTTAACTAAGCACCACATTGCACAATATAACATACTCCTAATAGAAGATCGGACAGTTAACCAAACCAAGCATGCTTGACAACTTGGAAAATTGCACCCTGAAGAATTGAACATCACATTTGCAGAATTATACCAAACAGTTAACTGAACACCACATTGCACGACATATAGAACATATACTCTAGAGGAGAAGATTGCATGGTAAAATTAGATAGCACAATTCACTAGAATTTGTTAAGGAAAGGTAGTAGCTAGCAAACTGAACATGGGTCCTTATAGTGAGCTACTAAGACAAGCTACTCCTCATTGTCAGAGATATCGATGATGATTGGCTCCTTGGACATGGAAGAGGGTGAGGCCTCCACTTCGTGGGTGCCCTCGTCATAGTGGTGAGTTGCCTGAGCCGCTCCAGGCACCAACCTGCTGGCTCTCGAGATGAGGTAAGCACATGCACGCTGAGAAAACACCTCGTAGTCTTTGTCGAAAGCACCGACGGTGGCCTCGAGAAAACGCTACGAATAGCCGTTTAAAGCAACCAACCGCGTCGCAAGAGGCGTCGACGGTGGCCTCGACGGCGAGGTGCTCCTCCAAGATCTGGGGGTCGGCACGAATGGCAGCCATCGCGACCTCATCCACGCGTGTGGCCGCGATTTGCTTCTCCGCTGCCAAATGCTCCTGGAGATCCTGGCTATACTGCGTGCACCATGGCTTAGGGCGGCGCTTATTTGATGGTGGGGTCGGTGATTTGGGTGGAAGGTGTCGCGCTTGCGCCGGCGGTCGGGGCATGTGGGATGTGGAAGGAGGAGGAGGATGGGGGTCGGGTGTGGATTACCTGCCTGGATAGGCGAGGCCGAGCAGTGTGAAGGAGTGTCACCGGCGAGGAGGCGGCGCTGCAAGCAAGGAGTGAAAGTTTCAACTTGGAAAGGAAGGCGGAAATAGGGGAAATGTGGCTTTTGGTAAGGGGGAAGGGCGGGGAGGTAGATATTTCTGCGGAAGCCGAAAATTTGGAATCGCTTCAGCGAAAAAACTGGCGCACAAAGTGTCATCAGACACGGTCCCTTATTCAGAACTGTGTACGATATGTGAACATCACAAATGATTTAGATAGATTAACCCGTGTGTGATGAGTTTGAACGTCAAAAATTTTGGTTCGAATTTCCATGGTAACAGTGTTCATCCACGTCATTGCATAATTTGGGTACACAAAGGAGACTACAGCACACCCACACTTCTTAATCGAGCAAGTTCAGCAATTAAACAGAGCTAGCTGACCTAAACATTACTCTAACAAATTAAAGACTGGTGCTCTTAATTAAACAAAACAAAGAGTAGTACTATGGCTAGTGCTCGTCGATCTCCGCCGCCGCCTCCATGTCCAGCTCGCGCCCGATGGTCTCCTCGGGAAGGGGCTCCATGGCATCCATCGCACCATACTCGGCAAGCATCTCGCCATCTGCATCCGCCATCTCTTTGGAAACGGCCGCCATGAGCTAGGCGTGGGCGGCCGCGATCTGGGCTTGGACGGGCTCCGTCATCGCAACCTATGCCGCGGAGCAACAGACGGCTGCTCGAACACCCTCGGCGATTGCCAGCTCTTCGGTCGTGGGTTGCCGAGCGTTGTCGGAGAAGCTTCGTTCAATTTGTGCGGTGACCGCCAGGATCTGGCCGTGGGCGGCCTCGACATGGTCGTGGGCGGCCTCCATCAGGGCTAAGGCCGCCGCTGCGGAACGGACAGCTATTGTGCTGCTCTCGCCAGTTGTTATACCCGAGCCAGATGTTGCCGCCGCCACCTGAGAAGCAATAGCGGCCATTTGGGCTGACATGGCCGCCCGGTCGCAGATTGCGGCTGCGCTCATGCACCTTGTTAGCACACACATGGCGGCTGCGGCCGCGCTCTTGCCGGAGTGGGCCACCGAAGTTGCCCTCACAACGCGGGTCCACGTGCCCATCTTTCACTGGCGAAGATTGAACAGTGAAGTTAGTGTGCTTGAGACGTCGGCTGTGGGCTGTAGTTGTCGTGGAATCGTCACGGCAGATGTCCTAGTGTGAGGACTTAGTCCTGAGGCCAACGCAATTAGGTAGTAGCTTGAGAGGGGTTGATCGGGATGAGAGACGCGAGGTGGATTAACACACAAGACAAGGGTTTAGACAGCTTCGGGCCCCGGGAAACATCATCCAGTAATAACCCTACATGATGTTTGTGGCTAGGTCTCATTATGCTCATGAGGGAGTCACCGCATAAGCCGGCTCCCCTTTGTTGTATCTGTTGGAAATATGCCCTAGAGGCAATAATAAATTGGTTATTATTATATTTCCTTGTTCATGATAATTGTCTATTGTTCATGCTATAATTGTATTCACAGGAAACCGTAATACATGTGTGAATACATAGATCCTAATATGTCCCTAGTGAGCCTCTAGTTAACTAGCTCGTTGATCAATAGATGGTCGTGGTTTCCTGACCATTGACATTGGATGTCATTGATAACGGGATCACATCACTAGGAGAATCATGTGATGGACAAGACCCAATCCTAAGCATAGCACAAGATTGTGTAGTCCGTTTTGCTAGAGCTTTTCTAATGTCAAGTATCGTTTCCTTAGACCATGAGATTGTGCAACTCCCGGATACCGTAGGAATGCTTTGGGTGTACCAAACGTCACAACATAACTGGGTGACTATAAAGGTGCACTACAGGTATCTCCAAAAGTGTCTGTTGGGTTGGCACGAATCGAGACTAGGATTTATCACTCCGTATGATGGAGAGGTATCTCTGGGCCCACTCGATAATGCATCATCATAATGAGCTCAATTTGACTATGGAGTTAGCCACGGGATCATGCGTTACAGAACGAGTAAAGAGACTTGCCGGTAATGAGATTGAACGAGGTATAAGGATACCGACGATCGAATCTCGGGCAAGTAACATACGGATGGACGAAGGGAATTGTATACGGGATTGACTGAATCCCCGACATGGTTGTTCATCCGATGAGATCATCGTGGAACATGTGGGCGCCAGCATGGGTATCCAGATTCCGCTGTTGGTTATTGGTCGGAGAGATGTCTCGGTCATGTCTGCATGGTTCCCGAACCCGTAGGGTCTACACACTTAAGGTTCGGTGACGCTAGAGTTGTTATGGGAAATAGTATGTGGTTACCGAAGGTTGTTCGGAGTCCCAAATGAGATCCAGGACATCACGAGGAGTTCCGGAATGGTCCGGAGGTGAAGATTTATATATGGGAAGTCCAGTTTCAGTCACCGAAATTGTTTCGGGGGTTATCGGTATTGTACCGGGACCACCGAAAGGTGTCCCGGGGTCCACCGGGTGGGGCCACCTGCCTCGGGGGACTTAATGGGCTGAACAAGGGTGGGAACCAGCCCCCTAGTGGGCTAGTGCGCCCCCCAAGGGCCCAAGGCACCTAGGGTTAGAAACCCTAGGGGGTGGGGGCGCCTCCCACCAAACTTGGGGGGCAAGTTCCCCCCTTGGCCGCCGCCCCCTCTAGATGGGATCTAAGGGGTCGGCCCCCTCTCCCCTTCACCCTAAAAATAGAGGGGAGGTGGGAGGGCAGCAGCACCCTTCCCCTGGCACAGCCCTCCCCCTCTCCAACACCTCCTCCTCTGTAGCGCTTAGCGAAGCCCTGCCGAAGAACTGCAAGCTCCACCACCACGCCGTCGTGCTGCCGGAGCTCTCCCTCAACTTCTCCTCTCCCCTTGCTGGATCAAGAAGGAGGAGACGTCCCCGGGCTGTACGTGTGTTGAACGCGGAGGCGCCGTCCGTTCGGCGCTAGATCGGATCTTCCGCGATTTGAATCGCCGTGAGTACGACTCCATCATCCGCGTTCTTTGTAACGCTTCCACTTAGCGATCTTCAAGGGTATGAAGATGCACCCCCTCTCTCTCGTTGCTAGCATCTTCTAGATTGATCTTGGTGACACGTAGGAATTTTTTTGAATTATTACTACGTTCCCCAACAGTGGCATCATGAGCTAGGTCTATGCGTAGATTCTATGCACGAGTAGAACACAAAGTAGTTGTGGGCAATGATTTGTTCAATTTGCTTACCGTTACTAGTCTTATCTTGATTCGACGGCATTGTGGGATGAAGCGGCCCGGACTGACCTTACACGTACGCTTACGTGAGACTGGTTCCACCGACTGACATGCACTTGATGCATAAGGTGGCTAGCGGGTGTCTGTCTCTCCCAATTTAGTCAGATCGGATTCGATGAAAAGGGCCCTTATGAAGGGTAAATAGCAATTGGCATATTACCGTTGTGGCTTTTGCGTAGGTAAGAAACGTTCTTGCTAGAAACCCATAGCAGCCACATAAAACATGCAATAACAATTAGAGGATGTCTAACTTGTTTTTGCAGGGTATGCTATGTGATGTGATATGGCCAAAAGGATGTGATGAATGATATATGTGATGTATGAGATTGATCATGTTCTTGTAATTAGAATCACGACTTGCATGTCGATGAGTATGAAAACCGGCAGGAGCCATAGGAGTTGTCTTAATTTATTGTATGACCTGCGTGTCATTGAAAACGCCATGTAATTACTTTACTTTATTGCTAACCATTAGCCATAGTAGTATAAGTAATAGTTGGCGAGACAACTTCATGAAGACATGATGATGGAGATCATGGTGTCATGCCGGTGACGAAGGTGATCATGCCACGCCTCGAAGATGGAGATCAAAGGCGCAAGATGATATTGGCCATATCATGTCACTATATGATTTGCATGTGATGTCTGTCATGTTTACATCTTATTTGCTTAGAACGACGGTAGCATAAATAAGATGATCCCTCACTAAAATTTCAAGAAATGTGTTCCCCCTAACTGTGCACCGTTGTGAAGGTTCGTTGTTTCGAAGCACCACGTGATGATCAGGTGTGATAGATTCTAACGTTCGCATACAACCAGTGTAAGCCAGATTTACACATGCGAAACACTTAGGTTCACTTGACGAGCCTAGCATGTACAGACATGGCCTTGGAACACAAGAGACCGAAAGGTTGAACATGAGTCGTATAGTAGATACAATCAACATGGAGATGTTCACCGTTGATGACTAGTCCGTATGTTCATTAAATAATTTGATTAGATGAACTTAATTATCATGAACTTAGTCTAAAATATCTTTACAATATGTCTTGTAGATCAAATGGCCCATGCTAATGTTGCCATCAACTTCAACGCGTTCCTAGAGAAAACCAAGCTGAAAGACGATGGTAGCAACTATACGGATTGGGTCCGTAACTTGAGGATCATCCTCATAGCTGCCAAGAAAGCATATGTCCTTGAAGCACCGCTAGGTGAAGCACCCATTTTCCCAGCAACTCAAGACATTATGAACGCCTGGCAGTCGCGTAGTGATGATTACTCCCTGGTTCAGTGCGATATGCTTTACAGCTTAGAACCGGGGCTCCAAAAGCGTTTTGAGCAGCACAGAGCATATGAGATGTTCCAAGAGCTGAAAATGGTTTTCCAAGCTCATGCCCGGGTTGAGAGATATGAAGTCTCCGAGAAGTTCTACAGTTGTAAGATGGAGGAAAACAGTTATGTCAGCGAGCATATACTCAAAATGTTTGGGTTGCACAACCCCTTGTCTCAGCTGGGAGTTAATCTTCCGGATGACTCGGTCATTGACAGGATCCTCCAGTCGCTTCCACCTAGCTACAAGAGCTTTGTGATGAACTAGAATATGCAAGGGATGGAGAAGTCCATTCCCGAGTTATATTCAATGCTGAAATCAGCGGAGGTGGAGATCAAAAAGGAACATCAAGTGTTGATGGTGAATAAGACCACTAGTTTCAAGAAGGGCAAGGGTAAGAAGAACTTCAAGAAGGACGGCAAGGGAGTTGCCGCGCTCGGTAAATCAGTTGCTAGGAAGAAGCCAAAGAATGGACCCAAGCCCGAGACTCGGTGCTTTTATTGCAAGGGAAATGGTCACTCGAAGCAGAACTGCCCCAAGTACTTAGCGGATAAGAAGGCCGGCAATACCAAAGGTATATATGATATACATGTTATTGATGTGTACCTTACCAGCACTCGTAGAGCTCCTGGGTATTTGATACCGGTGCGGTTGCTCATATTTGTAACTCAAAACAGGAGCTGCGGAATAAGCGGAGACTGGCGAAGGACGAGGTGACGATGCGTGTCGGGAATGGTTCCAAGGTCGATGTGATCGCCGCCGGCACGCTACCTCTACATTTACCTACAGGATTAGTTTTAAACCTCAATAATTGTTATTTAGTGCCAGGTTTGAGCATGAACATTGTATCTGGATCTTGTTTAATGCGAGATGGCTACTCATTTAAATTTGAGAATAATGGTTGTTCTATTTATATGAGAGATGTGTTTTATGGTCATGCCCTGCTGGTCAATGGTTTATTTTTATTGAATCACGAACGTGATGTTACACATATTCATAGTGTGAATGCCAAAAGATGTAAGGTTGATAATGATAGTCCCACATACTTGTGGCACTGCCGCCTTGGTCACATTGGTGTCAAACGCATGAAGAAACTCCATGCAGATGGACTTTTGGAGTCTCTTGATTACGAATCATTTGACACGTGCGAACCATGCCTCATGGGCAAAATGAGCAAGACTCCATTCTCCGGAACAATGGAGCGAGCAACCAACTTATTGGAAATCATACATACTGATGTGTGTGGTCCAATGAGCGTTGAGGCTCGCGGTGGCTATCGTTATGTTCTCACCCTCACTGATGACTTAAGTAGATATGGGTATGTCTACTTAATGAAACACAAGTCTGGGACCTTTGAAAAGTTCAAGGAATTTCAGAGTGAGGTAGAGAATCAACGTGACAGGAAAATAAAGT
Organism: Triticum aestivum; assembly: GCF_018294505.1. Lineage (NCBI taxonomy): Eukaryota > Viridiplantae > Streptophyta > Magnoliopsida > Poales > Poaceae > Triticum > Triticum aestivum. Next base: position 47,068,297 of record NC_057805.1, read on the forward strand.
TCCTACTATCAGATCGTGGAGGAGAATACTTGAGTCATGAGTTTGGCACGCACCTGAAGAAATATGGAATTGTTTCACAACTCACGCCGCCTGGAACACCTCAGCGTAATGGTGTGTCTGAATGTCGTAATCGCACTCTATTGGATATGGTGCGATCTATGATGTCTCTTACCGATCTACCGCTATCATTTTGGGGTTATGCTTTAGAGACTGCTGCATTCACTTTAAATAGGGCTCCGTCAAAATCCGTTGAGACGACACCATATGAATTATGGTTTGGGAAGAAACCTAAGCTATCATTTCTGAAAGTTTGGGGATGCGATGCTTATGTCAAGAAACTTCAACCTGGGAAGCTCGAACCCAAGTCAGAAAAATGCATCTTCATAGGATACCCTAAGGAAACTATTGGGTATACCTTCTACCTCAGATCCGAAGGCAAGATCTTTGTTGCCAAGAATGGATCCTTTCTGGAGAAAGAGTTTCTCTCGAAAGAAGTAAGTGGGAGGAAAGTAGAACTTGATGAAGTACTACCTCTTGAGCTGGAGAGTAGCGCAGCTCAGCAAGATGTTTCTGTGGTGCCTGCACCGACTATTGAGGAAGTTCATGATGATGATCATGAAAGTTCGGATCAAGTTGTTACTGAACTTCGTAGGTCCACAATGACACATTCGGCACCAGAGTGGTACGGCAACCCTGTCCTGGAAATCATGTTGTTAGACAACGGTGAACGTTCGAACTATGAAGAAGCAATGGCGGGCCCGGATTCCAACAAATGGCTTGAAGCCATGAAATTCGAGATAGGATCCATGTATGAAAACAAAGTATGGACTTTGATAGACTTGCCTGATGATCGGCAAGCGATTGAAAGTGGATCTTTAAGAAGAAGACTAACGCGGATGGTAATGTGACCGTCTATAAGGCTCGGCTTGTCGGTAAGGGTTATCGACAAGTTCAAGGGGTTGACTACGATGAGACCTTCTCACCCGTAGCGAAGTTGAAGTCCGTCCGAATCATGTTAGCAATTGCCGCATTCTATGATTATGAGATATGGCAAATGGACGTCAAAACGGCATTCCTTAACGGTTTCCTTAAAGAAGAATTGTATATGATGCAGCCAGAAGGTTTTGTCGATCCTAAGAATGCTGACGAAGTATGCAAGCTCCAGCGCTCCATCTATGGGCTGGTGCAAGCATCTCGGAGTTGGAACATTTGCTTTAATGAAATGATCAAAGCGTTTGGGTTTATGCAGACTTATGGAGAAGCCTATGTTTACAAGAAAGTGAGTGGGAGCTCTGTAGCATTTCTCATATTATATGTGGATGACATACTATTGATGGGAAATGATATAGAACTTTTGGAAAGCGTAAAGGCCTACTTGAATAAGCATTTTTCAATGAAGGACCTTGGAGAAGCTGCTTACTAATTAGGCATCAAGATCTATAGAGATAGATCGAGACGCCTCATTGGTCTTTCACAAAGCACATACCTTGACAAGATATTGAAGAAGTTCAATATGGATCAGTCCAAAAAGGGGTTCTTGCCTGTATTGCAGAGTGTGAGATTGAGCACGGCTCAACGCCCGACCTTGGCAGAAGATAGAGAAAAGATGAGTGTCATCCCCTATGCCTCAGCCATAGGGTCTATTATGTATGCCATGCTGTGTACCAGACCTGATGTGAACCTTGCCGTAAGTTTGGTAGGAAGGTACCAAAGTAATCCCGGCATGGAACACTGGACAACGGTCAAGAATATACTAAAGTACCTGAAAAGGACTAAGGATATGTTTCTCGTTTATGGAGGTGAGGAAGAGCTCATCGTAAAGGGTTACGTCGATGCTAGCTTCGACACAGATTTGGATGACTCCAAGTCACAAACCGGATACGTGTACATTTTGAATGGCAGGGCAGTCAGCTGGTGCAGTTGCAAACAAAGCGTCGTGGCGGGATCTACATGTGAAGCGGAGTACATAGCAGCCTCGGAGGCAGCACAGGAAGCAGTCTGGATGAAGGAGTTCATCACCGGCCTAGGAGTTATTCCCAATGCGTCGGGCCCGATGACTCTCTTCTGTGACAACACTGGAGCTATTGCCCTTGCCAAGGAGCCCAGGTTTCACAAGAAGACCAGCCATATCAAGCGTCACTTCAACTCCATTCTTGAATATATTCAAGATGGAGACATAGATATTTGTAAAGTGCATACGGATCTAAATGTCGCAGATCCGTTGACTAAACCTCTTCCACGAGCAAAACATGATCAACACCAGAACTCTATGGGTGTTCGATTCATCACAATGTAACTAGATTATTGACACTAGTGCAAGTGCGAGACTATTGGAAATATGCCCTAGAGGTAATAATAAATTGGTTATTATTATATTTCCTTCTTCATGATAATTGTCTATTGTTCATGCTATGATTGTATTAACCGGAAACCGTAATACATGTGTGAATACATAGATCGTAATATGTCCCTGGTGAGCCTCTAGTTAACTAGCTTGTTGATCAATAGATGGTCATGGTTTCCTGACCATGGACATTGGATGTCATTGATAACGAGATCACATCATTAGGAGAATGATGTGATGGACAAGACCCAATCCTAAGCATAGCACAAGATCGTGTAGTTCGTTTTGCTAGAGCTTTTCTAATGTCAAGTATCGTTTCCTTACACCATGAGATTGTGCAACTCCCGGATACCGTAGGAATGCTTTGGTTGTACGAAACGTCACAACGTAAATGGGTGACTATAAAGGTGCACTACAGGTATCTCCGAAAGTGTCTGTTGGGTTGGCATGAATCGAGACTGGGATTTTCACTCCGTATGACGGAGAGGTATCTCCGAGCCCACTCGGTAATGCATCATCATAATGAGCTCAATGTGACTAAGGAGTTAGCCACGGGATCATGCGTTACGGAATGAGTAAAGAGACTTGCCGGTAACGAGATTGAACGAGGTATGAGGATACTGACGATCGAATCTCGGGCAAGTAACATACCGATGGACGAAGGGAATTGTATACGGGATTGATTGAATCCCAGACATGGTGGTTCATCCGATGAGATCATCGTGGAACATGTGGGAGCCAGCATGGGTATCTAGATTCCGCTGTTGGTTATTGGCCGGAGAGATGTCTCGGTCATGTCTGCATGGTTCCCGAACCCGTAGGGTCTACACACTTAAGGTTCGGTGACGCTAGAGTTGTTATGGGAAATAGTATGTGGTTACCGAAGGTTGTTTGGAGTCCAATATGAGATCCCGGATATCACTAGGAGTTCCGGAATGGTCCGGAGGTGAAGATTTATATATGGGAAGTCCAGTTAGAGTCACCGGAATTATTTCGGGGGTTGTCGGTATTGTACCGGGACCACCGAAAGGTGTCCGGGGGTCCACCGGGTGGGGCCACCTGCCTCGGGGGACTTAATGGGCTCAACAAGGGTGGGAACCAGCCCCCCAAGGGCCCAAGGCGCCTAGGGTTAGAAACCCTAGGGGTGGGGGCCCTCCCACCAAACTTGGGGGGCAAGTTCCCCCCTTGGCCGTCGGCCCCCTCTAGATGGGATCTAAGGGGGCCGTCCCCCTCTCCCCTTCACCCTATAAATAGAGGGGGGTGGTTGGGCAGCAGCACCCTTCCCTTGGCGCAGCCCTCCCCCTCTCCAACACCTCCTCCTCCTTCGTAGTGCTTGGCGAAGCCCTGCCGGAGAACTGCAAGCTCCACCACGACGTCGTCGTGCTGCCGGAGCTCTCCCTCAACTTCTCCTCTCCCCTTGCTAGATCAAGAAGGAGGAGACGTCCCCGGGCTGTACGTGTGTTGAACCCGAAGGCGCTGTCCGTTCGGTGCTAGATTGGATCTTCCACGATTTGAATCGCCGCGAGTACGACTCCATCATCCGCGTTCTTTCTAACGCTTCCGCTTAGCGATCTTCAAGGGTATGAAGATGCACTCCCTCTCTCTCATTACTAGCATCTCCTAGATTGATCTTGGTGACACGTAGGAATATTTTTGAATTAGTACTACGTTCCCCAACAATATCTAGCCTTAGAGATTATTCAGCATGTCCCTCTTGGGGTGCCACTCTTGTCACAGGCTTCTCTCCATGGGCTTCTTAACGTATTGGGCTTCTTAACGTCTCGGGCTTATTAACCCCAGGAAACTCTGTCTGCCAGGTTATAACTGTCTCCGGGTCATAACTGTCTGCCGGGTTATAACTGTCTACTGGCTTACCACTGTCTGCCGGCTTACCACTGTCTGTTGGCTTACCACTGTCTGCCGGCATACAGCTGTGTATTGGCTTACCAATGGGTCACCAGGCTCGGCCGGGTCATCCGTGAGTCGTCAATCCTCGGGCGGTTTACCAATGAAATACCAAGTCCTAGTCGGGTCGTAACTCCAGCCGGGTCATACCGCGGGGTATATCCCCGACGTTAGCCCCCAGTTTAATTTGGATTTATCCATGTTAAAGTGATCCTGTAAAACAAACACAACAACAAATTTGACAGATTGTGCTCCGGGTTAAGAATTCTTGTAAACCGGCACCTGATCATCTTTAATTCCTTGTCATTTCCTTCTTCTAGAAAATCCGGGTCAATAGGCCAGCTTCATACTCAATTTGCTGACGTTGGTTTCTCACAGAAATATTGTGAAGAATAATTCATTTGACTCAGCTCCCAATTCTTAACAAAAATATTGGTCTTTGAAATACTCATCTGTTCTTCTGCCGGCTTGAAGATGTAAAACTTGCCGGTTTATCCAAATTGGTCAGCTTGTAAATATTGATGGCACCGGGTCATAATTGTTGTTAACCATCAAGCTTGAAAATATACCTCCCTTATATGCATATCACTTGTAGCCCCCAAGTCTTAAGAAGGGAGCGTAGTAACCGCTTAAGACTTGCTTCAATATAAATGTTACAACCTTGAAGAAATCCAAATTGTTCATCTCAGTCACTTGTCAAAACTGAATATTCTACATATGTAGCCCCCAAGTGCCGGGTTGTCATGCTTGCAGCAACCTGGGACTTGTAATTGCCTTATACTCATGAAAACTTCAACCAGTGTAGCCCCAAAGGGCCGGGTCATTATGCAATAATGAGCAGGGACTTTGTAAATATGATCATGTAGACTTGAGCAGCGACGTGTAGCCTCCAAGGGCCGGCTCAGTAAGATAATACTGAGCCGGGACTTTATACATACTTCATTGAAAATAATGTCATATGATGTAACCCCCACCATGGGGCTCGAACCCACGTCCATAAGGTTTAAGAGCTTTGTAATCTACCAACTGAGCAGTGGACCCTTCAATATAATGGATTAAGGCTTATGTACCTTGAATTTTTGACAGGAGCAATTGGTAGCCCCCAAGGGCCGGCTCATTACGATGTGATGAGTCGGGTCTTCAATAAGGTGATCAAAAAATGACTTTCCATTAGCCCCCAAGTGTCATGGTGCATGCTTGCAGCGACATGGGACTTCCATATTTGATATAATCATGATTTGAATAATGTAGCCCCCAAGTGCCGGGTCGTAAGCCTACAGCGACTTGGGACTATTCCCTCCATTGTAGAATAAAACCATAACCACTGTTCGGATGACTTTACTGAAAGCCTTGAATATTCAATATTGAACCGTGCTCTCTGCTGTGAGCTTATCGGTTGACAAGTAAATCTAGAGTTTAAATACTTAGTGGCTCTTGGCCGACTGTGACTTAATGCGCATCCATTGTAATCCGGGATTTTTGTAACCCGGCGGCTTATAGCCTTTGTGAAAATCAATAATTGACCCTTTTGAAACACCAACTTCAATTTTTTATGATGGGCTTGAACTGTAACACCCCGCATGTAACTTGCCATATTTGTAACTCCGACTCTTGCCATTTTCGGCTATGTGATATGTTATTCCCTCCGTTGTCGGGTTTTGTCTTTCGTTTTGTTTTTTGTCATGTCATGAATTTTCATATCATTTCATCATGTGCATTGCATTCGCATACGTGTTCGTCTCATGCATCCGAGCATTTTCCCCGTTGTCCGTTTTCCAATCCGGCGCTCCTATCTCCTCCGGTGCACCCCTCTTGTTTTCTTTCGTGTGCGTGTGTCAAACTTTCTCGGAATGGACCGAGGCTTGTCATGTGGCCCTAATATACCACCCGGAGACTACCGGTCAAGTTTCGTTCCATTCGGAGGTCGTTTGGTACTCCAACGGTTAACCGGGCATCCGCAAAGTCCATTTGAGTATCCAGCAAAAACCCCCTCTAAAACCAGCCCAAAACCCACCAAACTCTCTTCCATGCTCTAGGTCGTTCGATCATGATCGTGTGGGCAAAAACCGCACCTCATTTGGAGTCTCCTAGCTCCCTCTACTTATAAAACTCCATCTCCCCCGAAAAACGGAATCGCAGACGAAATCCTAGCTCCTCCCTCCGCGCCGCGCCGGACGCGTCCGCTCCGGCCGGACAACGTCCGCCGCGCCGCCCGGCCAATCGCAGCGCGCCGCGTGTCGCCGCCGGATCCTCCACCGCGCCGGCCCGCCCAGCCCGTCACGGGCCCGCCGGCCCGCATCGCCGCCAACCGCGCCTCCCGCGCCGGCCGCCGTCGCCGCCATCGCCGCCGCCCGCGCCGCACTCGGCCGCCGCCGCTCCCGCCGGCGACCGCCGCCCCTCCGGCCTCCCTCTCCTCCGCCGGAGCCCGAGGCCCGCGGCCTCCCTCTCCTCCTCCGGTGCCCGCTCCGGCCGAGCTCAGCCCCGAGCCGGCGAGCTCCTGTAGCATCGCCCGATCCAGATCTGGTGAAGCCCCGTTGACTTTCCCTCGACCCCTAATTTTATCATTGCAGTTCTGGAATACCTGAGTTTCGCCCACATCGAAATCTCTTTTATGCAGTTGTTGGTGAGATCACCTCGACGCCACCCAGTACTGGGGCGGGAGTTCGGGAGTATTGCCATAACTTGTATAACGGATGTTTTTCGAAGGTTGAGGTAAACGATTTCCGAAGGTTTCTTGGTTATGTGTTGATGGATGGATACAGCTGGATCTAGGGATTGCTAGTTTGGGTGATATATATTTGTGTCCCCTGTATCCCTTACACCAGATTGCATAACCAGAAAGTTTCGGGAGTTTATAAGTGGGAATTCAAGTAGCCTTAGGATTTCTTTCCGACAGACGCATGATATGAGATTGGGGTTCGACGTCTAGTGGTCCGCCTTTCCACGGTTGATTTTACAGTGGTCTCGTTGTGTCTTAAAGAGTCCATGGCTATGCCGACTCGGGGACGCTTCGTATGTCATGTGCACAGCCTTGTACATGATGGTGTTGTACGATTGAGCCCGTGTGGGCCCCACCACGAAAACTTCGGACGAAATATCTATCATATGTTTGTTCCGGCTTATTCTGCAAGCCAATACTTTGTTTTATTTTGTATTGTGGTATTCGAGTTCCTTCGAATTCATATGTTCATTCCATATCTTTTTCAAGTGGCTTCTCAACTTATGGAAGTGTGATGATTTACTACGGAATTCATTCGTTCATCTTCGTTCGAATGTTTATTGTGAAGACTATATGTTGCAATTTCTATCCGTTGATTCTACTTATCTATTTGTCTATCAAGATGCTAACGGATGTCACCCTCTTCAGGATGGCTCTGCCAACGCGTCAGAATCCGGATCGCAATGAAGGGAGTCAAGCGAACCCTCCGCCACCACCTCCACCTCCGGAGGCATGGCAAGCAATCATGGCAGCCACCAACGCCAATGCTCAGATGATTCTGCAACTCTTGCAAGAACGTACTCAAGGGAAGGCAATCAAGGCAATCAAGGTCAAGGCAACAATCAGTTTCACTTTGCCACTCTCAACCAGTTTCTCGCAAATCAGCCCAAGTCTTTCAGCTACTGTGCCGAGGCCACGGATGCCGATGATTGGCTCGTGGACATCAACAAGCATTTTGAATGTAGCAATGTCAGGCCTGAGGACTATGTCAAGTTCGCTTCTTTCCAGCTCAAGGACCAAGCTGCTGATTGGTATCAACAATACAAAGATTCCAGAGGAGGTCGTGTGATCACTTGGACTGACTTCTGTCGGGACTTCAAAGCGCACCACATTCCACAAAGTGTTGTTGAGAGCAAGCGTGAGGAGTTCCGCAATCTCAAGCAAGGCAACATGTCTGTGTATCAATACAACATTCAGTTTCAGAAACTTGCTCGCTTCGCTAAACAAGACGTTCCTGATGAGAAGAGCATGATCTATCACTTCAGAGGTGGCCTTAAAGAGGATCTGCAGTTAGCTCTCGTTCTTGTTGAGCCTACTCACTTTGATCAATTCTACAATATGGCACTGAAGCAAGAGGCTGCTCAGCTCAAGTGTGAGGCTTCTAAGAAGAGAGTCAGAGACGCAGTTCAGTCTTCTTCTTCCTCACTTGTGACAGCTAAGCAACAGAAGTTCTGGTTGCCTCCTCCTCCTCCGTTTCGTCAGCCTTACCAGCAGAAGAACAAAGGTGGCCATGGTTCTTCCAACTCTTCCAACTCTGGCTATCAGAACAAGTCTCAGAATCAAGCTCCAAAGTCCAATGCTCCTTATCACCGTCCACTCTCAGAGGTGACTTGCAACAAATGTCAGCAGAAAGGTCACTATGCTAACAAGTGCTTCAACCAGAGGCGTCTTCCTCCTCCTCCTCCTGTCAGATCTTCCAGCAATGCAGTGGTCAAGCATAATCCAAAGTCTGCAAAGGTGAACATGATGAATGCAGCTCAAGCGGAGGAATCTACTGATGTGATAATGGGTAATCTTCCTGTTAACGATATTCCTGCAAAAGTTCTTTTTGATACTGGTGCATCTCTTTCTTTCATTTCAAGACCTTTTGTTGCCAAGCATGAATTTGTGACGGAAAAGATCCCTATCCCGTTGAAGGTTGTGTCTCCGAGCAAACAAATGACATCTAATAATTGTGTCCCGGATGTTTCCCTCAAGATGGGCGACTATAAATTCTAGTCTTCTCCAATTGTTCTTGGTGACTCGGATATTGATCTTATTCTCGGGATGGACTAGCTTTCTAAGCACAAGGCTCAACTTGATTGTGCTGCCAGGGAAATTCAATTGACACACTCGTCTGAGGATGTGATTATTTTTGCCGCTCGTGATGAAACCATTTGGTTTTTCTCTCTCAATGAGAAGGGCAAATTAAATGCCATCTCTCAAATCCCAGTTGTTTGCGAGTATCAAGATGTCTTTCCAGAAGAGCTTCCGGGTATGCCTCCTCACCGGCCAGTTGAGTTCGTTATCGAACTAGAGCCTGGTACTGAACCCGTTTGCAAGCGTCCATACAAGCTTGGACCCAACGAGCTGAAGGAATTGAAGAAACAGCTCGATGAACAAGAGCGTCTGGGTTTGATCAGACCGAGTTCTTATCCATGGGGTTGTGGTGTTCTTTCTATCAAGAAGAAGGATGGCACGGACCGACTTTGTGTCGACTACCGTCCATTGAACAAAAAGACAATCAAGAACAAGTATCCACTTCCCAACATCAATGAGCTATTTGAGCAACTCAAAGGGGCTAAAGTATTCTCGAAGCTTGACCTTCGTATGGGTTATCATCAGATTCGCATTCGTGAAGAAGATATTCCCAAGACAGCATTCAGAACAAGCTTTGGTTCTTATGAATACACTGTCGTGTCTTTCGGCCTTGTCAATGCTCCTCCGGTGTTCTCTCGGATGATGAATTTCATCTTCAACCCCTATACCAATGAATTCGTTCTGGTGTATCTCGATGATATCTTGGTCTTCTCCAAGAATAAGCAGGATCATGCCAAACATTTGCGATTGGTGCTCGACAAGCTCAGAGAGTATCAATTCTATGCGAAGTTCTCCAAATGTGAGTTTTGGCTCGATGAAGTTCTTTTCCTTGGTCACATCATCTCTGCCAAGGGCATCGCTGTTAACCCCGAGAAGGTGTCCGCAGTTGTGGATTGGGAACCTCCTCAAAATGTCAAGCAGCTCCGCAGTTTTCTTGGTCTTGCAAGCTATTGCCGAAGATTCGTTGAGAATTTCTCCAAGATTGCAAAGCCTCTTTCCAACCTCCTACAGAAGCATGTGAAGTATGTCTGGTCTCCTGAGTGTGACGTTGCTTTCAACACTCTCAAAGAGAAACTAGTCACAGCTCCTGTCTTGACTCCTCCTGATGAATCCAAGCCGTATGAAGTTTTCTGTGATGCTTCTCTCCAAGGTCTCGGTGCTGTGTTAATGCAAGAGAAGAAAGTTGTGGGCTATACCTCTCGTCAGTTGAAGCCCAATGAGAAGAACTACCCCACTCACGATCCTGAGTTGGCGGCAGTTGTCCATGCATTAATAACGTGGAGACATCTCTTGTTGGGAAGACAAGTGGACATTTTCACTGATCACAAGAGTCTCAAGTATATCTTCACTCAGCCCAACCTCAACCTCAGGCAGACTCGATGGGTCGAAATGATTCAAGAGTACAATCCGAGTATCGAATATACTCCAGGCAAGGCAAATGTCATTGCAGACGCTTTAAGCAGGAAGGCTTATTACAACAGCTTAATCCTCAAGCCTTTCCAACCGGATCTTTGTGAAGCTTTCCGCAAGCTGAATCTCCAAGTTGTTCCTCAAGGCTTTCTTGCCAACCTCATAGTATCTCCTACTTTGGAAGATCAAATTCGTGAGGCACAACTCCTTGATGCCATGGTGAAGAAGGTGAAACGTGGTATCGACAAGGGTCTTTCCAAATACAAGTGCTATCGCATTGATGACAGAGACACTTTATTCTTCGAGGACCGGATTGTGGTTCCTAAAGGTGATCTAAGGAAAGTCATCATGAACGAGGCGCGCAATTCTCTCCTTTCCATTCATCCCGGAGGTACGAAGATGTATCATGACCTCAAGCAGTCGTATTGGTGGACTCGAATGAAGCGAGAAATTGCTCAATTCGTGAATGAATGTGATGTCTGCCGAAGAGTGAAAGCAGAACACCAACGACCAGCTGGTCTCCTCCAACCTCTTGCTATCCCAGAATGGAAGTTTGATCATATCGAAATGGACTTCGTGACTGGATTTCCCAAGTCCAAGCGCGGAAATGATGCTATCTTCGTTGTCATCGACAAGCTCTCTAAAGTGGCTCATTTCCTTCCAATCAAAGAATCCATCACAGCAGCTCAGCTGGCAGAGCTTTACACCTCCAGAATTGTCTCCTTGCACGGCATTCCACAATTGATTTCTTCTGATCGTGGAAGCATCTTCACCTCTAAGTTCTGGGACTCCTTCCAGAAGGCCATGGGCACTAACATTCGCTTCAGCACAGCTTTCCATCCTCAAACTAGTGGCCAAGTCGAGCGAGTCAATCAAATTCTTGAAGATATGCTCAGGGCTTGTGTCATTTCCTTTGGCATGAAATGGGAAGATTGTCTTCCATATGCTGAATTCTCCTACAACAACAGCTTCCAAGCGAGTTCGGGCAAGGCCCCATTCGAGATTCTCTATGGCAGAAAGTGCCGTACTCCTCTCAATTGGTCAGAGACTGGTGAACGCCAACTTCTTGGCAATGACTTAATCACTGAAGCTGAAGAAATGTGTAAAGTCATCCGTGATAATCTCAAAGCCGCGCAATCGCGCCAGAAGAGTTACTATGATAGTAAGCATCGTGATTTGGCTTTCGAGATCGGAGACCATGTCTACCTCCGCGTCTCTCCAATGAAAGGCACTCGTCGCTTCGGTATCAAAGGGAAGCTTGCCCCTAGATACGTGGGTCCTTTCAAGATCATTGGCAAAAGAGGCGACCTCGCCTATCAACTTGAGCTTCCTTCCAACTTCGCGAACGTGCACGATGTGTTCCACGTGTCACAGCTCCGCAAGTGCTTCAAGACGCCTGAGCGCACTATCAACTTCGAAGAGATTGACCTCCAAGAAGATTTGTCTTATCATGAGCACCCCGTTGCTATTCTTGAAGAAACTGAGCGCAAGACTCGCAACAAGTCATCAAATTCCTGAAAGTGAAGTGGTCGCACCATTCCGACCGGGAAGCCACCTGGGAACGCGAGGACCATCTCCGTTCCGAATATCCGGAGTTCTTTCAGTCCTAGATCTCGGGACGAGATCCTCTCGTAGTGGTGGAGTGTTGTAACACCCCGCATGTAACTTGCCATATTTGTAACTCCGACTCTTGCCATTTTCGGCTATGTGATATGTTATTCCCTCCGTTGTCGGGTTTTGTCTTTCGTTTTGTATTTTGTCATGTCATGCATTTTCATATCATGTCATCATGTGCATTGCATTCGCATACGTGTTCGTCTCATGCATCCGAGCATTTTCCCCGTTGTCCGTTTTCCAATCCGGCGCTCCTATCTCCTCCGGTGCACCCCTCTTGTTTTCTTTCGTGTGCGTGTGTCAAACTTTCTCGGAATGGACCGAGGCTTGTCATGTGGCCCTAATATACCACCCGGAGACTACCGGTCAAGTTTCGTTCCATTCGGAGGTCGTTTGGTACTCCAACGGTTAACCGGGCATCCGCAAAGTCCATTTGAGTGTCCAGCAAAAACCCCCTCTAAAACCAGCCCAAAACCCACCAAACTCTCTTCCATGCTCTAGGTCGTTCGATCACGATCATGTGGGCGAAAACCGCACCAAATTTGGAGTCTCCTAGCTCCCTCTACCTATAAAACTCCATCTCCCCCGAAAAACGGAATCGCAGACGAAACCCTAGCTCCTCCCTCCGCGCCGTGCCGGACGCGTCCGCTCCGGCCGGACAACGTCCGCCGCGCCGCCCGGCCAATCGCAGCGCGCCGCGTGTCACCGCCGGATCCTCCACCGCGCCGGCCCGCCCAGCCCGTCATGAGCCCGCCGGCCCGCATCACCGCCAACCGCGCCGCGCGCGCCCGCCGCCGCCTCGCCTCCCGCGCCGGCCGCCATCGCCGCCGCCCGTGCCGCGCTCGGCCGCCGCCGCCCGCCGCCGCTCCCGCCGGCGACCGCCGCCCCTCCGGCCTTCCTCTCCTCCGGTGCCCGCTCTGGCCGAGCTCAGCCCCGAGCCGGCGAGCTCCTGTAGCATCGCCCGATCCAGATCTGGTGAAGCCCCGTTGTCTTTCCCTCGACCCCTAATTTTTTCGCTAAGTCCTGAATTTTTCTCAGCATGTGCCTCTGTTCGTATAGCTATAACTCCGTGCATGTAGCTCCGATTCCCGCGTGTAATATGTCAAATTGTTCGTCTCGCGATGCTCTTCATTTGGTTCAATTGCACCATGTTCATTAGAGGTCATCTTGATGCCCAAATCTCTGTTGGAAGAGGGCTAGTTGCTGTTAATCTCTAGTTCTTATCAGAACTTGGAGATTTGTCATTTTTGTATCATTTAATCTGTGCATCTTTTGGGCATGAGTTCTATATGTGTTTTGAAGTATGCCATGCCATCTTTCCAGTGGTATAGTCCATGTATTTTTGTGACCTCTGTGGTGACTAGCATAAGCATGTAAAGTAGGCCCTGTAATATTTCTGATTTCAGGGACTTAGTGATTTCTCCAAGTCCTTGTCTGCTGTAATTTTGTTGCCATGTAAACTTGATGCTACAGAGAGATCCATGCATATTTTGGAGATGTTCAGTAAGGATGTTTTGTAGCTATAGGTGTAATTGATCCATTCCTTCAATTGTTGGAAATTATAGAGTGCCATAGCATGACTTAATCTTGATTTACTTTTGCTATAAAATATTTCTGGCAGATTCTTAACATGATATGCAATTTTGCCAAGCTTATTGTAGTTGATCCATACATGCTATGCTTTTTTACTTGCCATGGATAGCTTCATAAACATGCCATCTTGCTGTAAGTGTGCTTGGTTTGTAGTGCATTGCTCTGTAGTGAGTGAATCAAGCTCACAAAGAGGCCTACATATTTATATTTCTGCCATGCTTTGTTTTCTGCTAAGTCTGAAACCTGATAACGAAACTTGCTATGTTTACATGCTTGCCATCATATCTTCTGGTCCTTTTTAGCTTATGGTAAGTAAAAGACTTTTGTCATGTGCATTTAGTACAACTCTTCCATGCCTTGTTTTTCTATGTTAAATGCCTGTAGCATGTTGATTTCGTGCTCTGAACATTGCTACCTGATGCTGTTTACTGCCATGTCCAGTTTTTCACCAAGTCTGTGAACCTGTAATCTTTTGCACTTTTGCCATGCTTGTTTGAGCTTGATATGTTGTGAATTAGCCATAGCTCAGTGTTCATCTTTTGTCAAGCATCTCCTGTAGATTACTGCCATGTTCTTTGTTGCTATGCTGGGGTGCTGTAGCATTGTTGTTTGTTGCATTTTGAGTGCTATCTTGCTGTTTATCGCAGATTCGTGTCATTCTTGTTTTGCTTGCCATTTGCAAACCGTGCATCCGTTTCCGGTGATCTTTATATCGATTTCGACCGAAATCACCTCATCTTTCCAGTGGCATGCTTGATTTGCCAAGTTACTACCATGTTCATCATTTTCCTTCCGGAGCACGCATATGCATCGCATATCATATCTTGCATATCATATATGTTTTGCATCATGTTGCTTGTGCATTTCTCGTTGTTGATTGTGGTTCCGTTTGTTTGTGTTCTTGTCTTGGGTAGAGCCGGGAGACGAGTTCGTGAACGAGGAACCTGTCGAGTACGCTTACGAGGATCAAGCTTTCGACAACTCTGAGAATCTTGCAGGCAAGATGACCACCCCTCGAAATCACTTCTATCTTTGCTATGCTAGTTGTTCGCTCTATTGCCATGCTCCGCTACCTATCACTTGCTATATCATGTCTCCCATTTTAGCCATGTCAGCCTCTAACCATCCTTTCCTAGCAAACCGTTGTTTGGCTAAGTTACCGCTTTTGCTCAGCCCTTCTTATAGCGTTGCTAGTTGCAGGTGAAGTTGAAGTTGTTCCATGTCGGAACATGGATATGTTGGGATATCACAATATCTCTTATTTAATTAATGCATCTATATATATTTGGTAAAGGGTGGAAGGCTCGGCCTTATGCCTGGTGTTTTGTTCCACTCTTGCCGCCCTAGTTACTGTTATACCGGGATTATGTTCCTTGAGTTTGCGTTCCTTACACGGTCGGGTGATTTATGGGACCCCCTTGACAGTTCGCCTTGAATAAAACTCCTCCAGCAAGGCCCAACTTTGGTTTTACCATTTGCCGCCTAAGCCTTTTCCCCCGGGTTTTCGCGAGCCCGAGGGTCATCTTTATTTAAACCCCCGGGCCAGTGTTCCTCTGAGTGCTGGTCCAAACTAGAGCCACTTGCAGCGCCACCTTGGGGAAACTCGAGGATTGGTTTTAGCTGTACGTAGTGTTCATCCGGTGTGCCCTGAGAACGAGATATGTGCAGCTCCTATCGGGATTTGTCGGCACATTCGGGCGGCTTTGCTGGTCTTGTTTTACCATTGTCGAGATGTCTTGTAAACCGGGATTCCGAGACTGATCGGGTCTTTCCGGGAGAAGGTTTATCCTTCGTTGACCGTGAGAGCTTATGATGGGCTAAGTTGGGACACCCCTGCAGGGTATTATCTTTCGAAAGCCGTGCCCGCGGTTATGAGGCAGATGGGAATTTGTTAATGTCTGGTTGTAGATAACTTGTCACTTGACCCAATTAAAATACATCAACTGCGTGTGTAGCCGTGATGGTCTCTTCTCGGCGGAGTCCGGGAAGTGAACACGGTCTGTGTTATGTATGACGTAAGTAGGTGTTCAGGATCACTTCTTGGTCATTGCTAGATGACGTCCGTTCCGTTGCTT
The DNA here is from genome assembly GCF_018294505.1 of Triticum aestivum. Classification (NCBI taxonomy): domain Eukaryota; kingdom Viridiplantae; phylum Streptophyta; class Magnoliopsida; order Poales; family Poaceae; genus Triticum; species Triticum aestivum. The sequence goes on from NC_057805.1 coordinate 47,084,036, forward strand.
CTCTTCTCGCTCTATTTTGCGCAAGTTAGCCACCATATATGCTTGTCTCTGCAGCTCCACCTTATTACACCCCTTTTCCCTACAAGCTTAAATAGTCTTGATCTCGCGGGTGTGAGATTTCTGAGTCCCTGTGACTCACAGATTCTACCAAAACAGTTGCAGGTGCCGACGATGCCAGTGCAGATGATGGCGTCGATCTCAAGTGGGAGTTCGACGAGGAACGTGGTCGTTACTATGTGTCTTTTCCTGATGATCAGTAGTGGAGCCCAGTTGGGACGATCGGGGATCTAGCATTTGGGGTTGTCTTATTTTCATCTGGATTTTGACCGTAGTCGGTCTATATGATTGTATTTTGGATGATGTATGAATAATATTTATGTATTGCGTGAAGTGGCGATTGTAAGCCAACTCTTTATCCCATTCTTGTTCATTACATGGGATTGTGTGAAGATGACCCTTCTTGCGACAAAACCACTATGCGGTTATGCCTCTAAGTCGTGCCTCGACACGTGGGAGATATAGCCGCATCGTGGGCGTTACATGAACTTAATCATTTATGTAAGTCATAGCTCTGCAAATCCCGCACAGAGTTTAAACAACATATGCCCTGGCGACTTAACGTCAAAAGCCAGGGCGGGTTATCAAAACCCCAAATATGCTCAAATATGAGTCATAAAGATTAAGGCTACATGGCCTGAATTGTTTTAAACCATATGTTAATATGGAACAAGGATATGAATCGAAAAAATGCTCTGAGGAAATAACAAATCAGAAAAACAAGGCTTTCATTGGCCACCAAACCTAAATCTCAAGTGCTTTCATGGGCCGCCAAGCCACTGAGTTAACCTTTTACACCTTGTAAGCTGGGCCTCACATGACAAACCGCCGTTTTAACGTTGACAAGTTCAGGGTCTATAAGATTGACTATCAAGAGTTCGGCGGGTCATTCCAGGATTACCTGGGCGGAGTGGCAGACTCTACAAAGCAGGATAACCCAGAAATTTCGGTGAATACACCTGGCATTCCAAGCCAAAAAGGTTATGTCCTCTTTGGTGAATACACCTATGTTTGAACAGGATAACCCAGAAATTTTGGTGAATACACCTGGCCTTCCAAGCCGAATAAGAGGCTATGTTCTCTTTGGTGAATACACCTATGTTTGAACATGAAGCTCTCAGATGACATATAATAAGCCCGAAGGCAGGATACCTATGTTTGAACCGTGCAGTGCAACAAGTTCTCTTTGGTAACCTTGAACTTGGGTTGCTCAATGAGTAAGAAACCCCCACATAATTTGTAACAAGGCGTGTAAGCCAGATCAAGAGGGTAGTCATAGCTATGTTCAATGAGCAGGAAGCCCCCAAGTGACCATAATAAAATGAGCCCATAAGGTAGGATGCCCATGTTTGAACCGCGCATCATGGCAGCAAGTTCTCTTTGGCAACCTTTAATTTTTCCTGGGAACTCAAACTTGCGAGAGATTAATTATTTTTGAGCCGGAATTCTTAAACCGGATATTGAGAGCTTCAACGCTTTGTGAGAAATAGATTTCTCTTGAACCAGATTTTAAACCGGAATCCTTCATTTTAAGCCGGAAACTTTTTGACGGCCTTTAAATTTTCATCAATATAGCAGTAGCCTCCAGGATCGGGTTATCTTCCCTCCAACAGCCCGATGTTCTTAATTTTCCTGAAACTGGAAAGATTTGCTGAGTCATATCATTGTAGCCCCCGAGTCTTAAGGCGACTTTGATTAGTTGGCTTGAGACTCTTCATATTTGACAGTGATATGAACCGGTGTATAGTTGAATAGCGGATTGCTGGAATATGTTGAATATCGACGGGTTATAAATGACCCTATCCATTGATCCATCCGATGTAGGCAAGGGCCATAGCTTGATGGTCTCCTTTGCAATTGTGAATTCTGCATAAGAATTTGCACAAACGAGAGTAATTGTTCTCGAAGAAAATAAAAATGTATCAATAGAAACTTGACAGGATGGATTTCACCTGATATGTTTGACCGAAAATTATCAGCCATAGGGTTGCAGCAATGATGCCAGAGGTGGCAGCTAAAAGCACGGCACCGGGCGGCTCAGAAGTGATCCTCTGGGTCATGTTGACCCCCTTTCTTTTTCATGGCCTCTGAGGTCTCTCTTTACCCCACCGGGTCAACCTCTTCTTTCACAAGAGGTGAGCCACGGTAGCAATGTTTGAGGCCAGGGCTAGCTCAATCCAGCAACTTGTGGTAGCAGAAGACGCGTTGGCGGGCCATGGCCGGCGGTTCAACAGCACGGAGCAGCAGTTGAATCCCATGGCGGCTCGCTGGCGATGAAGAGGGCATCTCGGAGGCCACGTAGGCGCGGTAAGGCCCCGCTAGCGAGGCGGAATGAGACCTAGGCGGCTCGGAGTGGGCCAACCAAGGCGGAGGTGGCTGGCGTGGGAAACCAGCGCAGGGCGCGAGGTGACGGAAAAGAAACGAAGTACGGGTACAGCCGGCAGGGTCGAGCGACGACTCAGAGGAAACAAGGTGCGACCGCGGCTCAGGGGAAACGAGGCCTTGGCAGCGACGACAGAGACCGGCGACTCGGGTCTGCATCTGGCGGACGGAGGTGATAACAGTGATGAACTGCAATAGAAGAAGCCCACGGTGTGGGAGTGAGGTGGAGACGGATCTCTGCAGCGGCTTAAAAACCCGACAGTGGAAGAATCCCGCGAGGCAAGGCGGAAGGCAATCCCTGACGGCTCGGCATGTGCCAGCGGTAGCGGCTGTAGCATGAGGCCGGGCGGCTCATAGTGCTGTCGGACGGGCCGGCTCTCAGGCGCTGGTAGACACGATGGTGACTTGGCAATTCCGCGGTTGGTTTGTTTGATGAACCTGGTCGAGGGGGAAAACTACTGCTACGGAGGTCAGGTTCTAGCGAGGCAGAGCCACCCAGCGGCTCGGGAGACGGGTGCGTGGGCACTGAGCCTGGCGACGGGTCGGAGCCCGCGGGCGAGCGGTGGCGGGTGGGTCAGCGAGCCCCGGTGAGCAGCGACACGCGAGTCAGCGAGCCCCGGCGAGGGCCGGCCTACAGAGGTAGAGGTGAGCAGCAATCAGGTAGCGGCTCAGGGAGGCCTTCATCGAGGAGAGACGACGGCTGGCTGGCTCACAGCAATGGTGGTAGCAGAGATGGCACGGCGCCGGCGGGTCGACAAAGTAAACCATGTCGGAGGTGAAGAAACGGCGGCTCAGCGCGGTGGAGAGGCGGCTAACAGGGCCGGCTTTGGAGTGAGGGTTGGTTCGGTGCATCGGCCGTGGTGGTGGAGCCAGTGCGGACGAGTCTCGCGCAGGGCAAGGCAGCAACGGTAGTGCCCCGACGATTTTTGCACGGGCCGGCTCCGCACGCGACCGAATCCACAGCAATGGAGACGAGGCGGGGCGGTTCCAAACAAGGTCGTGGAGGTGACGATTTGGTGACGGTGGCTCACGGGCCACTGCAATTGATAGGCGGCTCACGGAGGTGGCGAAGCGCTCAGACAAGCGGCTCAACAGAGGCTCCGCGGCTCAATTTAGTGAAGACAACGAAAGCCGGCTCATGCGCGGAGGTGGCAGAGGGGGAAACAGCGACGGTCTGGAGTGGCAAGGGCAGCGCCAGCGGAGGCAGCAGGCCGGCTCGCAACATCGGTAAACCCGGCCATGGCAACTTGGCGGCGAGGTTGCTCAGAGCCAAGGCAAGGCCACTGGGCGACTTAGGGGTGCGGATGCGGCCCAGAGCAGAGGCCGGCGAGGCTTGCCGGAGCTGGAAGGCCGTGGCATCGATGGCGGTTTAAAGTGGAGTCCGACGGCAGCTCAAGGCGACGCAGAGGTGCGCTGGCGAAGCGCGGCAGCAGGAGAAGGGCTTATGGCAGAAAAACGAGCGAGGATGACTCAGAGGCGCTTAGAACAGCAACTTGGTGAAGACCAATGACTCGTCCGCCAAGTCACGCAGGGACGGGCCTGCTACCTCTTGAGCATGCGTTGGTTTTCCCTTGAAGAGGAAAGGGTGATGCAGCAAAGTAGCGTAAGTATTTCCCTCAGGTTTTGAGAACCAAGGTATCAATCCAGTAGGAGGCCACACGCAAGTCCCTCGTACCTACACAAACAAATAAGAACCTTGCAACCAATGCAATAAAGGGGTTATCAATCCCTTCACGGCCACTTGCAAAAGTGATATCTGATAGAGATGATGAGATAATATTTTTTGTATTTTTATGATAAAGATTAAAAGTAAAGATTGCAAAATAAACGGTGACAGAAATAGATAGTTGTCGGGAGATTAATATGATGGAAAATAGACCCGGGGAACATAGGTTTCACTAGTGGCTTCTCTCAAGATAGCATAAGTATTATGGTGGGTGAACAAATTACTGTCGAGCAATTGATAGAAAAGTGCATAATTATGAGAATATCTAGGCATGATCATATATATAGGCATCACGTCCGTGACAAGTAGACCAACTCCTGCCTGCATCTACTACTATTACTCCACACATCGACCGCTGTCCAACATGCATCTAGAGTATTAAGTTCATAAGAACAGAGTAACGCATTAGGTAAGATGACATGATGTAGAGGGATAAACTCAAGCGATATGATATAAACCCCATCTTTTTATCCTCGATGGCAACAATACAATACGTGTCGTTTCCCCTACGGTCACTGGGATCGAGCACCGCATGATTGAACCCAAAGCTAAGCACTTCCCCATTGCAAGAAAGATCAATCTAGTAGGCCAAACCAAAGTGATAATTCGAAGAGACTTGCAAAGATAACCAATCAGACATAAAAGAATTCAGAGAAGATTCAAATATTGTTCATAGATAATCTTGATCATAAACCCACAATTCATCGGATCTCGACAAACACACCGCAAAAAGAGTTACATCGAATAGATCTCCAAGAAGATCGAGGAGAACTTTGTATTGAGATCCAAAGAGAGTGAAGAAGCCATCTAGCTAATAATTATGGACCCGAAGGTCTGCGGTAAACTACTCACACATCATCGGAGAGGCTATGGTGTTGACGTAGAAGCCCTCCATGATTGAATCCCCCTCCGGCGGAGCGCCGGAAAAGGCCCCAAGATGGGATCTCACGGGTATAGAAGGTTGCGGCGGTGGAATTAGGTTTTCGTGGTGCTCCTCGATGGTTTCGGGGTACGTAGGTATATATAGGAGGAAGAAGTAGGTCGGTGGAGCCACGAGGGGCCCACGAGGGTGGAGGGCACACCCAGGGGGTAGGCGCCCCCTGCCTTGTGGCCTCCTTGTTGATTGCTTGACGTCCACTCCAAGTCCTCTGGATCACGTTTGTTCCAAAAATCACGCCCCAACGGTTTCATTCTGTTTGGACTCCGTTTGATATTCCTTTTCTGCGAAACACTAAAATAGGCAAAAAAAATAGCAATTTGCACTGGGCCTTGGGTTAATAGGTTAGTCCCAAAAATAATACAAAAGTGTATAATAAAGCCCATTAAACATCCAAAACAGAATATATAATAGCATGGAGCAATCAAAAATTATAGATACGGTGGAGACGTATCAAGCATCCCCAAGCTTAATTCCTGCTTGTCCTCGAGTAGGTAAATGATAAAAACAGAATTTTTTATGTGGAATGCTACTTAGCACATTCTTCAATGTAATTTTCTTTATTGTGGCATGAATGTTCAGATCCGAAAGATTCAAGATAAAAGTTTAGTATTGACATAAAAATAATAATACTTCAAGCATACTAACCAAGCAATTATGTCTTCTCAAAATAACATAGCCAAAGAAAGCTCATCCCTACAAAATCATATAGTTTGGCCATGCTTCATTTTCGTCACACAAAAATGCTCTCATCTTGCACAACCCCGATGACAAGCCAAGCAATTGTTTCATATTTTGTAATCTCAAACTTTTTTCAACTTTCACGCAATACATGAGCGTGAGCCATGGACATAGCACTATGGGTGGAATAGAATATAATGATGGGGTTTGTGTGGAGAAGACAAGAAAGGAGAAAGTCTCACATTGACGCGACTAATCAATGGGCTAGGGAGATTCCCATCAATTGATGTCAATGCAAGGAGTAGGGATTGCCATGCAACGGATGCACTAGAGCTATAAATATATGAAAGCTCAACAAAACAAACTAAGTGGGTGTGCATCCAACTTGCTTGCTCATGAAGACCTAGGGCATTTGAGGAAGCCCATCGTTGGAATATACAAGCCAGGTTCTATAATGAAAAATTCCTACTAGTATATGAAAGTGACAAAACAAGAGACTCTCTATCATAAAGACCATGGTGCTACCATGAAGCACAAATGTGGAAAAAGGATAGTAGCATTGTCCCTTTTTTTGGGGGGGGGGGGGCTTATTTTTTTATTTGGCCTTTCTCTCTTTTTTTGGGACAATGCTCTATTAATAATGATCATCACACCTCTATTTATTTACAACTCAATGATTACAACTCGATACTAGAACAAAAGTATGACTCTATATGAATGCCTCCGGCGGTGTACCGGGATGGGCAATGAATCAAGAGTGACATGTATGAAATAATATGCATGGTGGGTTTGCCACAAATACGATGTCAACTACATGATCATGCAAGGCAATATGACAATGATGAAGCGTGTCATAATAAACGGAACGGTGGAAAGTTGCATGGCAATATATCTCGGAATGGCTATGGAAATGCCATAATAGGTAGGTATGGTGGCTGTTTTGAGGAAGATATAAGGAGGTTTATGTGTGATTGAGCATATCGTATCACGAGGTTTGGATGCACCGGCGAAGTTTGCACCAACTCTCAAGGTGAGAAAGGGCAATGCACGGTACCGAAGAGGCTAGCAATGGTGGAAGGTTGAGACTGCGTATAATCCATGGACTCAACATTAGTCATAAAGAACTCATATACTTATTGCAAAAGTCTACAGTTCATCAAAAACCAAGATCTACGCGTATGCTCCTAGGGGGATAGATTGGTAGGAAAAGACCATCGCTCGTCCCCGACCGCCACTCATAAGGATGACAATCAAAGAACACCTCATGTTTCAAATTTGTTACACAACGTTCACCATACGTGCATGCTACGGAACTTGCAAATTTCAACACATGTATTTCTCAAATTCACAACTACTCAACTAGCACAACTTTAATATCACTATCTCCATATCTCAAAACAATCATCAAGTATCAAACTTCTCTTAGTATTCAATGCACTTTAAAGTTCTTATCTTGGATGCCTATCATATTAGGACTAATTTTATAACCAAAGCAAATTACCATGCTGTTCTAAGGGACTCTCAAAATAATATAAGTGAAGCATGAGAGATCAATTATTTCTATAAAATAGAACCACCGCCGTGCTCTAAAATATATAAGTGAAGTACTAGAGCAAAATTGTTTAGCTCAAAAGATATAAGTGAAGCACATAGAGTATTCTAATAAATTCCGAATAATGTGTGTCTCTCTCAAAAGGTGTGTACAGCAAGGATGATTGTGGTAACTAAAAAGCAAAGACTCAAATCATACAAGACGCTCCAAGCAAAACACATATCATGTGGTGAATAAAAATATAGCTCCAAGTAAAGTTACCGATGGACGAAGACAAAAGAGGGGATGCCTTCCGGGGCATCCCCAAGCTTAGGCTTTTTGGTGTCCTTGGATTTTACCTTGCGGTGCATTGCGCATCCCCAAGATTAGGCTCTTGCCACTCCTTGTTTCATAATCCATCAAATCTTTACCCAAAACTTGAAAACTTCACAACACAAAACTTAACAGAAAATCTCATGAGCTCCGTTAGCGAAAGAAAACAAAACACCACTTCAAGGTACTGTAATGAACTCATTATTTATTTATATTGGTGTTAAACCTACTGTATTCCAACTTCTCTATGGCTCATAACCTCCGATACTAGCCATAGATTCATCAAAATAAGCAAACAACACATGAAAAACAGAATCTGTCAAAAACAGAACAGTCTGTAGTAATCTGTATCTAACGCAAACTTGTGTAACTCAGAAAAATCTACCAAACTAGGACGACCTATATAATTTTTTTATTGATCTACTGCATTTGGAATCAGTATTTTATCACGTTCTGGTGATTTTTAACAATTTTTTTCGTGAGCAGAAAGTTTCTGACTTTTTCAGCAAGATCAAATAACTATCATCCAAGAAGATCCTATAGGTTCTACTTGGCACAAACACTAATTAAAACATAAAAACAAATCTAACCAGAGGCTAGATCAAAGATTTATTACTAAATAGCAAGGATAAATATTGGGTTGTCTCCCAACAAGCGCTTTTATTTAAAGCCTTTTTAGCTAGGCATTGAGATTTCAACGATGCTCACATGAAAGACAAGAATTGAAGCACAAAGAGAGCATCATAAAACACGTGACAAACACATCTAAGTCTAACATACTTCCTATGCATAGGCATCTTATAGGCAAACAAATTATCAGAGCAAGCAAAAATTAGCATATGGAAGGAAGAAGAAAGAGATGATAGCAACCTCAACATGACGAGAGGTAATTTAGTAACATGAAAATTTCTACAACCATATTTTCCTCTCTCATAATAATTACATGTGGGATCATAAGCAAATTCAACAAAATAGCTATCACATACAATATTCTCAACATGATCCACATGCATGTAAACTTGACACTCTTCCAAAATAGTGGGATTAACATTAACTAAAGTCATGACCTCTCCAAACCCACTTTTATCAAAAAAAATCACAAGATTGAACATTCTCCAAATATGTGGGATCTAAAGTCGACACTCTTCCAAACCCACTTTCAATATTATTATTATCAATCTCATATTCATCATGGGGCTTAAATAAATTTTCAAGATCACAAGAAGAATCACCCCAATCATGATCATTGCAACAAATAGTAGACATAGCAAAACTAGCATCCCCAAGCTTAGGGTTTTGCATATTATTGACATCAAGAGAATTTATAGTAAAATCATCGCAATCATGCTTTTTATTCGAGCTATCATGACTCTCTTCATAAATTTCTTCGTCACAATTTTCAGATTCACGAATTTCAAGAAAAACCTCATAAAGATAATCTAGTGCACTCAAATCACTAGAAATTGGTTCATCATAATTGGATCTCTTAAAAAGATTGGCAAGCGGATGAGGATCCATAGATCTTACATTCTCTGTTTAGCAATAAATACACAACTATTCCAACCAAACGAGCCAAGTAAGACATCAAGGCAAACGAAAAGACGAATAGAAGAAGGGCGAAGAAAACGGCACAGGTGAAGTGGGGGGAGGAAAACGAGAGGCAAATGGCAAATAATGTAATGCGAGGGATAAGAGTTTGTGCTAGGTACTTGGTATGTCTTGACTGGTGCGTAGACTCTCCCCGGCAACGGTGCCAGAAATCCTTCTTGCTACCTCTTGAGCATGTGTTGGTTTTCCCTTGAAGAGGAAAGGGTGATGCAGCAAAGTAGCGTAAGTATTTCCCTCAGGTTTTGAGAACCAAGGTATCAATCCAGTAGGAGGCCACACGCAAGTCCCTCGTACCTACACAAACAAATAAGAACCTTGCAACCAACGCGATAAAGGGGTTGTCAATCCCTTCACGACCACTTGCAAAAGTGAGATCTGATAGAGATGATAAGATAATATTTTTGGTATTTTTATGATAAAGATTACAAGTAAAGATTGCAAAATAAACGGTGACAGAAATAGTTAGTTGTCGGGAGATTAATATGATGGAAAATAGACCCGAGGGCCATAGGTTTCACTAGTGGCTTCTCTCAAGATAGCATAAGTATTATGGTGGGTGAACAAATTACTGTCGAGCAATTGATAGAAAAGTGCATAATTATGAGAATATCTAGGCATGATCATGTATATAGGCATCACGTCCGTGACAAGTAGACCGACTCCTGCCTGCATCTACTACTATTACTCCACACATCGACCGCTATCCAGCATGCATCTAGAGTATTAAGTTCATAAGAACAGAGTAACGCATTAGGTAAGATTACATGATGTAGAGGGATAAACTCAAGCAATATGATATAAACCCCATCTTTTTATCCTCGATGGCAACAATACAATAGGTGTTGTTTCCCCTACTATCACTGGGATCGAGCACCGCATGATTGAACCCAAAGCTAAGCACTTCTCCCATTGCAAGGAAGATCAATCTAGTAGGCAAAACCAAACTGATAATTCGAAGAGACTTGCAAAGCTAACCAATCATACATAAAAGAATTCAGAGAAGATTCAAATATTGTTCATAGATAATCTTGATCATAAACCCACAATTCATCGGATCTCGTCAAACACACCGCAAAACGAGTTACATCGAATAGATCTCCAAGAAGATCGAGGAGAACTTTGTATTGAGATCCAAAGAGAGAGAAGAAGCCATCTAGCTAATAACTATGGAGCCAAAGGTCTGCGGTAAACTACTCACACATCATCGGAAAGGCTATGGTGTTGATGTAGAAGCCCTCCGTGATCGATGCCCCCTCCAGCGGAGCGCCGGAAAAGGCCTTAAGATGGGATCTCACGGGTACAGAAGGTTGCGGCGGTGGAATTAGGTTTTCGTGGTGCTCCTCGATGGTTTCGGGGTACGTAGGTATATATAGGAGGAAGAAGTAGGTAGGTGCAGCCACGAGGGGCCCACGAGGGTGGAGGGCGCACCCAGGGGGCTAGGCGCGCCCCCCTGCTTCGTGGCCTCCTCGTTGATTGCTTGATGTCCACTCCAAGTCCTCTGGATCACGTTTGTTCCAAAAATCACGCTCCCGAAGGTTTCATTCCGTTTGGACTCCGTTTGATATTCCTTTTCTGCGAAACACTGAAATAGGCAAAAAAACAGCAATTTGCACTTGGCCTTGGGTTAATAGGTTAGTCCCAAAAATAATATAAAAGTGTATAATAAATCCCATTAAACATCCAAAACAGAATATATAATAGCATGGAGCAATCAAAAATTATAGATACGTTGGAGATGTATCAGGGCTGCAGCAGTGGTGAGTATCGAGGCGAAGGTAATCCGGACAGTGACTCGGAAACGGAATTGAAGACGGAGCTCCAGTCTGGTTGTGGTCGTGGTTGCTTTGACCGCCTGATCCATCTGTCATGGAGCTAACAATTAATCTCTCTGATCTCTTTTTTTCATAAACAATCTCCGACTCATGATTTGATGGCCCGATTGAGACTTATCCTGTGTTTGCACAATTGGAATTCTCATCTGACTCCGGTTCATGTGATGGTGACTTTCCGCAAGGGCGAAAACGGCGGCGGAGGCGCGAGGTGCCGCGTGGCTCAACAGGGTGGCTCGGAACAGTGGCGATGTCGGCCTCGCGCGGTCGACGGCGGCTTGGCCCGGCGGCCTAGTGAGGAGTCTAGGTCGTGGCCTATTTTTGAGTCGTGGCAGTTTTGACTCCCCCACGTCCGGGTCCCATTCCAAGTACTCTTGGTTTAGTTCGTCTGATGACGGCAGATCGATCCCGCTGATGAACGTGGCGGCTTGACGCTAAACCTTCGGGATTTTCCCCGATGATCTTTGTCAATTGAACTGATGCCCATGAAAAATTGTTGATCTTGATCTAGTGAACTTAAAGCCGATGTAGATCCTTTTGAAACCAATCTTTCCTTCATCTCGAAAGTTGCAAACTTCTCGATCCTTTTAGAGAAATCCCTCCAAGAACTCAACACCATCGTGCGCAGGCCCCACGGTGGGCGCCAACTGTCGTGGAATTGTCACGGCAAATGTCCTAGTGTGAGGAATTAGTCGTGAGGCCAATGCAATTAGGTAGTAGCTTGAGAGGGGTTGATCGGGATGAGAGACGCGAAGTGGATTAACACACAAGACAAGGGTTTAGACAGCCTCGGGCCCCGGGAAACATCATCCGATAATAACCCTACATACTATTTGTGGCTAGGTCTCATTATGCTCATGAGGGAGTCGCCGCATAAGCCGGCTCCCCTTTGTTGTATCTAGCCTTAGAGATTATTCAGCATGTCCCTCTTGGGGTGCCCTGCCCCTCCTTATATAAGTTGAAGGGGTGGGCTACATGTAGAGTCCTAGTCCGATTAAGACTTAACTATTCTGACCTCTTGTCACGGGCTTCTCTCCATGGGCTTCTTAACGTATTGGGCTTCTTAACGTCTCGGTCTTATTAACCCCAGGCGACTCTTTCTACCGGGTTATAACTGTCTTCGGGTCATAACTATCTGCCGGGTTATAACTGCCTACCGGCTTACCACTGTCTGCCGGCTTACCACTGTCGGCTGGCTTACCACTGTCTGCCGGCTTACAGCTGTCTGTTGGCTTACCAATGGGTCACCAGGCTCAGCCGGGTCATCCGTGAGTCATCAGTCCTCGGGCGGTTTACCAATGAAATACCAAGTCCCAGCTGGGTCATAACTCCAGCTGGGTCATACCGCGGGGTATATCCCCGACAGTAGCGGACGCACCTTCTCGCGTAAGCCATAGGCGTACTATACACCGACGGTGCTCCAGGATATTTTGTGCTGCATCTCACACGGTTGCTGATAATAAATTGTGTGCAATCTACTTGATTTTTCATCTTGATTTGAATTACATAATGGGGTCACAACGGCAATGGACGGTGTTTGAATTGCTATACCTTTTATCTGCAGTGAACATGCAACTATATGTGTGTCGTAAAAGAATTGGAATTAACTGAGTTTTCAATGCATTCATGTGCATAATTAAAATTTGAACTACATGCACATGGTCTAATGCATATAAATTGGTTGAAAACTCAAATTTGTGTCCTTGGTTGCATGCTTAGGTCCCATGCAAGAAATGGGAATGAATGTCAAACACCCTGCCACAATTACTCGGCGGCAAACATTGAGATACCTGGTTTTCAAATTCTAGTAAATCCAAAGCTCTTCTGAAATTCATGAAACTTGGCATGCTATCGTGGAGCGGCATCAACATGTCGTGGTAAATTTCTTGTCCCATTTGGGGCAGGTTTGGGGATATGTTTCTCACAAACCAGAGCTTCTCACAACAAGCCTGATGGTTTCGCTAGGGAACGTCCCACCTTTGGGGACGAAACGATATCCACTGCCTCTTATTGCTTTCAAAAAATTTCTCATGTCAACATAGAACAACAGGAGTGTTGTGTCAATTTTTGGGATTTTTCGGGGTTCGTTTGGACATTTTTATGCATTAACTAAGTTTTCAATGCATTCATGTGCATAATTCAAATTTGAACTACATGCACATGCTCTAATGCATATAAATTGGTTGAAAATTCAAATTTGTGTCCTTGGTTGCATGCTTAGGTCCCATGCAAGAAATGGGAATGAATGTCAAACACCCTGCCAAAGTTACTCGGCCGCAAACATTGAGATACCTTGTTTTTAAATTCTAGTAAATCCAAAGCTCGTCTGAATTTCATGAAACTTGGCATTCTATCGTGGAGCGGCATCAACATGTCGTGGTAAATTTTTTGTCCCATTTGGGGCAGGTTTGGGGATATGCTTCTCACAAACCAGAGCTTCTCGCAACAAGCCTGATGGTTTCGGTAGGGAATGTCCCACCTTTGGGGACGAAACGATAACCATTGCCTCTTATTGCATTCAAAAAATTTCTCGTGTCAACATAGAACAACAGGAGTGTTGTGTCCATTTTTGGGATTTTTCGGGGTTCGTTTGTACATTTTTATTCATTAACTGAGTTTTCAATGCATTTGTGTGCATAATTCAAATTTGAACTACATGCACATGCTCTAATGCATATAAATTGGTTGAAAATTCAAATATGTGTCCTTGGTTGCATGCTTAGGTCCCATGCAAGAAATGGGAATGAATGTCAAACACCCTGCCAAAGTTACTCGGCCGCAAACATTGAGATACCAGGTTTTTTAATTCTAGTAAATCCAAAGCTCGTCTGAATTTCATGAAACTTGGCATGCTATCATGGAGCGGCATCAAGATGCCGTGGTAACTTTTTTGTCCCATTTGGGGTAGGCTTGGGGATATGCTTCTCACAAACCAGAGCTTCTCACAACAAGCCTGATGGTTTCGGTAGGGAACGTCCCACCTTTGGGGACGAAACGATATCCATTGCCTCTTATTACTTTCAAAAAATTTCTCGTGTCAACATAGAACAACAGGAGTGTTGTGTCAATTTTTGGGATTTTTCGGGGTTTGTTTGGACATTTTTATTCATTAACTGAGTTTTCAATGCATTTGTGTGCATAATTCAAATTTGAACTACATGCACATGCTCTAATGCATATAAATTGGTTGAAAATCAAATTTGTGTCCTTGGTTGCATGCTTAGGTCCCATGCAAGAAATGGGAATGAACGTCAAACACCCTACCACGGTCACTCGGCCGCAAACATTGAGATACCTGGTTTTTAAATTCTAGTAAATCCAAAGCTCCTCTGAAATTCATGAAACTTGGCATGCTATCATGGAGCGGCATCAACATGCCATGGTAAATTTTTTGCCCTATTTGGGGCAGGTTTGGGGATATGCTTCTGACAAACCAGAGCTTCTCACAACAAGCCTGATGGTTTCGGTAGGGAACGTCCCACCTTTGGGGACAAAACGATATCCATTGCCTCTTATTGCTTTCAAAAAATTTCTCGTGTCAACATAGAACAACAGGAGTCTTGTGTCAATTTTTGGGATTTTTCGGGGTTCGTTTGGACATTTTTATGCATTAACTGAGTTTTCAATGCATTATGTGCATAATTCAAATTTGAACTACATACACACGCTCTAATGCATATAAATTGGTTGAAACATCAAATCTGTTTCCTTGGGTGCATGCTTAGGTCCCATGCAAGAAATGGGAATGAATGTCAAACACCCTCCCACGGTCACTCAGCCGCAAACATTGAGATACCTAGTTTTAAATTCTAGTAAATCCAAAGCTAGTCTGAAATTCATGAAACTTGTCATGCTATCATGGAGTGGCATCAACGTCCCGTGGTAAATTTTTTGTCTCATTTGGGGCAGGTTTGGGGATATGCTTCTCACAAACGAGAGCTTCTCACAACAAGCGTGATGGTTTCGGTAGGGAACGTCCCACCTTTGGGGACGAAACGATATCCATTGCCTCTTATTGCTTTCAAAAAAATTCTCGTGTCAACATAGAACAACAGGAGTGTTGTGTCAATTTTTGGGATTTTTCGGGGTTCGTTTAGACATTTTTATGCATTAACTGAGTTTTCAATGCATTTATGTGCATAATTCAAATTTGAACTACATGCACATGCTCTAATGCATATAAATTGGTTGAAAAATCAAATCTGTTTCCTTGGTTGCATGCTTAGGTCCCATGCAAGAAATGGGAATGAATGTCAAACACCCTCCCACGGTCACTCGGCCGCAAACATTGAGATACCTAGTTTTTAAATTCTAGTAAATCCAAAGCTCGTCTGAAATTCATGAAACTTGGCATGCTATCATGGAGCGGCATCAACATGTCGTGGTAATTTTTTTGTCCCATTTGGGGCAGGTTTGGGGATATGCTTCTCACAAACGAGAGCTCTCACAACAGGCATGATGTTTTCGGTAGGGAACGTCCCACCTTTGGGGACGAAACGATATCCATTGCCTCTTATTGCTTTCAAAAAATTTCTCTTGTCAACATAGAACAACAGGAGTGTTGTGTCAATTTTTGTGATTTTTTGGGGTTCGTTTGCACATTTTTATGCATTAACTGAGTTTTCAATGCATTTATGTGCCTAATTCAAATTTGAACTACATGCACATGCTCCAGTGCATATAAATTGGTTGAAAAATCAAATATGTTTCCTTGGGTGCATGCTTAGGTCCCATGCAATAAATGGTAATGAATTTCAATCACCAGGGCACCTTGATTGCCGGCACAACATTGAGATACCTGGCTTTTAAATTCTAGTAAATCCAAAAATCGTCTGAAATTCATGAAACTTGGCATGCTATCATGGAGCGGCATCAACATGCCGTGGTAAAAATTTTGTCCCATTTGGGGCAGGTTTGGGTATATGCTTCTCACAAACCAGAGCTTCTCACAACAAGCATGATGGTCTTGGTAGGGAACGTCCCACCTTTGGGGACGAAATGATATCCATTGCCTCTTATTGCTTTCAAAAAATTTCTCGTGTGAACATAGAACAACATGAGTGTTGTGTCAATTTTTGTGATTTTTCGGGGTTCGTTTGGACATTTTTATGCATTACCTGAGTTTTCAATGCATTTATGTGCATAATTCAAATTTGAACTACTTGCACATGGTCCTGTGCATATAAATTGGTTGAAAAATCAAATCTGTGTCCTTGGGTGCATGCTTAGGTCCCATGCAAGAAATGGGAATGAATTTCAAACACCAGGGCACCGTTGATTGCAGGCAAAACGTTGAGATACTTTATTTTTAAATTCTAGTAAATCCAAAACTCGTCTGAAATTGATGAAACTTGGCATGCTATCATGGAATGGCACCCGACATGCTGTGGTATTTTTCGTGTCCATTTTGAGAGAAGGCGCACTCGAATAATGACAGCCAGCAAAGGCATTTTTAAAAAATAGCTGCCACTTTAATATCTCAAACGTATGTATAATTCAAACCGTGTGCATTATGTTAACCATTCACGTGACGCAACGTGTCTTGGTTTTAATGCCTGTAGGAGGTGCCGTGCGGACAGCTGCTGGACCTTGACTGAACGGGAGGCGTGCGAGCGCAGTCCGATGTGCAGGCTGACCGAGAGGCGTGCAAGCTGTCCTCGAATGCATAGGCTCACCGAGAAGCATGCGAGTTGTACGCTGCGCAGGCTCACTGGGAAGCGAGCCTTTGACTTCCATGGCCGCCCCCTTCCTCTCCATTAATGGCGCCCGAGCCGCTGTTTAATATGGGCGGCCTTACTGTTCGCCTCCCATTCCCCTCCCCTCCCCCCCCCCCGGCAGACCTCCACCAACACCATGGCGCAGAATGATCATCTGCCAGTAGTCTTCAAGTTTGGTGAAGTCGACTCCGAGCCGGAGGAGATAGAAATTAAGGAGGAATGGGGCCTCATGGACATGCCCCAGAACGAGCTGGCCGCGGCGGTTGCTGCCCCCGCTCCCTTCCCAGCTCCCATCACCGCGCCCGCGCCAGCGACCATCCCCGTAGCATTGACGGGCTGGTCGCCGAGCACTATCGCAGAGCTGGAAGCCGCGGGCATGAGCGAGGTCTCCGCGGACCCGCGCGAGCTCTTGTACATGCCAGCACCCGTGCCTGTGCGCGCCCCTCCACCCACCGTGGCGCCGGCCCCCGTGCGTTTGGCTGCACCCGCCGCACTCGTGCCCCTGCCGTGCGCCCCCTCCACCCACCGCGGCGCCGGTCCCCGTGCGTTTGGCTGCACCCGCCGCGCCCGTGTCGTTACCGTGCGCACACCCCCCTCAGCGGCATGGGACGCTGCCGTCGACCGCTACCTCTCAGCGGCGCCAGTTGCCGTCCTCCCGCGCCCCGCCCGTCGATCGCGCGACGACATGATGTTTGATTTACAAGTGAAGAACATTTTGTGCTGCCTTGAAGACTTCAACAACGGCGTCCCGGAGGACGACAACGACAACGACGGCGCGGCACGCCACCTCGGCTGCCGCCAAAAATAGTTTTTTTGGGGGTTTAATACTGTATCTCGAATTCTCGATCATATGAATATAAATTCGTAGTGTGACTGGATGAAAGATATGGTTTGAACGAACTTGCGTTTTTCTCTCTTAATGTACGGACTTATCAAACGATTTTCTTTTGAAAAAATGTCAATGGTATTTAAATATAAAACACTCATCACAAACATTTTAGTTAGAACACCCGTATGCAAACCGACAGCTTCCCCAGGAAGCCAAGGGAAAATGTGCCGAGCAGGATTTCTGCAGTTCTTGATCGCAAACGTTTTAGATAGAACACCCATATGCAAAGTGAGAGCTATGGTCTTCCCTCGCACAGTGCAGGATTTGTGCATCCCTTCAACGCAAACGGTTGTTTTGCATGACCCGTGTGCAACCACGTACAAACAATTGGATAAGATTTGCATATCTGTCATATTCGGTATGTTGCCATTTGTCAAACTGGAAAGATTGACATTTGTTTATCTAGTAACATTGCCATTTGTCAACCTTGTAACACTGCGATTTGTCAAAATATGTAGCTAAAAATCACTAGCTCTATCTCATTTTTGCAACTAAAATCACTAGCACTGTTCATATGGACACCACTAGCAGGCGTGAGTTGATGGACGCATATGCAAATGTACCATTGATTGCATACAACAAGTCATCAACCCACAACGACAACGAGGATACATGTTGGATTATAGATCATTTCCAACAAAACATTCTAGTAAAGTAAAGTTTTTCTCACACAACAAATAAGAAAGCGATGAAATGAACTTCAGCTCAACCACTCGTCGGCGTTGGAAACGCTTGCTTTGAACCAGAAGTGATTCTCTGGGAAGGGCCAGCTACTATCAATCTCGAGACCAACGCAGGACTGACCATCCAGGCTGAAGCGGCCTATTTCAATACCATATTGTGATAGCCACGGTAGGGAAGCATAGCAATGTCCGAGTTATAGATACAGGTGCTTCTCATAAATGGTAGTAACGTTGTGTCAACAGCAGCTGGATCGCCTTTCACCATCATTGGATAGTTTTATCCAAGGAAGAGCGAGTTTTCTCCAAGACTATCAATACTGAACCAGGGAGAAGGTGTTGGCGCTAGCACACTAGTATCCATCCTGAATACCCTGCAACGGATGTTGGAATAGGTCCGAAGAGTGCGACCATGCGAGACAACACCTGCTTCCTTACTAACATCAGTAGTGCCCTGTATACAGTCAAGAAGAGGTGATCCATCGGAATAAGTTGCCAGGCGCCACTGAGTATATGGGTCCTACTCATCCTCATGCTCATGATCTTCACCATCTTCATCTCCCCCTTGGTTATAAATTTTTTCAAGTATAGGTGGTGAAATGTTCACAGGACCTTGGAAACACAAGAAGGTTAATTAGTAAAGGGAAACTAACTAGCTAACCCGCATACATGTGGATGAAACAATTATAATTACGCTGGAAGACAAACGTACCGAAACCATAAGGATTCCATGCAAAAAATAGTGCCACGAGTGGTGGCAGCAAACACAAGACCCTCGTATTGAATTGCATCACAGTACTCATCCGTGTAAGAAAATTGATTTTTGAGCAATATCCATCGAGTCGTGGAAGCAAGGACGGCAAAAAGCTTGCCGAAGATAGCAACGACTTCATAGTTCGTGTAATTCTAAGAGCGGTTGGGAACTCGACAAATTGCTATCTTCCGTAGACGACAATCACCATGATCGTATTTGAACATACGTAGAATACCGGTGTGCTCAACTTCAGGGCAGTCTAAGATTTTTGGAAGTGGAACCCGGTGACGAGTGTACACATTCACAAGTTCCCACTCGCATTTGTACCCAATATAAACAACCCAATCTCCATTTGCGCCCGCCCAAGCCTTACGCTCAAGCGATGGCATCTTAACATCACACGTATCATTATCAAGCGGCATCAACTTGCACAAGGCGAGACTTCCGTCGTCCACGCGCCAGTCAGCAGGGTCATGGCGAAGAAGATAGGGGAGATCAAACCGCTCCTAGACCCTTGGGTTCCTTGTAATGATGTTATTAGTTGAGTCAAGAATGGTCTTGAACAAACCTGCCATGCTAACCGAGGTGATGACGTCGCACCGATCAATGAGTTCCTCCACCACGTCATCTTTCATATCAGGGCAAGAATAACGGGGTCGTTTCCGGCCTGTTCCCTCCATGGAGAAGATGATCGAACAATGGTAGAAGGAAGGGTGAAGGAAAATGGAGGGAGGAAGAGCGTGCGACAGCAGTTCCAAATAGAGAGGGAAAAGCGAAGAGGCGGTAGACGGTTGCCACGGTACAAGAAGAGGCTAGTGGGGAGCGAACGGTTGCCACATAGGTCAGACACTGGCAACAAGGCCGAGTGAACCGCATGCCATATATCACACACGCCTTGATCTGGCTGGCCATTCCTTTTGTGTTTCCTAATCACAAACAGTTCATCCGAGTGAACCGTGTGTTGTACATCGCACACACCTTCATCTGGTTGCCCGTTTCTTTTGTGTTGCCTAATCACAAACAGTTCATCCGAGTGAACTGTATGCTTGATATCGCACACACCTTCATCTGGCTGCCCGTTTCTTTTGTTCCTTCTCATCGCAAATAGTTAATTGAACTGAACCGTATGCCCTGCATCGCACACGCAACTAAAATCCGAACTATGTTTGATGCATCCATCATCGCAAATGTTTTGCACCTTTTTTGACGGGTTTTTTACACCACCGTTTGCGATTATTGCATCGCACACAGTTTCGTCGAAGGGTCTCTGATCGTAGTGTTGCGTTAGCAGCATCCTGCAGTAGTGATACTACGATTTCTGAAGGATTCTTTTGGAGGATTTCAGTACATACATGTCCCCCCCCCCATATTGGTTGCTTGATCCATATGGTTACAATCAATAAGCATTTCTCCTTTGGATTCATCTGTACTAGTTTTTTTAGGGAACTTTTCATCCACTCCAACCTCTTGTGAAGAAGGCTACATTTTTCTAGAATGTAATCAAATGCCCATGTTAATCATGCCAGATCGAAGATGGCATGTTAGTGCATTTTACAAATCCTGCAAACCAAATAGGACTGTAGTAATGTTCAAAACTGCATGTAGGCATTAACACGTTTTCTTCTTTTGCAGATAAGATTAGGCCCAGTGGTGGATAATGTGATACAATATAACAATCACGTGGAATGCCTAGATCTGCATCTCTCAGAAATTACTTTGAACTCCTACCGAGGGACCTTACCGGAGATTATATTCGCCAGGTTCTTTGTTCTCAGAGCAAGGGTGCTGAAGGAAATGAGGTTTACCCTACATTTATTTCGTAAAAATGAATGGTTTGTTGATCAGCGCCGGCGCCTGCGGCAGAATGGAATAGGCTCCAAAAATGCTGAATTTCATTTTGGAACTTCAGATGACAGAGTAATCGGAAGTCATCGTGTCAACCCCATACATGACTTCTCAATGGCTGACCCCTTTGCAAAAATTGTGAGGTTTCAATACCAGACTTAGAAGTGGTAATATTAGTTTGAACCTCTCTGATATCCATGTTCAGCCGATCAGCGCGAGCGTTTGCAGCTGATGAGCTGAATTTCATTTCTAATATCAGTTTGAACCTTGTAATCTTCGAATTTGAGCCATATAACGCTGGTACTTGAACCTTGTAATATTTCGAGCTTTTGTGGTACAATCGTTGAAATGGCATCGTATGAGACTCGTATATTGGTAGCACTATTTTGACCTTAATATGCAATGATCTTAGATTTTATTAACCATTCTCGAATCTATTTACCTTGTCAATCTCACAGCACACGATCTGTATAGCTAACTCGACTGTGATCTTCGACATTATTGCACAAAGTTGGTTTCTTCCATCGTGTGCCCTGTAGAGCGCAGAATTAATTATCACACTCGAGTGTCCATCATCACCCTTCTGTGTAACTGTGACCTTATCACCCATGGGTAAAATTATGACCGAAGTCATTCCACACACTTCATTTTTACAAAGCTTTTTGCCAATAAACGCCCACGATTTGTCCCTCTTCTAGCCGACGGGTGGCCAAACTAGCCGGGCGGGAACCTTGTGAAGGAAATATGCCCTAGAGGCAATAATAAAGTTGTTATTTATATTTCCTTATCTCATGATAAATGTTTCTTATTCATGCTAGAATTGTATTAACCGGAAACTTAGTACATGTGTGAATACATAGACAAACAGAGTGTCACTAGTATGCCTCTATTGACTAGCTCATTGAATCAAAGATGGTTAAGTTTCCTAGCCATAGACATGAGTTGTCATTTGATTTACAGGATCACATCATTAGAGAATGATGTGATTGACTTGACCCATTCCGTTAGCTTAGCACTTGATCGTTTAGTATGTTGCTATTGCTTTCTTCATGACTTATACATGTTCCTATGACTATGAGATTATGCAACTCCCGAATACCGAAGGAACACTTAGTGTGCTACCAAATGTCACAATGTAACTGGGTGATTATAAAGGTGCTCTATAGGTGTCTCCGATGGTGTTTGTTGAGTTGGCATAGATCGAGATTAGGATTTGTCACTCCGATTGTCGGAGAGGTATCTCTGGGCCCTCTCGGTAATGCACATCACTATAAGCCTTGCAAGCAATGTGACTAAGGAGTTAGTTGCGGGATGATGCATTACGGAACGAGTAAAGAGACTTGTCAGTAACGAGATTGAACTAGGTATTGAGATACCGACGATCGAATCTCGGGCAAGTAACATACCGATGACAAAGGGAACAACGTATGTTGTTATGCGGGTTGACCGATAAAGATCTTCGTAGAATATGTGGGAGCCAATATGAACATCCAGGTTCCGCTATTGGTTATTGACTGGAGACGTGTCTCGGTCATGTCTACATAGTTCTCGAACCCGTAGGGTCCGCACGCTTAAAGTTCGGTGACGATCTGTATTATGAGTTTATGTGTTTTGATGTACCGAAGGTAGTTCGGAGTCCCGGATATGATCACGGACATGATGAGGAGTCTTGAAATGGTCGAGACATAAAGATTGATATATTGGATGGCTATATTCGGACACCGAAAGTGTTCCGGGTGATTTCAGAGAAAACCGGAGTGCCGGAGGATTACCGGAAGCCCCTCGGGGAAAGATTGGGCCTACATGGGCCATAGGGAAGAGGGGGGGCAGCCCACAAGGGGCAGCCGCGCCCCCTCCCTATAGGGAGTCCGAATTGGACAAGGGAAGGGGCGCCCCCCCTTTCCTTCTCCTCTTCCTCTCCTTTCCCTCTTTCCCCTTCTCCTCCTAGTTGGACTAGGAAAGGAGGAATCCTACTCCTACTAGGAGGAGGATTCCTCCCCTCCTTGGCGCGCCCTAGGGCCGGCCGGCCTCCCCCCTTGCTCCTTTATATGCAGGGGCAGGGGGCACCCTAGAACACAACAACAGACATTGTCTTAGCCGTGTGCGGTGCCCCCCTCCACCATAATCCACCTCGGTCATATCGTTGCTGTGCATAGGCGAAGCCCTGCGCCGGTAACTTCATCATCACCGTCATCATGCCCTCATGCTGACGAAGCTCGCCCTCGACACTCAGCTAGATCGAGAGTTCGTGGGACGTCACCGAGCCGAACGTGTGCAGATCGTGGAGGTGCCGTACTTTTGGTACTAGGATCGGTCGGATCGTGAAGACGTACGACTACATCAACCGCGTTTTCATAAAGCTTCCTCTTACGGTCTACGAGGGTACGTGGACTATACTCTCCCCCCCTCGTTGCCATGCATCACCATGATAGATCTTGCGTGTGCGTAGGAATTTTTTTGAAATTACTGCGTTCCCCATCAGTGGCATCCGAGCTAGGTCTATGCATAGATGTTATATGCACGAGTAGAACACAAATGAGTTGTGGGCGATAATAGTCATACTGCTTACCAGCATGTCATACTTTGATTCGGCGGTATTGTTGGATGAAGCGGCCCGGACCGACAATACGCGTACGCTTACGCGAGACTGGTTCTACCGACGTGCTTCGCACATAGGTGGCTAGCGGGTGTCCGTTTCTCCAACTTTAGTTGAATCGAGTGTGGCTACGCCCGGTCCTTGTTGAAGGTTAAAACAGCACACTTGACAAAAAATCGTTGTGGTTTTGATGCGTAGGTAAGAACGGTTCTTGCTCAGCCCGTAGCAGCCACGTAAAAAGTTGCAACAACAAAGTAGAGGACATCTAACTTGTTTTTGCAGGGCATATTGTGATGTGATATGGTCAAGACATGATGCTAAATTTTATCGTATGAGATGATCATGTTTTGTAACAGAGTTATCGGAAACTAGCAGGAGCCATATGGTTGTCGCTTTATTATATGAAATGCAATCGCCATGTAATTGCTTTACTTTATCACTAAGCGGTAGCGATAGTCGTAGAAGCAATAGTTGGCGAGACGACAGCGATGCTTCGATGGAGATCAAGGTGTCAAGCCGGTGACGATGGTGATCATGACGGTGCTTTGGAGATGGAGATCAAAGGCACAAGATGATGATGGCCATATCATATCACTTATATTGATTGCATGTGATGTTTATCCTTTATGCATCTTATTTTTCTTAGTTCTGCGGTAGCATTATAAGATGATCTCTCACTAAATTTCAAGGTACAAGTGTTCTCCCTGAGTATGCACCGTTGCGAAAGTTCGTCGTGCCGAGACACCACGTGATGATCGGGTGTGATAAGCTCTACGTTCACATACAATGGGTGCAAGCCAGTTTTGCACATGCAGAATACTTGAGTTAAACTTGACGAGCCTAGCATATGCAGATATGGCCTCGGAACACTGAGACCGAAAGGTCGAGCGTGAATCATATAGTAGATATGATCAACATGGTGATGTTCACCATTGAAAACTACTCCATCTCACGTGATGATCGGACATGGTTTAGTTGATATGGATCACGTGATCACTTAGATGATTAGAGGGATGTCTATCTAAGTGGGAGTTCTTTAGTAATATGATTAATTGAACTTTAATTTATCATGAACTTAGTACCTGATAGTATTTTGCATGTCTATGTTGTTGTAGATAGATGGCCCGTGTTGTTGTTCCATTGAATTTTAATGTGTTCCTAGAAAAAGCTAAGTTGAAATATGATGGTAGCAACTACACGGACTGGGTCCGTAACTTGAGGATTATCCTCATTGCTGCACAGAAGAATTACGTCCTGGAAGCACCGCTAGGTGCCAAACCCGCTGCAGGAGCAACACCAGATGTTATGAACGTCTGGCAGAGCAAAGCTGATGACTACTCGATAGTTCAGTGTGCCATGCTTTACGGCTTAGAACCGGGACTTCAACGACGTTTTGAACGTCATGGAGCATATGAGATGTTCCAGGAGTTGGAGTTAATATTTCAAGAAAATGCCCGGATTGAGAGATATGAAGTCTCCACTAAGTTCTACAGATGCAAAATGGAGAAGAATAGTTCTGTCAGTGAGCATATACTCAAAATGTCTGGGTATAACCATCACTTGATTCAACTGGGAGTTAATCTTCCTGATGATAGTGTCATTGACAGAATTCTTCAATCACTGCCACCAAGCTACAAGAGCTTCTTGATGAACTATAATATGCAAGGGATGGATAAGACAATTCCTGAGCTCTTCGCGATGCTAAAGGCTGCGGAGGTAGAAATCAAGAAGGAGCATCAAGTGTTGATGGTCAACAAGACCACCAGTTTCAAGAAAAAGGGTAAAGGGAAGAAGGGGAACTTCAAGAAGAACAGCAAGCAAGTTGCTGCTCAAGTGAAGAAGCCCAAGTCTGGACCTAAACCTGAGGCTAAGTGCTTCTACTACAAAGGGACTGGTCACTGGAAGCGGAACTGCCCCAAGTATTTGGCGGATATGAAGGATGGCAAGGTGAACAAAGGTATATGTGATATACATGTTATTGATGTGTGTTCCTTACTAATGCTCGCAGTAGTGCCTGTGTATTTGATACTGGTTCTGTTGCTAATATTTGCAACTCAAAACAGGGACTACGGATTAAGCGAAGATTGGCTAAGGACGAGGTGACGATGCGCGTGGGAAATGGTTCCAAAGTCGATGTGATCGCAGTCGGCACACTACCTCTACATCTACCTTCGGGATTAGTTTTAGACCTTAATAATTGTTATTTGGTGCCAGCGTTAAGCATGAACATTATACCTGGATATTGTTTGATGCGAGACGGTTATTCATTTAAATCAGAGAATAATGGTTGTTCTATTTATATGAGTAATATCTTTTATGGTCATGCACCCTTGAAGAGTGGTCTAGTTTTGTTGAATATCGATAGTAGTGACACATATATTCATAATATTGAAGCCAAAAGATGCAGAGTTGATAATGATAGTGCAACTTATTTGTGGCACTGCCATTTAGGTCATATTTGTGTAAAGCGCATGAAGAAATTCCATTCTGATGGACTTTTGGAATCACTTGATTATGAATCACTTGGTACTTGCGAACCATGCCTCATGGGCAAGATGACTAAAACTCCGTTCTCTGGAACAATGGAGCGAGCAACAGATTTGTTGGAAATCATACATACTGATGTATGTGGTCCAATGAATATTGAGGCTCGCGGCGGGTATCGTTATTTTCTCACCTTCACAGATGACTTGAGCAGATATGGGTATATCTACTTAATGAAACATAAGTCTGAAACATTTGAAAAGTTCAAAGAATTTCAAAGTGAAGTGGAAAATCATCGTAACAAGAAAATAAAGTTTCTAAGATCTGATCATGGAGGAGAATATTTGAGTTATGAGTTTGGTCTTCATTTGAAACACAGCGGAATAGTTTCGCAACTCACGCCACCCGGAACACCAGAGCGTAATGGTGTGTCCGAACGTCGTAATCGTACTTTACTAGATATGGGGCGATCTATGATGTCTCTTACTGATTTACCGCTATCGTTTTGGGGTTATGCTTTAGAGACGGCTGCATTCACATTAAATAGGGCACCATCTAAATCCGTTGAGACGACACCTTATGAGCTGTGGTTTGGCAAGAAACCCAAGTTGTCGTTTCTTAAAGTTTGGGGCTGCGATGCTTATGTGAAAAACCTTCAACCCGATAAGCTCGAACCCAAATCGGAGAAATGTGTCTTCATAGGATACCCAAAGGAGACTATTGGGTACACCTTCTATCATAGATCCGAAGGCAAGACATTCGTTGCTAAGAATGGATCCTTTCTAGAGAAGGAGTTTCTCCCGAAAGAAGTGAGTGGGAGGAAAGTAGAACTTGATGAGGTAACTGTACCTGCTCCCTTATTGGAAAGTAGTTCATCACAGAAATCTGTTCCTGTGACTCCTACACCAATTAGTGAGGAAGCTAATGATGATGATCATGTAACTTCATATCAAGTTACTACCGAACCTCGTAGGTCAACCAGAGTAAGATCCGCACCAGAGTGGTACGGTAATCCTGTTCTGGAGGTCATGTTACTTGACCATGACGAACCTACGAACTATGAGGAAGCGATGATGAGCCCAGATTCCGCGAATTGGCTTGTGGTCATGAAATCTGAGATGGGATCCATGTATGAGAACAAAGTATGGACTTTGGTTGACTTACCCGATGATCGGCAAGCCATCAAGAATAAATGGATCTT
Organism: Triticum aestivum; assembly: GCF_018294505.1. Taxonomy (NCBI): domain Eukaryota; kingdom Viridiplantae; phylum Streptophyta; class Magnoliopsida; order Poales; family Poaceae; genus Triticum; species Triticum aestivum. The sequence goes on from NC_057805.1 coordinate 47,111,286, forward strand.
CAAGAAGAAGACTGACGCTGACGGTAATGTTACTGTCTACAAAGCTTGACTTGTTGCGAAAGGTTTTCGACAAGTTCAAGGAGTTGACTACGATGAGACATTCACACCCGTAGCGACGCTTAAGTCCATCCGAATCATGTTAGCAATTGCTGCATTTTATGATTATGAAATTTGGCAAATGGATGTAAAGACTGCATTCCTGAATGGATTTCTGGAAGAAGAGTTGTATATGATGCAACCTGAAGGTTTTATCGATCCAAAGGATGCTAACAAAGTGTGCAAGCTCCAGCGATCCATTTATGGACTGGTGCAAGCATCTTGGAGTTGGAATAAACATTTTGATAGTGTGATCAAAGAATATGGTTTTATACAGACTTTCGGAGAAGCCTGTATTTACAAGAAAGTGAGTGGGAGCTCTGTAGCATTTTTTATATTATATGTGGATGACATATTGTTGATTGGAAATGATATAGAATTTCTGGATAGCATAAAACGATACTTGAATAAGAGTTTTTCAATGAAAGACCTCGGTGAAGCTGCTTATATATTGGGCATCAAGATCTATAGAGATAGATCAAGACGCTTAATTGGACTTTCACAAAGCACATACCTGGATAAAGTTTTGAAGAAGTTCAAAATGGATCAAGCAAAGAAAGGGTTCTTGCCTGTGTTACAAGGTGAGAAGTTGAGTCAGACTCAATGCCCGACCACTGCAGAAGATAGAGAGAAAATGAAAGTCATTCCCTATGCTTCAGCCATAGGTTCTATCATGTATGCAATGCTGTGTACCAGACCTGATGTGTGCCTTGCTATTAGTTTAGCAGGGAGGTACCAAAGTAATCCAGGAGTGGATCACTGGATAGCGGTCAAGAACATCTTGAAATACCTGAAAAGGACTAAGGATATGTTTCTCGTTTATGGAGGTGACAAAGAGCTCGTCATAAATGGTTATGTCGATGCAAGCTTTGACACTGATCCGGATGACTCTAAGTCACAAACCAGATACATATTTATATTGAACGGTGGAGCTGTCAATTGGTGCAGTTCTAAGCAAAGCGTCGTGGCGGGATCTACGTGTGAAGCGGAGTACATAGCCGCTTCGGAAGCAGCAAATGAAGGAGTCTAGATGAAGGAGTTCATATCCGATCAAGGTGTCATACCTAGTGCATCAGGTCCAATGAAAATCTTTTGTGACAATACTAGTGCAATTGCCTTGGCAAAGGAATCCAGATTTCACAAGAGAACCAAGCACATCAAGAGACGTTTCAATTCCATCAGCGATCAAGTCAAGGAGGGAGACATAGAGATTTGCAAGATACATACGGATCTGAATGTTGCAGACCCATTGACTAAGCCTCTCTCACGAGCAAAATTAAACATGATCAGCACCAAGACTCCATGGGTGTTAGAATCATTAATGTGTAATCTAGATTATTGACTCTAGTGCAAGTGGGAGACTGAAGGAAATATGCCCTAGAGGCAATCATAAAGTTGTTATTTATATTTCCTTATATCATGATAAATGTTTATTATTCATGCTAGAATTGTATTAACCGGAAACTTAGTACATGTGTGAATACATAGACAAACAGAGTGTCACTAGTATGCCTCTACATGACTAGCTCGTTGAATCAAAGATGGTTAAGTTTCCTAGCCATAGACATGAGTTGTCATTTGATTAACAGGATCACATCATTAGAGAATGATGTGATTGACTTGACCCATTCCGTTAGCTTAGCACTTGATCGTTTAGTATGTTGCTATTGCTTTCTTCATGACTTATACATGTTCCTATGACTATGAGATTATGCAACTCCCGAATACCGGAGGAACACTTAGTGTGCAACCAAACGTCACAACGTAACTGGGTGATTATAAAGGAGCTCTATAGGTGTCTCTGATGGTGTTTGTTGAGTTGGCATAGATCGAGATTGGGATTTGCCACTCCGATTGTCGGAGAGGTATCTCTGGGCCCTCTCGGTAATGCACAACACTATAAGCATTGCAAGCAATGTGACTAAGGAGTTAGTTACGGGATGATGCATTACGGAACGAGTAAAGAGACTTCTCGGTAACGAGATTGAACTAGGTATTGAGATACCGACAATCGAATCTCGGGCAAGTAACATACAGATGAGCAAGGGAACAACGTATGTTGTTATGCGGTTTGACCGATAAAGATCTTCGTAGAATATGTGGGAGCCAATACGAACATCCAGGTTTCACTATTGGTTATTGACCGGAGACGTGTCTCGGTCATGTCTACGTAGTTCTCGAACCCGTAGGGTCCGCACGCTTAAAGTTCGGTGACGATCGGTATTATGAGTTTATGTGTTTTGATGTATCGACGGTAGTTCGAAGTCCCGGATATGATCACGAACATGACGAGGAGTCTCGAAATGGTCGAGACATAAAGATTGATATATTGGACGGCTATATTCGGACACCGGAAGTGTTCTGGGTGATTTGGGAGAAAACCGGAGTGCCAGAGGGTTACCGGAACCTCCCCCCCCCCCCGGAAAGATTGGGACTACATGGGCCATAGGGAAGAGGGGAGGCAGCCCACAAGGGGCAGCCACGCCTACTCCCTATAGGGAGTCCGAATTGGACTAGGGAGGGGGGCGCGCCCGCCCTTTCCTTCTCCTCTTCCTCTCCTTTCCCTCTTTCCCCTTCTCCTCCTAGTTGGACTAGGAAAGGAGGAATCCTACTCCTACTAGGAGGAGGATTCCTCCCCTCCTTGGCGCTTCCTAGGGCCGGCCGGCCTCCCCCTTGCTCCTTTATATACGGGGGCAGGGGGCACCCTAGAACACAACAACAGACATTGTCTTAGCCGTGTGCGGTGCCCCCCTCCACCGTAATCCACCTCGGTCATATCGTTGTAGTGCTTAGGCGAAGCCCTGCGCTAGTAACTTCATCATCACCATCATCATGCCGTCGTGCTGACGAAGCTCTCCCTCGACACTCAGCTGGATCGAGAGTTCGTGGGACGTCACCGAGCCGAACGTGTGCAGATGGCGGAGGTGTCGTACTTTCGGTACTAGGGTCGGTCGAATCATGAAGACGTACGACTACATCAACCGCGTTGTCATAACGCTTCCGCTTACGGTCTACGAGGGTACGTGGACTACACTCTCCCCCCTCGTTGCTATGCATCACCATGATAGATCTTGCGTGTGCGTAGGAATTTTTTTGAAATTACTGCGTTCCCCATCACCTTGCGCGGTAAAATGCGTGGTAGCGTGGGATCAGGCTCACCGACGATACATTTGGCGCCTCTTCGAGCCCACACGTGCGGTGCGGTGTTGTCAAGCATGCACTGGAATCCTCCGCTATGAACGTCGTGACAAGATGTGATGATTACAGGCCGGCCGGCCCCCATTTATTATAGCGGCCAACCTTTCGATCGCGCCCCACCATTGCAAGAAGCAGACCCGCCACGACAAATTCTTAGAGGGTATCCTGCGCGGCTCCAATGGTGCTCCGATCTACTGCCGATGATGAGCAGCAGTTCACCATGCATGCCGTGGTGGACACCCACAGAAGGTTCATGGACCTCTAAGTGGTGTACACCAACGACCCGGTCTGGGTGGAGCACTCCATCCACCTCATGGAGATGTTGCTTGCCGAGGATAAGTACAAGGTGGTCGGGTTCGACCTCGAGTACACCCGCGCTCGTGCCGGGTCTCGTCCCAAGGTCGTTGTCGCCCAGATGTGTGTGCGCCACCACCACCCCGTCTACCACTACTGCCTGGCCACAAGGCCTTGCGAGCGTTTGATACGTCTCCAACGTATCTATAATTTTTTATTGTTCCATGCTATTATATATTTTGTTTTGGATGTTTAATGGGCTTATTTATACACTTTTATATTATTTTGGGGACTAACCTATCAACCGGAGACCCAGCCCAAATTGCTGTTTTTTTTCTATTTCAGTGTTTCGCAGAAAAAGAATATCAAACGGAGTCTAAACGGAATGAAACCTTCGGGAACATGATTTTTGGAACAAACGTGATCCAGAGGACTTGGAGTGGACGTCAAGCAACAGAAGAGGAGGCCACAAGGTAGGGGGCGCGCCTACCCCCCCCCCCCAGCGCGCCCTCCACCCTCGTGGGCCCCTCGTGGCTCCACCGACCTACTTCTTCCTCCTATATATACCTACGTACCCCCAAACCATCAGAAGCGACCACGAAAACCTAATTCCACCGCCGCAACCTTCTGTACCCGTGAGATCCCATCTTGGGGCCTTTTCCGGCGTCCTGCCGGAGGGGGCATTGATCACGGTGGGCTTTTACATCAACACCATAGCCTCTCCGATGATGTGTGAGTAGTTTACCTCAGACCTTCGGGTACATAGTTATTAGCTAGATGGCTTCTTCTCTCTCTTTGGAGATCAATACAAAGTTCTCCTCGATTCTCTTGGAGATCTATTTGATGTAATCTTCTTTGCGGTGTGTTTGTCGAGATCCGATGAATTGTGGGTTTATGATCAAGATTATCTATGAACAATATTTGAATCTTCTCTAAATTATTTTATGTATGATTGGTTATCTCTGCAAGTCTCTTCGAATTATCAGTTTGGTTTGGCCTACTAGATTGATCTTTCTTGCAATGGGAGAAGTGCTTAGCTTTGGGTTCAATCTTGCGGTGTCCTTTCCCAGTGACAGCAGGGGCAGCAAGGCACGTATTGTATTGTTGCCATCGAGGATAAAAAGATGGGGTTTATATCATATTGCATGAGTTTATCCCTCTACATCATGTCATCTTGCTTAAAGCGTTACTCTGTTCTTATGAACTTAATACTCTAGATGCATGCTGGATAGCGGTCGATGTGTGGAGTAATAGTAGTAGATGCAGAATCGTTTCGGTCTACTTGTCACGGACGTGATGCCTATATACATGATCATACCTAGATATTCTCATAATTATTCGCTTTTCTATCAATTGCTCGACAGTAATTCGTTTACCCACCGTAATACTTATGCTATCTTGAGAGAAGCCACTAGTGAAACCTATGGCCCCCGGGTCTATTTTCTATCATATTAATCTCCCATCAACAAGCTATTTCTGGCGCCGTTTATTTTGCGTTCTTTACTTTTAGTCTTTATCACGAAAATACCAAAAATATTATCTTATCATATCTTTCAGATCTCACTCTCGTAAGTGACCGTGAAGGGATTGACAACCCCTTTATCGCTTTGGTTGCGAGGTTCTTATTTGTTTGTGTAGGTGCGTGGGACTCGAGCGTAGCCTCCTACTGGATTGATACCTTGGTTCTCAAAAACTGAGGGAAATACTTACGCTACTTTACTGCATCACCCTTTCCTCTTCAAGGGAAAACCAACGCAGTGCTCAAGAGGTAGCAAGAAGGATTTCTGGCGCCGTTGCCGGGGAGTCTACGCTCAAGTCAAGACATACCAAGTACCCATCACAAACTCTTATCCCTCGCATTACATTATTTGCAATTTGCCTCTCGTTTTCCTCTCCCCCACTTCACCTTTGCCTTTTCTTCGCCCCTCTTCCGTTCGTCTTTTTCGTTTGCTTGTGTTGCCATATGCCTTCTATGTGCTTGGATCTTCGCTTGCTAAAAATCTATTGATATGGATCCTCATCCCCTTGCTAATCTTTTTAAGAGAACCAAATGCTAGTGAGTTTTGTGCACTAGATTATATTTATGAAGTTTTGCTTGAAATTTGTGAATCTGAAAATTGTGATGAAGTACTTTATGAAGAGATTCACGATAGCTCCTTGAATAAAAAGCATGATTGCAATGATTTTACTATAAATTCTCTTAATGTCAATTGTGTCAATGATATGCAAAACCTCAAGCTTGGGGATGCTAGTTTTTCTATGACTACTATTTGTTGCAATGATCATGATTGGGGTGATTCTTCTTATGATCTTGAAAATTTATTTAAGCCCCATGATGAATATGAGATTGATAACAGTGTTTGCAATAATATTGAAAGTGGGTTTGGAAGAGTGTCAACTTTAGATCCCACATATTTGGAGTATGTTCAATCTTATGGTGTTTTTGATAAAAGTGGGTTTGGAGAGGTCATGACTTTAGTTAATGATAATCCCACTATTTTGGAAGAGTGTCAACTTTGCATACATGTGGATCGTGTTAAGAATATGTTTTGTGATAGCTATATTGTTGAATTTGAATATGATCTTACATGTAATTATTATGAGAGAGGGAAATATGGTTGTAGAAGTTTTCATGTTACCAAATTACCTCTCTTCATGTTGAGATTGCTATCGTCACTTTCTTCTTCCTTGCATATGCTAGTTTTTGCTTGCCCTACAAATTTGTTATCTTATAATATGCCTATGCATAGGAAGTATGTTATACTTATATGTGTTTGTCACGTGTTCTATGATGCTCTCTTTGCGCTTTAATTCTTGTCTTTGATGTGAGCATCATTAAAATTATCAATGCCTAGCTAGGGGCGTTAAACGATAGCGCTTGTTGGGAGGCAACCCAATTTTATTTTGGTTTTTTGCTTTTTGCTTCTGTTTAGGAATAAATCTTTGATCTAGCCTCTGGTTATATTGGTTTTTATGTTTTAATTAGTGTTTGTGCCAAGTTAAACCTATAGGATCTTCTTGGATGATAGTTATTTGATCTTGCTGAAAATTCCAGAAACTTTCTGTTCACAAAAACAATTGTTAAAAATCACCAGAACGTGATAAAATATTGATTACAATTGCAGTAGATCAATAAACAAATTGTCTAGGTCGTCCTATTTTTGTAGATTTTTCTGAGTTCCAGAAGTTTGCGTTAGATACAGATTACTACAGACTGTTCTGTTTTTGACAGATTCTGTTTTTCGTGTGTTCTTTGCTTATTTTGATGAATATATGGCTAGTAAAATAGTTTATAAACCATAGAGAAGTTGGAATACAGTAGGTTTAACACCAATATAAATAAAGAATGAGTTCAATACAGTACCTTGAAGTGGTGTTTTGTTTTCTTTCGCTAACGGAGCTCATGAGATTTTCTGTTAAGTTTTGTGTTGTGAAGTTTTCAAGTTTTGGGTAAAGATTTGATGGATTATGGAACAAGGAGTGGCAAGAGCCTAAGCTTGGGGATGCCCAAGGCACCCCAAGGTAAATCCAAGGACACCAAAAAGCCAAAGCTCGGGGATGCCCCGGTAGGCATCCCCTCTTTCGTCTTCGTCTATCGGTAACTTTACTTGGAGCTATATTTTTATTCACCACATGATAAGTATTTTGCTTGGAGCGTCTTGTATGATTTGAGTCTTTGCTTTTAGTTTACCACAATCATCCTTGCTGTACACACCTTTTGAGAGAGACACATATGATTTGGAATTTGTTAGAATACTCTATGTGCTTCACTTATATCTTTTGAGCTATATAGTTTTTGCTCTAGTGCTTCACTTATATCTTTTAGAGCACGGTGGTGGTTTGTTTTATAGAAACTATTGTTCTCTCATGCTTCACTTATATTATTTTGAGAGTCCTACAAAACAGCATGGTAATTTGCTTTAATCATAAAATTAGTCCCAATATGATAGGTATCCAAGATTAGTAAAAACTTTCTTATGAGTGTGTTGGATACTATGAGAAGTTTGATGCTTGATAATTGTTTTGAGATATGAAGATGATGATATTAGAGTCATGCAAGTTGAGTGGTTATGAATTTGAGAAATACTTGTGTTAAAGTTTGTGATTCACGTAGCATGCACGTATGGTGAACCGTTATGTGATGAAGCCGGAGCATGATTTATTTATTGATTGTCTTCCTTATGAGTGGCGGTCGGGGACGAGCGATGGTATTTTCCTACCAATCTATCCCCCTAGGAGCATGCGCGTAATACTTTGCTTTGATAACTTGTAGATTTTTGCAACAAGTGTATGAGTTCTTTATGACTAATGTTGAGTCCATGGATTATACGCACTCTCATCCTTCCACCATTGCTAGCCTCTCTAATACCGCACACTTTTCGCCGGTATCATAAACCCACCGTATTCCTTCCTCAAAACAGCCACCATACCTACCTATCATGGCATTTCCATAGCCATTCCGAGATATATTGCCATGCAACTTACCACCGTTCCGTTTATTATGACACGCTCCATCATTGTCATATTGCTTTGCATGATCATGTAGTTGACATCGTATTTGTGGCAAAGCCACATTTCATTATTTCATACATGTCACTCTTGATTCATTGCATATCCCGGTACACCACCGGAGGCATTCACATAGAGTCACATTTTGTTCTAAGTATTGAGTTGTAATTGTTGAGATGTAAATAATAAAAGTGTGATGATCATCATTATTAGACCATTGTCCCATGTGAGGAAAGGATGATGGAGACTATGATTCCCCCATAAGTCGGGATGAGATTCCGGACTAAAAAAAGAGGCCAGAGAAAAAAAAGGCCCAAAGAAAAAATGAGAGAAAAAGAGAGAAGGGACAATGTTACTATCCTTTTTCCACACTTGTGCTTCAAAATAGCACCATGATCTTCATGATAGAGAGTCTCCTATGTTGTCACTTTCATATACTAGTGGGAATTTTTCATTACAGAACTTGGCTTGCATATTCCAATGATGGGCTTCCTCAAAATGCCCTAGGTCTTCGTGAGAAAGCAAGTTGGATGCACACCCACTTAGTTTCTTTTGTTGAGCTTTCATATATTTATAGCTCTAGTGCATCTGTTGCATGGCAATCCCTACTCCTCTCATTGACATAAATTGATGGGCATCTCCATAGCCTATTGATTAGCCGCATCAATGTGGGACTTTCTACCTTTTTTATCTTCTCTCATAACCCCCATCATTATACTTTACTCCACCCATAGTGCTATATCCATGGCTTGCGCTCATGTATTGCGTAAGAGTTGAAAAGGCTGAAGCGCGTTAAAAGTATGAACCAATTGCTCGGCTTGTCATCGGGGTTATGCATGATGAGAATGTTTGTGTGACAATATTGAAACATAGCCTAACTATATGATTTTGTAGGGATAAGCTTTCTTTGGCTATGTTATTTTGATAAGACATAATTGCTTGGTTAGCATGTTTGAAGTATTATTGTTTTATGTCAACATTAAACTTTTATCTTGAATCTTTCGGATCTAAATATTCATACCACAATAAAAAGATTTACATTGAGAATTATGCTAAGAAGCATTCCACATCAAAAATTCTGTTTTTATCATTTACCTACTCGAGGACGAGCAGGAATTAAGCTTGGGGATGCTTGATACGTCTCCAATGTATCTATAATTTTTTATTGTTCCATGCTATTATATATTCTGTTTTGGATGTTTACTGGGCTTATTTATACACTTTTATATTATTTTGGGGACTAACCTATCAACCGGAGACCCAGCCCAAATTGCTGTTTTTTTTTCTATTTCAGTGTTTCGCAGAAAAAGAATATCAAACGGAGTCCAAACGGAATGAAACCTTCGGGAACATGATTTTTGGAACAAACGTGATCCAGAGGACTTGGAGTGGACGTCAAGCAACAGACGAGGAGGCCACAAGGTAGGGGGCGCGCCTACCCCCCCCCCCCCCCCGGCGCGCCCTCCACCCTCGTGGGCCCCTTGTGGCTCCACCGACCTACTTCTTCCTCCTATATATACCTACGTACCCCCAAACCATCAGAAGCGACCACGAAAACCTAATTCCACCGCCGCAACCTTCTGTACCCGTGAGATCCCATCTTGGGGCCTTTTCCGGCGTCCTGCCGGAGGGGGCATTGATCACGGTGGGCTTTTACATCAACACCATAGCCTCTCCGATGATGTGTGAGTAGTTTACCTCAGACCTTCGGGTACATAGTTATTAGCTAGATGGCTTCTTCTCTCTCTTTGGAGATCAATACAAAGTTCTCCTCGATTCTCTTGGAGATCTATTTGATGTAATCTTCTTTGCGGTGTGTTTGTCGAGATCCGATGAATTGTGGGTTTATGATCAAGATTATCTATGAACAATATTTGAATCTTCTCTAAATTATTTTATGTATGATTGGTTATCTCTGCAAGTCTCTTCGAATTATCAGTTTGGTTTGGCCTACTAGATTGATCTTTCTTGCAATGGGAGAAGTGCTTAGCTTTGGGTTCAATCTTGCGGTGTCCTTTCCCAGTGACAGCAGGGGCAGCAAGGCACGTATTGTATTGTTGCCATCGAGGATAAAAAGATGGGGTTTATATCATATTGCATGAGTTTATCCCTCTACATCATGTCATCTTGCTTAAAGCGTTACTCTGTTCTTATGAACTTAATACTCTAGATGCATGCTGGATAGCGGTCGATGTGTGGAGTAATAGTAGTAGATGCAGAATCGTTTCGGTCTACTTGTCACAGACGTGATGCCTATATACATGATCATACCTATATATTCTCATAATTATTCGCTTTTTTATCAATTGCTCGGCAGTAATTCGTTTACCCACCGTAATACTTATGCTATCTTGAGAGAAGCCACTAGTGAAACCTATGGCCCCCGGGTCTATTTTCTATCATATTAATCTCCCATCAACAAGCTATTTCTGGCGCCGTTTATTTTGCTTTCTTTACTTTTAGTCTTTATCACGAAAATACCAAAAATATTATCTTATCATATCTATCAGATCTCACTCTCGTAAGTGACCGTGAAGGGATTGACAACCCCTTTATCGTGTTGGTTGCGAGGTTCTTATTTGTTTGTGTAGGTGCGTGGGACTCAAGCGTAGCCTCCTACTGGATTGATACCTTGGTTCTCAAAAACTGAGGGAAATACTTACACTACTTTACTGCATCACCCTTTCCTCTTCAAGGGAAAACCAACGCAGTGCTCAAGAGGTAGCAGCGTTTCGCTAGGTTTGTCAACAGCCCCCACTACATGTTCGCTGTGGTGGACATCACCAACGATGTAAAGGAGCTTGAGAATTCAGGCATCGCCTGCCAGAATCTTGTCGACATCCAGGGCCAATACAAGATCTGGGGCAGCAAGGAGCATGAGAAGGACTCATTGGCTCACCTCGCCGAGGCCATCATCGACCCCTACTACAGAGACATGAAGGATTCATGCAACAAGGACAAGCATGCCTGACACTCGGACTGGATGGAGAAACTCGACAAAGCTCATGTCGTGTATGCTGCCAAGGAGGCGTACACGAGCTACGACATGTACAGGCGGATCGTTGACATGAGGAAGTGCCTCCTTCCCCAAAACAGCCAGGGATCCAGCCGGAAGCAAAGCAATGGCAAGCGTCATCGCAACAATAAGTAGATGATTAGATCCTCGTTTCTCCTACTTTAGTATGCTTGTAATTGCTTACTTTGGTGTGTGGAAATGTTATGTGTGTAGTCACTTGTGTAATTGTATGCTCAATTTGGTTATCCAATGCTGTCTTTTTAAGTATATATGTTGATGCTCTGTAGACAGAGCGTAGATGTTGTGCGGACAAAGAAAATCACATTGTACACGGACTAAACAATGGAACCCGTCGGTGATGTTTTCATCAATCAGTCACAATTGTATACCAGCAATCGTTTGCTCACAACACACACGACTTGTTAGCAGTAATTGTCTGTGTTGTTATCGGTCTTTGCACACGTTTCCGATTACAGACCTGTTTGTCGCGTATCACACACATCTTGTTAAGTTGAACCGTTTCTGTTCTCAAGTCTCAACGCAAACAGTTCATCTGAGTGAACTGCATGACGTATATCGCACACACCTTGATCTGGCTAACCGTTTCTTTTGTGTTGCCTAATCACAAATAGTTCATCCGAGTGAACTGTATGATGTATATCGCACACACCTTCATCTAGCTACCCGTTTCTTTTGTTCCTCCTCATCGCAAACAGTTAATTGAACTGAACCGTATGCCCTTAATCGCACACGCAACTAAAATCTGAACCGTGTTTGATGCATCCTCCATCGCAAACGTTTTGCACCTTTTTTGACGGGTTTTTACACCACCATTTGCGATTATGGCATCGCACACAGTTTCGTCGAAGGGTCTCTGATCGTAGTGCCGCGTTAGCAGCATCCTGCTGTAGTGACTCCATCATTTTCGTTGACAGGAAAAGCATGCCACCTAAAATGTTTTATCTCTATCTTTTTGCTTTGGGCTCTGGCACCTCTACAAATCCCTACTTCCCTCTGCGAAGGGCCTTTCTATTTACTTTATGCAATTTTTATTTTAGTCTCCATCTTCTCTTATAAAGCACCAACTAAGGGGCACTATGATCATACTTGAGCATTGGGTGTAGCTAATATGCGAGTGTGTTTCATGAATGGATCAATGATTGAGCATAATGGGCTAGGGATAACTTTCTTTAGTATTGATATTTTGAAAGACATGGTTGCTTGTTGATATGCTTGAGTATTGAAATCTTCGTGTCAAAACTAGACTATTACTTTGAATCATATAAAAGTCCAAATGTACATTCTACAAACAAAAGAATATGTGATGAACATGTTAGGCAGCATTCCACATCAAAAATTATGTTTTTATCATTTACCTACTCGAGGACGAGCAGGAATTAAGCTTGGGGATGTTGATACGTCTCCAATGTATCTACAATTTTTTATTGTTCCATGCTGTTATATTATCATTCTTGGATGTTTTACAATCATTTTATAGCAACTTTATATCATTTTTTGGGACTAACCTATTGACATAGTGCCCAGCGTCAGTTGCTGTTTTTTGCTTGTTTTTTACTTCGTAGAAAATCAATACCAAACGGAGTGAAACTTTTTGGAGAATTTTTCTGGGCCAGAAGACACGGGATGGGCCAAAGACGTACCATAGGGGTGCCCAGAGGGGGGCACAACCCACCTGGGCGCGCCTGGGGGCCCAGGCACGCCCTAGTGGGTTGTGCCCACCTCAGTGGCCTCCCGCACCACCTCTTTGCTCTATAAATACTCCAATATTCCAGAAATCCTAGGGGAGTCGACAAAAAGCAATTCCAGCCGCTGCAAGTTCTAGAAACCACAGATCCAATCTAGACACCATCACGGAGGGGTTCATCATCCTCATTGGTGCCTCTCCGCTGATGCGTGAGTAGTTCATTGTAGACCTACGGGTCCATAGTTAGTAGCTAGATGGCTTCCTCTCTCTCTTTTGATTCTCAATACAATGGTCTCTTGGAGATATATTTGATGTAACTCTTCTTGCGGTGTGTTTGTTGGGGTCCGATGAACTTTGAGTTTATGATTAGATCTATGTTTTTATCCATGAAAGTTATTTGAGTCTTTGATCTCGTATATGCATGATTACTTATAGCCTCGTATTTCTTCTTCAAATCTTTGGTTTAGTTAGGCCGACTAGATCAATTTTTCTTGCCATGGGAAGAGGTGCTTTGTGATGGGTTCGATCTTACGATGCTCAATCCCAGTGATAGAAAGGGAAATGACACGTATGTATCGTTGCTATAAAGGATAACAAGATGGGGTCTATTCCTACATGAATATATCTTGTCTACATCATGTCATCGTTCTTATTGCATTACTCCGTTTCTCCATGAACTTAATACACTAGATGCATGCTGGATAGCGGTTGATGTGTGGAGTAATAGTAGTAGATGCAGGCAGGAGTCGTTCTACTAATCTTGGATGTGATGCCTATATAATGATCATTGCCTGGATATCGTCATAATTATTTGAAGTTCTATCGCCCGACAGTAATTTGTTTACCCACCGTATGCTATTTTTCTCGAGAGAAGCCACTAGTGAAATCTACGACCCCCGGGTCTCTTCTTTATCATATTTGCCTTCGAGATATACTTTTATTCGCTTTTATTTTCAGAGCTATATTTCCAAAAACCCAAAAATACCTTGCTGCACTTTATTTTATTTTGCGTTTGTTCGAGATCTATCTATCCAATTTACTATAATTAATCTCACGTCCACGTGCCAAGTGCTGGTGCCGTTACCCGATAGGGATTGACAACCCTTTTAACACGTCGGGTTGCAAGTATTTGTTCTTTGTGTGCAGGTACCGTTTACATAGTGTTGCTTGGTTTTCCTACTGGTTCGATAACCTTGGTCTCATCACTGAGGGAAATACCTACCGTTGCTGTGCTGCATCATCCCTTCCTCTTTGGGGAACTATCGACATAGTTCAAGCTGCATCAGGCCCTCCCACATGGGCGAGAGCTTGTGAAGCCCCTCCCTGGAGAGCACCTATCTCAGGACGAGGTCACCAACCTTGAGGGTCCTGGAGCGGCCGCTACGGCAGTGATACCGCCGCAGCGCCTGCTGGTACCTCACGGCATGGAGCGAGGCTTGGCGGTGGCTCTCCTCTCCGAGGACAAGGTCCATCCCCCGTGAGGCGTCCTGGCATGCCTCGTCAAACGCCAAGACCCACGGGGAGCGGTGTTTGACCTCATGAGGGAGGACCGCCTCAGCCCCGTAGACGAGGAAGAACGGGGTCTCACCGGTGGGCTTAGTCGCGGTGGTGCGGAAGGACCACAACACGGACTGAAGCTCATCGAGCCAACCCCTGCCGCAGGCCTCGAGTTTCTTCTTGAAGCTCCTCGCCTTGAGGCCCCTCAGGACCTCCGCATTGGTGCGCCACCGAAGCGTAGCATATCTGCGTTCCAAGGTTAGCACAATATGTTTTGAAGAGGTTGCTCATGAACTGAGAGCCATTGTCAGTGATGATATGGTTGGGGACCCCGAAGCAGCTCACAAGGCCCTTGATGAACTCGACGGTCGAGCCAGCTGGATGGTGCGCATTGGCTCCACCTCCGTCCACTTGGTGAACTTGTCGATGGCGACGAAGAGGTAGCGGTAGCCCCCGGCCGCTCGAGGGAACGGACCCATGATATCCAGCCCCCAGACCATGAACGGCCATGAGAGCGGGATGGTTTGGAGGCCCTGAGCGGGCTGTTGGATCTGTTTGGCATGGAATTGGCACGCCTCGCAGGACCTCACCAGCTCAGCGGCGTCGCTGAGCGCCGTGGGCCAGTAGAACCCGCTGCAAAACACCTTGCCCATGAGGGTGCGCGATGAGGAGTGATGCCCACAATCCCCGCTGTGAATGTCAGCCAGCAGCATGCACCCCTGCTCCTTGGAGATGCACCACAAAGAGACGTCGTTCGGGCGCCTTCGGTAAAGCTCGTCGTCCTGGATACAGTAGGCGGTGGCCTGGCGGGCCACGCGTTCTGCATCTTCCTCCTTCTCTGGCAAGGTGCCCCGAAGCAAGTACGTCTTGAACTCCTCGTTCCAGCACCCCTCCTGAGGTTCGAACGCGAGGAGCAGGCGTGCTCCAGAGGTCTGACCGTAGGCTGGGGCGCCCGAGGTGGGTGCCATGGGCGGTTCCTCCCGAAGCAGCGCCGGTCCCGTAGTGTGGGGGGGGAGCCGCCGATGGCTTGAAGAGCCGCTCTTCGAAGATGCCAGGTTTCTGGCATTCGCACCGGGACACCCTCTTGGCGATGTCGTCCGCTTCCTTGTTTGTGCCGCATGGTACGTGCTGCAATTCTAAGCCCAAGAATCATTTTTCAATTTTGCGTACCTCCTCTAGATATGCCTCCATGTGCTCATCTTTCAGCTTGTACTCCTTGTTGGAGAATTTGACGAGGAGCTGAGAGTCGCCCTTGATGGTGAGCCGCCTGACCCCAAGAGCCGCCGTGCCTTTGAGGCCGGCGATCAGGCCCTCGTATTCCGCGATCTTGTTGGAGACCTTCTCACCATGCTAGAAACAGAGCCGCACAGCGTAGTAGAGCTTGTCCTGAGTAGGTGAGATGAGCATGGCTCCAGCCCCTGCACCCTGTCGTGCGAACGCGCCATCGAAGTACATGACCCAGCCATCCGGTGCCTCGTCTCCAGGCGCAAGGGAACGGTCTTCTCCCACCCCTTGGTCAGGGGCGTCAGTCCATTCCGCCACAAAGTCAGTGAGGGCCGCTCCTTTGATGACCCTGGTGGTGCTGAACTCCAGCTGAAATGCCTGTAGCTCGATGTTCCACTCAGCAACCCTGCCCGTGGCGTTGGGGCTCCGGAGCACCTTCTCCAGGGGGTATGCCAAGACGACCTTGATGGGGTGGCCTTGGAAGTAGAAGCGCAGCTTCCTGGAGGCGACGAGGAGCACGAGCAGCAGTTTCTGCTGCATGGGGTAGCATGCGCGCGTGTCACGCATCACCATGTTGATGAAGTACACGGGGTGCTCGACGACGGAAGAGTTGTTGACGGAGTCCAGCCCTTCCTAAGACACTGGGGCCTCAGGAGCCTTACCATCTGATGAGGTAGTCGTGACCTCAGGAGCGTTGTCCTGAGGTGGTGATGGTGTGGCTGCAGAAGGTGCGCTGCGCGCCTGCGCACTCTTCCCGGACCGCCACGAGTGCTGCGCTAGCCGAGTGGGGTGTGGCGGCCAGGTAAAGCACCAGGGGCTCACGAGGTCGAGGTGCCACCATCACCGGAGGGCTGGTAAGGTACCTCTTGAGGTCTTGAAAGGCAGCCTCGGCCTCCGGAGTCCATTTGAACGGGCCATTCTTTTTCATGAGCTTGAAGAACGGAAGGGCGCGCTCGCTGAGCTTGGAGATGAAACGCCCCAGCGAGGTCACGCAGCTCACGAGATTCTACATCTCCTTGAGGGTCTACGGCGGGCTCATCCTCTCTATTGCCTTGATCTTCTCTGGGTTAGCCTCGATCCCTCTGTGTGACACCAGGAAACCTAGCAGCTTGCCGGACGGGACGCCGAACACGCACTTCTCCGGGTTGAGGCGCGGGTTTACCTTGCGCAGGTTGGCGAACGCCTCTTCCAGGTCCTCGATGAGGGTCCTTCCTTCCCGTGACTTGAACACTATGTCGTCGACGTACGCCTCGGCATTCCTCCCGAGCTGTCGGCCTAGGGCGATATGCATCAGCCTCTGGAAGGTTGCACCGGCATTGCGCAGCCCGAACGGCATGCAGTTGTAGCAATACATCCCGCATGGGGTCAGGAAGGTTGTCTTCTCGATGTCCTGCACCACCATCTTGATTTGGTGGTAGCCCGAGAAGACGTCCAGAAAGCACAACAAATCGCACTCAACGGTGGAGTCGACGATCTAGTCAATCTGCGGAAGAGGGAAAGGGTCCTGAGGGCAAGCCTTGTTGAGGCTCATCAAGTCGACGCACATGCACTCCTTTCCCCCTTCTTGGGAACGATGACCGGGTTAGCCAACCAATCCGGGTGCCATACTTCCCGGATGACGCCGACTTCTTGCAGCTTGTGGACCTCCCGAGCGATGAATGACTGCTTCTCCGGGGCTTGCCGCCGTGCCTTTTGCTTCACTAAGCGCGCGCTGGGGCACACTATCAAATGATGCTCAATTACACCCCGCGGGACGCCACTAGGTCCATCGCCTCCCATGCAAATATAGCTTTGTTTGCACAGGAAGTTGATTAACGCCTCTTCTTGACCTGGGGGAAGGCCGGCCGGCGCCTACGGTGAAGGTGGGGCCTGAGCCCCCGTCGTCGACTGGCACCTGCTTCATCTCGGCCCGGTCTTGGGAGAACAACTGCTTCTTCTTCGCGGTGCGGCCTCTGGGGTCTTCGGAGCGCCCTTCGCGTCCGGCCGTGCGTCCGCCGAGGCCTTGAAGGCGAGCCTGAGGGCCAGGAGTGCATCCTTGGTGTTTCCCGCCACAGTAAGGACGCCGCTGCTCCCAGGCATCTTGATGATGTTGTAGCCCGGGTGCGTCGCCGCCATGAACTTGGCAAGGGCTGGATACCCAAGGATGGCGTTGTACGGGAGGCTGATGTGGGCGACATCGAAGTCGATGAGTTCGGTGCGGTAGTTGTAGCGCGTGCCCAAGGTGACGGGGAGGCTGATCTTCCCCAGAGGGATGGTGGAGCCGTCGACCACCCCTGAGAAGGGTTTGGTGGGGTGAGCAGGTCGCAAGGCAGATGAAGCTGATCGAAGGCTTCCACAGAGAGGACGTTGAGGCCAGCACCACCGTCGATGAGGGTCCTGGTGACTGCAACGTTCTAGATGGTGGGAGTGCAGAGCATGGGGAGCGCGTCGGCGCCGACCATAGTCTTGGGGTGATCCCTGGAATCAAAGATGATGTCGGCTTCAGGCGCTACCCGACCTAGGGGAGCCCCCTGCCACGGCTGGGCGACCCCGACCTGCCAGAAGAGCTGCTTGATGTGGCAGCGCGAGGCTGGCGCCTCTGACCCGCCGAGAATGCCCGCGGCAGCGTGGGGCGCCGGCGCCGTGAAGCGCGCGATGAACAGATCGCGCAACCCCTCCCAAGAGGCCACCGAGGACTCTGGCAGGTTGAGCAGCCAGGAGCACGGCTAGCTCGTAAAGGCCATTGGGAGCCAGTTCGCCATGACTTGGTCGTCGCCGCCCGCCGCCTGGAGGAACTCTGTGGGATCCGCCACGCCGTCGTACCGCGGGGGCAGCTCCGGCCTGAACTTCGGCGACCACTACACACGCCGCAAGCTAGGGGTGAACGTGCGGAGGCCTGCAGCACTTCCGTAAGCGCCTGGCAGTGCGGCGGGCAGAGCGGCATCCGCCATGGGGACAACGAGGCGCTGGCGAGGCGAGGTTGACGAGGAAGCAGGACTTCGACACGCCCCTAGTTGGCGCGCCCAATGTCAGATTCAGGGCTCCGCAGACCCGAGAAAGGTTCGAACTCTTGGGCGTGTGCGAAGAACTCAACCTCTCCGGCCAACCAACCCGTCACCCCACGACCTAGCTCGATGAACAAGAAAGAAGATGGACTCGGCAGTGTACCCAGGTTCGGGCCACCTTGCGGTGTAAGACCCTACTCCTGTTTTGTGGTGGATTTGCCTCGCGGGGGGCTGAGGATGAACTAGTGCAAGGGGAGAACAACCTTGCGAGGTCTGCTCTGGTGAGGGAATGAGTCGACCGGGCTCGGGCCCCGTCCATGGTGGTGGCTAACCTATACTAATAGTGACCTTGGTCCTCTTCCCCCGAAACGTAGGCGGGAAGGGATTCCACAGTGGCCAATTTGAACGGGGACAAGTAGTACATCTTATCCTGACAAAAGGTGGTCTTCTCCTGCAAAGCTCCTGGTCGTGACGCTGCGGTGGGCTCGGCGATGACATCCGTCCTGCCGTCCTGGCGGTCTTGGTCTCGTTGCACGGGAATGAAAACCTTTAGCTGATTCCTCGGGACCCCGCGCATGCGCTTGCCTCCTTAGCACCAAAGAGGAAACCTGCTCCTCTGCGCCCGCCTGGCATTGGTTGTCATGGCTTGCGTCACCGCAACCTCATGAAGTTGGGCACTTGCATAGGAAACTCCGCTCCTCAGGAGCAGCCCAGGGGTGGCCGCTCCCTCTGGAGGTCTTGCTGTTGTCCGCCTCGCAAGGGTCTGGTCTTGTAGGTGTTGCAGATGGGCCGTACCAGGGCGTCGATGGAGCCACGCCATGGGCCGCAGGCAGGCAAGTCTGGGTACCCTGGTTCTCAGAACGCCGACACTCAACCAAAAGCTCTTCACACCATCAAGCTCCAGTAAGGCCCTCAGACTATGAGGCGAGATCGACGCTCCAAAATGAAGTTTAGTGCTATTGTGATCACCGGTATTGCATATGTTAATTTGGCAAGCTGCAAACTCATGTGTGTTTTGCTGCAAAAACATAGACATAATGCGATAATTGTGGGTGTCTTTTCATGGTAAAGCAAGTGTCGGCCTCCCTGCTACACGCATACAATGATTTTCTCGATGACAGTTATCGCAGCCAATGGGGGTATTATTATTTTTTGCTTACACACAATTATTTATTGCATGTGTGTATTTTAAATGCTATGACTCCTTTTTTTTGCGAAGAAAATGCTACGACTTCTTGCTAGAGACCACAAGTGGGGATGTTGCAAATGTATAAAAAAATGCTGCAATGATGAGGTTTATGCTGCTGTGGTTGGACGGTCCAGTTCTCATACTTAAGTGAGATCGGACGGCAGGGGAGCTGGATGATCAGAGCCAACCTCCACCTGGTGGTCGTTTAGCACCACGCATCAAACTATCTAGGATTGGAATCAATGTATGGAGACTAGCGGAACTCATCACGGTTCAATTCGTGATATTGGTCAAGTGAGGGGAAGGGAGCTATTGTGACTTGTGAACATGAGTGTAGAAAGACATGGAGGGAGGTGAGGGTGGCACGGTTAGGGCATGGTTAAGGGCCAGTTCTTTTGCTAGCTTTTTTGGGCTTCCAGAATAAGCTGCCCCCTACCCAGCTTATTCTAGAAGCTCAACCAAAATTTTCTTTTTAGAAGCCTACTAGTCAAGTCTTAACTACTAGGCTTCTAAAAAAATAAACTTGGTTGGGCTTCTAGAATAAGCTGAATAGGGGCAGCTTTTTGCAGCTTATTCTAGAAGCCACCAAAAGAACTGGCCCTAAATAAGATCGAATAAGGGTTAATATATGATTGTGTTACTCATCACGGTTTAGTTCGTCTTACCTGTCGCGGTTTAACTAAATTGTGGTGGAATTACGGAGAGCACCGCATAGTCTATTTTTACAGTGGATCAGATCGTCGTTTATGTTTGATTTCCAATTTCCAGTACTAGAGTTCAAATATATGGTTTACATAGAAAGAGAGGGAGATTGTGTATATGTTGATGTCTCCTTGATATGCCAATCATTGACGACCCGGGATTGATTAGCTTTTCCAAACGAGAGAAGGCCAGCCACACAGCCCACACCCCACAGGCAAGCAACCTCAAAGGAGAAAACAAATATGCAAGGCAGGCAGAGAACCCTACTAGTCACGCGAAGCCGACCGCGTGCATGCCATGCACCCCCGAACTGTCCCTACATACATCGAGCAAACGGGTCTACTTCAGTGATTCAGTTCGAGAAAACTATCTGAGGAACAACAGAAGTGGTGTGAAGCCGGTAGAGAAAGGGAAGAGCCGGCCGGCAGCCCGAACGAGGAGATCGCACGCGTGCGTAGAGGGCCATGCAGCGTGCGTGCATGCAGATCCGTGTCCGTCAATTGTTTTCTCGCCCAAAAAAATCAATATAGTTGCATTTTTACTTTCTCAATTGTTTTCTCGCCAAAAAGAAAATCTCAATCATTGATATATACTTCCTTCCGTTGGGTATATAAGTCGGACACGAGTTTTTAGATCTTCAGTTTGGTTAGTAAAACATGTGCAATACACCAAAATACATATATTCAGAGACTTCATCTGACGACGAATCAAAGTTGACCTGATCTCAAAATTATTATTTACTGGGCAATTTTAGAGGGCACGGAGATCTGTCACGTCACAAGATTTACATCTGAGTCATATATAGGCAAGGCCCAATCTATGGCTTCTCATGGTTTATATGATGGAGGGAACAAACAACTCAATGCACTAAATATGATCACACTGAGAAATTTGTTGATGCATTTGGTTCTTTGCAAAGACTTACATGCATTTGGCTCTTTGCAAAAATAACAGGGACAAAAAGAAGAAAAGATGTCTCAACCTCATGTGGGGTAAACAGTCCATAGACAAGCATGTGATGAGGTCTATGGGATCTGGTCTGCATAATGATTTATTTGTTTGACCTTTTCGTTTGTCGAATTTCCGTTTCTCAGTGAGAGCAATGGTTGGTTGCACCCTAGCCTCCTCATTCACGACGTGCACCGCCGTCTCTTCCCCCTTCTCCCCCCTCCCCTCCCTTGCCCACCTTTACCACATGAGTTACTCGTTGATACTCTTCTTGCATCTTCCTCGGGCGACCGACGACGTAACCATGCCACGCTCCCTCACCCTTGTAAATCGCATTCTCACCACCACACTACACCACTACTTGTCTCCATCAGAAGTTCCATCAGTTTCTCGCCTTATGCGGGAGGGAATGAGAACTTTGCGTACCCGCTCATGCCCCTTCTTGCACTTGGGCTCATTATTTCGGTTTCTTCTTTGTGTGTTCTTTCTTTGTTTCTTGTTCATGCTCTATGACACCATGAAGGCACATCATGATTATGCACATAGCTATCTGCCAACAACATCAATTCCATCGTGGTGCATTCCGTGGTTAGTGGTCGGTGCACTTCCCTCCCCCCCCCCCTCCGCGGTGCTTGTTCAACTATGGACATCTTCTTATAGGTTTCTTCCTGCCAAATATGAGGATTCAATCATGCTAAAAATTATTATTTATTTCATCATAATTTTTGCTCGAAAGCGAAAAAGGTTCATGCATTCAAGTATTTTTTTATGTTAACAACTAAATAAGAATTAGCTAATATTTATCACTTATTCTTACAAATCATAAAGGGATATTTGTAGGACTTGGCCTGAAGAAAAAAGTTTCATATATTTGTTCAGAATGCAGGTAAAAAATGAAACAAATACTTGTAAGTGCTTCCCTTGAACTCCTTTGAAACTTCAAAGCTATATAGATTATTTATTTCATCAAAAAACTTTTTATTGAAAGATGTTTTATCGTCCATGAAAAAAAATAGACTCATAAATTGATCACGTATGCCATACAATTTGTTTTTAAATATTCATGTAACTTGTCCAAAATGTTATGTATTTCAATAGATGATACACTTCATCATGTTAGTTTTTAAAAACAAACGGTCAGAAAAATATACCAATGAACAAAGAAATAACTACAAGTTGAACAATTTTGTAAACATAAAATATATTAAAATATATAAAGAACATAAATAAAACTAAATAAAGAAAGAGAACAAAAAACAAGAAGGAACATGAAAATATAAATAAGACAAACATTGGAACATAAATGATGTTAATAATAACTAAAACTTAGATACAACAGAGAAAATAAAAGGTATAAGTATGAAGAACTAGGGATAATGAATATAAAATAAAAATATTAATATAAAAACGAAAATTGAAGTAAAATAAATAAAAATGGAAAAAAGGAATGTAAAGGAAAGAGAAAAACATGTTTTTTTTTGGAAAAGAGACATAAAAACAAATAAAGGAAAATTAAAAGAAAAACGCTCGATGGGCGAGCAAACCATCATGGAGAGACCACGCAGAGTGCTGCTCCCTATCGCTATGAGAGGGGATTAGGAATCACATGTCTCCGTCCGATCAGCCTCACCCTTACTGGATGTCTACTGCCACGGCCATCCAACTACGATTCCAAGATAACTTGTTTTCCTCCGATGCTGGTGAACCCCGCCGAGAACCCCTTACCTGAACCAGAAACCCAACACTAGCTTGATCAAGAGTAGTGCAAAACATTTGAAGATTGAAGAAGTGGAGGTTAAAACGTGTTTGTGTGCTCGGGCCAATCCATTAGGCGATGTGATGCCAAAAATTGTCGGGCGGTGCGAAACAAAACAACTAAGGATTGTTTATGACTACTAATTAAATCCCCCTCCTAATGAAAGATCTACATTAAGGCACATCACCCTCAAAAGAACAACTGTTGGATTGTACGAGGATCAATCAAGTCCATTAGATATTGTCAGTTTGGGCCTCTGAACAATCGCGTCCTTTTATTTGAAAGAAACATCTCTTCGTGGAAAGACATGTAACTTGGTGAAACGACATCTCTTCATGGGAAAACAAAACCCCATTGATGAAAAAGACATCTCTTCATGGAAAGACATGTCCCTTGATGAAAAGATGTCTCTTCATAAAAAGACATGTTCCTTGGTGAAAAGATGTCCGTTACTGGAAAACATATTTGAAAAGAATAAAAACATACTTATTTTTAGATTGATAAGTTACAGAATTCAGTCTATCCCTAAAAGACACAACCATTGAAATTACATTAACTATGCCAAAAAACACAATATACATAAATTTAAGATTTCATTTCATTTATGCACTTTAAAGATATATGAAATTTACAAATCTATGCTTAATAAAGGTATTTTTATATAAATGTTTAAAACAAACTTACTAAAAACATCCAATAATACCTGCAACAAAGTGCGGGCCTTACACCAGTTATATTGTATTGTGCTCATCTCAAAATGATATGAAGAAATTAGTAGGGAAAAAAGAATCAATAAGAATAGACTGAAAAATAATAAACTAGAAAAGAAAAAGTTTGACATATAAGGTTATCATATCAAGATTTTTAGCCAAGAGGGAATATAATTTTTTATGGAATATAACTGCATCCATATTTTCTCCCTTATTACCAAAGAGACGCGACCTATATTCTCGGAGGTTATATCTTTCTTATAGCAATACTAGCATAGGTGTCGCTGAAGGTTTTACCCCCGTGCTGTAGCTACTCGGATGGCCTGTTATATTTTTTTCCCTTCACTGGGTTTCATTTTCCTTTTTTCTGAATTCGTTGGGTCTTGCTCGTTATTTTCCTTTCCGTTTCCTTTTCCATTTTTTCTTTCTTTTTTCTTCGCGATTTTCTTTGTTTTCTTTGCTTTTTCATTAGTTTTCTTTTTTTCTTTCATTAGATTTCACTGGGGTTTTTCTTCATTTTTATTTGTTTTTTTGTTGGTTTTCATTTTGTTGCTTTTGTTTCTTCTTACTTTGGGTTTTTTTTTCTCTCCTTTTTTCCTTTGGTTTCTTTTCTTTTTCCTTTTCGTTTGCCATTAATTTTTCGTTTTCCTTTGTTTCTTTTGGTATTCATTCTTCATCTTCCGTATAGGCCAGGAACATTTTTCTAATACAAGTTTAACATTTTTCAAATACAAGTTATCATTTTTTGAATACAAGGTCAATATGTTTTCTGCACACATTTTTATTTTTTTCAAATGCTTGATTAACATTTATTAAATACAAGATTAACAATTTTTTTAATACATGGTCAACATTTTTTTATACACATTTAAAAAAATCAAATTCTTTAGTAACATTTTTCAAATACAAGATTACATTTTTATACATGATAAACATTTTTTCTATACACATTTAACATTCTTTCAAATGCTTGATTAACATATTTTTTAAATGCACGATTATTATTTTTTGAATACATGGTCAATATTTTTTCTATATACATTTAACATTGTTCAAATGCTTGATTAACATTTTTAAAATAGAATTTTAATAAATTTTTGAATAACAATACATGATTAACTTTTTTAATACATGGTCAAGATTTCTTATACATAATTAACATTTCTCAAATGATTGATTAACATTTTACAAATGCTTTTTTAAGTTTTTCCAAATGCTTTATTAACATTTTTTAAATACATGATCAACTTTTTTTCACACCCTTTGTATTTTTTTTATACATTTTTTCGTATACATGAGAAACAGTTTCTCTATACACATTTAACTTGGAAAAAAACATAGAAACGAGGCCGTGGCCTCCCGCGCGCCTAGCGGGCCATTTGGCGCCCCCCCTGACGCGAGGCTTCCCTTCGTAAAATTATTGCAGGGGTAGATGGGCCAGAAGCCCAGAACTGCAGCATTTTTCTAAAACCCTAAACCTCGCCATTTCTAATTCCCCACCACGCCACCACCGCCGTCCCCACCTTCTCCGACGAAACCCTAGCGATGGCGTTCCGCGGCGCAGCCTCCCGCTCCTTCCTCGCCGCCGTCCGCGGTCGCACCGCTTCCACTGCCCCGCGCGTACGCGCGGCCCCCATTCCCGCCGCCCCTCCCCGTCGCATCCCTGCCTCGGCGCCCTCCTCCCCTCTCGCCGCCGCAAGGTAGTCGGGACGAAATGCCTCCCCGATACGCCAGAAATCGGTGATGTGATGTGACTGTAACAAGTGGTCTTAATCCGATGCAGGCCATTGGCGGCGTTGATGGGGTCGCCGGCGCTGGTTGCCGCAAGGCTGACGGGGCACTGCGCGTCGAGCGCGCGGGCGTGCTGTGAGCTCTCCCAGGGTACCCCCTTCTGCCGCACTTGTCAGGATCGCTAACAAGTTAGTTATCATGAAAACATCGTACCTGCCTGCATCACAAGCTACCCCTTTAACATTCTAGATGCATAATTATTTTTGGGGAATGTTCTAGATGTGAAAATAATGTTTATGCAATCATTATTTGCGTGATGATTTGTTATGTGTGTGCATTGGGAGGATTGCTATCATGGCTTGAAATTTCTCCTGGTTGGAGGGTTGTGGTCTTCGGACCATTGTTTTCGCTCTATCACTGCAATGGTGCATTTTGGTACTAATAGGCTTTAATATGGAAGTATGTATATGTACAGTGTGATTTGTATTTGACTAAGTCATGTTGAGTTGAAATTGCTTGCTGACTATAGTCATGGTAAGAATATAGTTCAGTGTTGGAATTATTTGGAAATGATTTTTCCTACTGAATTCAAGGGGTTAAAATGCAAGATGCGTTTGTCCACATAATGAATGAATTGTATCTGTTGCAGTGTTGTTTCGACACTCATTAGTCATTACTAACCTCTAGGAGCAATCTTGATCAGAAGCATATCCTTACATGTAAAATGCTGTTTGGCTGGATTACGTGGGTTAGCTTATTGCACATTAGTCTATCTTAATCCTTGGTTGGGGGCGATTAGAAGGCTTTGACGAGGTTGACATAAGTAAATAACTATCTTACATCATAATAAACCTTGGTCATTATTTACTTTAAAATGCGAAATTGTATTTTTCTGGATTATGTGCATTAGCTTATTGCCCATTAGGATAGCTTAATCTTTGGTTAGGGTGATTAGAAGACTTTGACGGGGTTGATGTAAGCACATAACCCCACCTCATAATCCGTTACAAACCTGAACTAATCTTAAATTTGTGCTTATCCATTTTTTCATCAGACAGACTTCAGTTGGTCGTGTGTGTGCTTTTTGTTCCCTGAAGTGTGCCAAATTGTTTTCCTTGTTTTTCCGTGGTGCTGTTTGTGCGCAACGATGTTTTTCGACTGGACGATGGGTTGGCACCTTGCACCTAACCAGCTAATACCCGAGTTCTCAGGCTAGGCGTCCACCTTTAGAACAGTGGTATGATCTACTGATGGCTTATAGGATGAAAAATGATTTTCCTCGCTAAAGATTTATTATTAAGTGACATAATTGGCATTGATGTGGAGAATTGTGTTTGCCTGATGATATATCCAACTCTCCATTTTTTGTTCTTTGATGAATTTATATTGCAGCAATACAACTAATATAAGGGCATACAAAATTGGGATTTGATAGGGAAAAATGGGAAAGATGGTTGACGCAGAGGGCAGGCAGATTAATTTTGGGACCCATTGCGTCAAATAATGTAGGTCTCTCTATTCCCATGACTGTTTTTGTTAGCAAGAAAATAAAGGAATTGTGTAGTAAGGATCATCAGAGATTAAGAGTCGAAAACATCTGAGTTAGTTGCTGGGGTGCTGACTCATGAACTAGTCGCAACACGACTAGTCGAGGTTTGGAAGCCAAAAAAGACTCATAGACTAGTCTCGTGGTTAATCATGTTTAGTTGAGCGACTCTTAATCATTGTTAAGGATAACCATGAAATAGTTTATAGTCATGTAAGGATTGTTAAATTACAGGGTAAACATCCCAGAGAGGATGGCCAAGCACAAATGGCTTCTCCGAGGGAGACGAAATTTGCACCTGACCTGTAGAAAATAGCAAGGAAAAAAGCGCTAGGCGTTAATTGTGCATTTTGCCACTGCCTAGTGTGCATCTCGCCTAAGCGCATGCCTAGGCATGCTTAAGTGCACACCTAGCACGATTAAGCACTTGGTGTTCTGTTGTGCCTAGGCACACTTTTTCCCTGAAAATTGTTTGTTTGGAAGGGAGGGAGGTTCTTAAATGGAACCTTGGTATTAATGCGCATAGAACACGAATAGAAACTATAGTATGATGGAAAATGTATAACAAAAAATGGAAATAGCAAACCGGGATAGACCGGTAATCATGCGCCTTGGTTTGATAAATTTCTGAAATCTGTTTTAAATTCTTGCAGACAGTACATATGGATGTTTGGCTTATGTCTCAAGATCCTGAATGTAAATTATCACTTAAGTGGTCCACTGGGCCAAAATGTTAACCATTCTATTAGTGCATTGATTCTCACATTAAATTTTATTTCGTCTTCCATTTTGAACTATGTCCTCATGTACAGTATGAATGTGTGCCAGGTCCCAATTCTTCCGCACTGCTCTTCGGATTATGTTAGACTGTAAAAAATGTGCAAAAAACTCTTTTTCTAACTAATCTCCACATAAAGTAGTAAATAACAGTGCATTGTGAAAATTTTGATTTGAGGATTCAGTGGTTGGGCTGTTAGGAAATGGAGATGATGAATGACGGTTGAGCGACCAATTTAAAGCATGGTGAAGGTGCTGATGTTGAAGCAGTGTACTTCTGTTATTTTGTCAATCTTGTGTCTGTAAGAAATGGTTAATGCGAATTGAATAGCCGCGATGAAATAAATGGCTGTATAACTAGACGTGGTCATGAAAATTATAGCTTTTAACTTTATGTACTGCCTCATGTTCTGTGTATATGATGTGGGACATCTGGGCTGTCGGCAGTATTTGCTAGTATGTGGAATTCAAAATCATTCTGTGTTTTCACATATTCATTTCCTAATTATCATCCGTTCTATTATCCTCATTCTGGCTTGAAATTGTCGGATATCCTAGAAAAGCTGCATCATAACTTTCATGATTAGGGGGGTGCTATCTTTTAAATATGACGATTTGACAATGGAAACCGATAATCTTTGAAGCCAAGGTTTTCCAGTTCTGTTTATTCCAAGAATGCAGCTTATGTTTACTGTCAAGTATTGTTAGTTAGAATTTATGTCCTGCTAGTATGTGCTATGGTTTTCATTCCCTGGCATGTTGTAAAATGCACTGACCTATCTGAACATTACCCTTTTGCTCTTGTACTGCCAATGTTTTCTTTTATGATTTTCATGTCGAACCTCTTGGCATGCAACCTTATTTTGCAGGTACTTAAAGGACGAGTTGCTGCCCTTCGCAAGGATACAACAGTTCTTTTGGGTGCATCTCTCTGGAAGCTCTTCTGGGTTAAGTTCCTTTTCCTGGATTCTGCAAAGTTACAAGAAACTCCCCACTCCCGGTGCTAGCTTTTGTCTCCTAGACAAACGGACATTCCACTTGATATTTATATATGATGAATAACGTCCTTTTGATCAGCACATGTTTCATTGGATGCTTCTTGTTTGCGATGCGTGTTGAAATCTTTAATTCATAATCGGTATCCATGAGTCCACACTCGCAGCGAATTTGTAACTGAGAGTTCAGTAATCAAAGAAAACCCACATGTGACCTGTCAGTATTATCGTTATTGATGGCCAAACTGTAGATCGTGTTGTGCCTGCCTTCAACCGTTTAAATTTATGAATCTAAAATTCTCGTTTGTAATTTATAAATAGCTGGGCTTGACATGTTTGTAATCATTTTCCTTGTAACTATATCCTTTTCCCTTATCAAGTATGGTTTTCTCATGTTTCAACAGTTAAGGGAACTCAGTGACATCTTTGTCCTATAGGTTCAATAGCAAGCTTCTTCCGTGCACCTGGATAACGTTTTACATAGATAAAACTGAACTTGGGACATACACCGTAGGAGGTATGAAATACATCACGATTACTGGGATAAGCTCGTACCACCAACCTCTATTATTATTCCAGTGACACAGCTGCCAGTTCTACGGGTACAGGCGAGCACATAAGTTCACACAGGCAGAGATCAGGTTCAGCGCACCAGGACGAAGCGGCCGTGCAGCCTCCGCAGTACGTGAACGTTGGCCGCCGGTCGCCGTGCATCCTCCATGAACTCAAAAATGCAGATGTCATGTGCAAGGAGGCCATTGTGGCGGGCGAAGTCGCGCCACCCGCGTCCGCAGAAGCCCTGGCAGTTGTCTCCGCTTATGTAGCGGACGTGCCACCCCCCTTTCCTGCCGGCTCTCCGCAGAACGATCTCTCTGCCGATCGCTCCCAGGTACTTACCTGCAAATTCCGAGGACACGCCCTGCAGAAGGAAGCAACATAGCGCGATCCGAACAAAGCTTAGCATTCTGCTCTCAAGTTCCTACAAAGTTCACCATATTTGGTGAATATACTGGCATTGCAATCTGCAACCTTGGTTTGGGGTTTCAGAAGGAAGGTCACTTACCACAATGCTGGTCCGGGTGGTGCCGCGGACATGGCTCACGTGCATCACATTCACGAACACCGGGTTCCTTGGCTCGACCGGGACAGGGATGCTTGATATCTCCTCCTTGTCTTCCTCTGTCAGATGGAACTCGCTGACGGGCCCATTCTTGCAGAAGTAGTACCTATTCTTGGCAGCCGCCTCACCATGGTCCATCTCAAGACCTACATACATGCATCTACAATATCAGTTACACATAAAATTCCAACTGGTGCATTCGAATTAGTACTGTATGGCATGCCTATATCATGTTTACCTGCTCGGGCAATGCTCTTGCCGGTGCCTCTGTAAAGCGTCAGCTCCAGGCCAGCACCATCGCCCTTCGCCGCCGGTGGCGGATGCGGAGCGCGTTCTTCAGTTTTATTGGAAGCCTGGTAGCCGCATCGCCGTCCTTTAGCTCTGGCAGAGTTCTCTGTTATGTCGTCATCACAGCCGCGACGTTTGACGGGACGAGGAGGTGGTGGTTTCTGGCAGCCGGTCGAGTCGAACATCAAGACATCAAAGGAGGACGCTCCACTGTATTTGAATAGAAGGCGGTCTCCTTCCCCGATACCGTGACCGTCGACAAACTCCTTCCACCCAGACCGGAGGACCACTTCGTCGGTGTCGCCGGCTACTTTGATGCTCCAAGATTTGCCAGTAGGGGGCTTCAGATTGATTACCTCAGAGATGTGCCCGTTGAAGTTCTTTGCAAACCTACCAGGTAAGCTCTACAGGAAGAACAGGTAGTGTCATGAACATAAATACAAAACGATAAAATAAATCGAGATCCACGCTTGAGTTTACAAAGGCAATGTAAGCAAATGCAAAGAGAAAGCTCTGCAGTGCAGGCTGGGAGGCAAAAGGAAGATTCCTGACCATGCTTTCGGTGAAGTCCCCAACCATGAGCTTGAAGAAGTGCTTCTTCTCATCAGCCATGTGGCTCCAGTAGCAATGCTCTTGCCACTCCGCGCAGCGCTCGCAGTTCTTGCCCATCTTCTGCATCGGGGAGGATATCAGGGAAAGATCACAGAGGATGGATGGATGGAGGTGTGCAGTCGGAGGTGCTTCCTATGGGCACTGGACTCTGGAATGCACTACGGCATGTCGGCACACTAGTCACTACTCCAGTCTAGGCAGTGTGTGGCGATGTGTAGACCAGCTGACAGGGTGACACGTTGCTAGGCAGGGTAACAACTGTCGGAAGGTTGCTTCTTCACCTGTCTTTTCGTATCGGAAACGAAATGCAACCCGGATTATTAAAAATAATAATTATTGGAAGCATTTACACCAGTATTGAGACGAGCTTTAGAACAAAAAAATGGAGTTTTCACACATTGCCATACTGTATTTTTGCCTGTCAAATTAAATTTTATGCCTAGGCAAATTGTGTTGAATTATAGATGTGTCTTGGGCTCATATAAACAATAATTTCTGGTTAATCTCTAAGGCTCATGTGGGCCGTCATGCCATGGTGGGAAGTTCAGTACCATACCGTCAGTGAAGGAGAGTTGAGACCTCTATAAGAAATTCTCTTCTGCATGCTATTAAACCTTGAGAAGAGGAGTGATACACGTGCGCTCCTATCGCCGCTTGCCTCATTTGCTTTGTGTTCCGTGGACGAGCCGAGCTCAGACCTACGTCATGTGTGCATTTTATTTTAGCCGGTCAAGAACGGTTAATTAATTAGAGATTAATTATGAGTCACTAATGAAATTGCTATTGTCCGAGATGTTGGGCCGTATGCTGTTTGCGGACTAGTCGTGGGCCTAAGCCCAGGCCCAAGACTCTCTACCCCTAGCACACTCGGTTCCTTCTTGCACTCA
Organism: Triticum aestivum; assembly: GCF_018294505.1. NCBI lineage: Eukaryota > Viridiplantae > Streptophyta > Magnoliopsida > Poales > Poaceae > Triticum > Triticum aestivum. The sequence continues at coordinate 47,143,070 of NC_057805.1, forward strand.
ACCCTACCACTTTACTGTTCCATTCACTGTTGTTGATTTCTTCCCATCACGTCGCCCGCGTGCACTGTCGTTCGAGAGAGCAGGCCTCCGGAACTTCGTACTTGCGATCCTGCACCAATAGGAGGGCGATAAGGTTTTTCGAGAGCGTCAGTCTTGATACGATTGCTCCCTGTTTGTCTTCGTCCTCCTCCTTTGCTTCGACTACTTCCCCAACACCGACCCAATGGCTGCCGCCACCGCCAAGGTGTAGACGAAGTGGTAGCCACTGCCGCGGCCTTAGCCTGGCCTACTAAAGGGTATGATCTTTCATCCCCTATTTACTCGTTCATGTGCTAGATGTATTTACTTTGTTCATAGATGTTTTGGTTCTATGTTCGATACGTCCTCACATGTTTAGATATCGATATGAGCTCCATATTGTTATTGCTAGCCTCATGGTTTATTTGTGGATTAAATTAATCAAAAAAGTGCTAATATATTTAGCAATCTAAAACCTTACTTTCATAGGATTTTCTCGATTCAAGCATTTGCTGCTACATTGAAATTGGGCCCGTTTACGGATACACATTTTAAGCGTTTGCAGACCAAGACTATCTTGTGTCTCACAGGGATGAACGTGTTTTGGGTCATTGGTAGCACTCCCGCTGGAACGATTGCTTCTGAACAGGAGAAGACATTTAAGGAGGACACCCTCGTCTTTGTGGGAGTCGTTCTGAGTGTGATCGGAGACATATTAGTTGACACATATGACATATCTGCATATGCGTGTTGCCAAGAACTTGTGGGGTGCGCTCGAAGCTAAGTTCAGCGCAACCGATGCTGGAAGCGAGGTGCATGCGATGGAGCAGTTCCACGATTATAGGATGGTTGATAGCCGTCTTGTATTGGAACAAGCTCATGGGATACAGTGCTCGAGCTCCTGAAGTGTGAGTTACCGGACAAGTTTGTCATGGGATGCATAATTGGTGAACTTCTTCCTCTTGGAGGAACTTTGCTACTTCTCTTCAGCATTTGAGACGTGAATTCTCTATTGAGGATGTCATCGATCATCTGAGTGTTGAGCAGATTCAAGAGCAAATGACTTACACGTGAAAGAGAATGATGGGCCTTCTAGCGCAAATATGGTGCCGAAGAATTTCCATGAGTTAAAGGGAAAGAACACGGTCTAGCAGAATACTACCTTCAAGAAGAAGCGTAAGAGGAAAGGCAAGAAGAAAGTTGGTTGCTTCACTTGTGGTGTAGATGGTCACTAGGCCAACAGGTGCCCGAACAAGTTTAAGAAGTCAGGACAGGACTCCCAAGTCTGCAATGTGACCATGAGCAACAATGATAATGGGGCATCTGGGTATTGTAAATCGATTTACTATACTTTTAGTTTGCCAGTCCACTGATTTGTGTGTTGATACAGGTGCAATTATTCATGTGTGTGTGTGCTGATGTGTTGTTGTTCTCTTCTTACCAGGCCGGACAAGATTGTTCCGTCCCGATGGGGAATGTCTCACATGCCTCTATTCACGATGTTGACACGGTGGAACTAAAGTTTACTTCGTGAAATATCATGCAATTGGAGAACGTGCAACATGTCCCCATTAAAAAAAGAATGTCGTTAGTGGATCCCTTCTACGCAAAGAAGGATTTAAGTTAGTATTCGAGTCCAACAAAATAGTCATATCAAGATATGGATTGTTTGTTGGAAAATGATATGAATGCGAGGGTTTGTTCCACCTTTCCCTCATGGATTTATGTAATAAAGTCGTGAACCATATCCATTCAAGCGTGAACGAATCTAAGGTTTGGCATTCACGTCTTTGTCACATTAATTTTGGTTGTATGACGCTACTAGCCAAGTTATATTTAATCCTGAGTTTCACTTTAGCCAAAAGCTCTAAGTGTCATGCGTGTGTGCAAGCTAAGCAACCTTGAAGCCTCACAAGACCGCGGAGGAGAGCCCCTTGACACCACTAGAGATCATACATTCTGATCATTGTGAGATGAATGGTGTGTTAGCTAAAGATGGAAAGAAACTTTTCATGATGTTGATAGATGATTCCACTATATTTTTTCAAGTGTATTTTTTAATACTAAGGATGAGGCTCTACACTACTTTAATATTTATAAGGCAGAAGTTGAGAATCAACTTAAAAAAACAAGTTCAGTCTGATCATGGTGGAGAGTACTTTTCTAATGAGTTCAATTTATTATGTGTGGACCATGGAATTATTCATGAGAAAATGCATCCATATTCACCCAGTCAAACAGGGTTGCCAAATGGAAAAACCGCACTCTTCCGGATTTGGTCAATGCCAATGTTAGATGCATGAGGTTTATCCAAGGCATGGTGTAGGAGGCTATATCGACATCATTTCATGGCCTGATTCCTGAATAAGGTTCCCACAAAGGATAATGAAATTACTCCCTATGAGCAATGGGAGAAGAAAAGAACTGCACTCTCTTACTTATGTACTTGGGGCTGTTTGGTGAAAGTCAATGTGCTGATAACTAAAAAGCGTAAGCTTGGACCAAAGACTATGAGCAATGGGAGGTTAAGGCTTTTCTATATCATAAGTTCGAGATGAAAGACCTAGGTGTGGCTAATGTTATCTTGAACATCAAGTTATTGAGCGATAATGAGGGTGGGATTTCACTTCTGCAATCTCACTATGTTGCGAAGATTCTGAGCCGCTTTGGGTATTCAGATTGCAAACCTTCTCCAACACCATATAATTCTAGTGGGTGAATTCGGAAGTTTGTAGGCACCGCTATAGATCTGATGAGATACTCTCAATTGGTTGGTTCACTTATTTACCTAACTTTCACTAGGCATGACATCACGTTTGCTCTGAACAAATTGAGCCGGTTTGTTTCCAAACCGGGAGATGTACATTGGCATGATGTTGGAATAGTTATGCGCTATTTGCAAGGTACTGTGAGCCATAGACTTCACTATATCGGATATCCAACAGTAGTTGAAGGGTTAAATGTTGCGAATGATCTCTAATGCCGATGAGATGAAATCCACAAGTTGATATGTGTTCATACTTGGTGGTGGTGCTATTTCGTGGAAGTCTTGCAAGCAAGCTATCTTAACAAAGTCGACAATGAAAACAGAACTCACAGCACTAGATAAATCATGTATAGAAGCGGAATGACTTCAAGAGCTTTTGATGGACTTGCTAGTGGTTGAAAAACTGATTCCGACTATCCTTACAAACTATGACAATCAGATAGTAATTGTCTAGGCAAAGAGTTCAAAACAGAACATGCAATCCAGAAAGCATATAGAAGGAGATTGAAATATGTTAGACATTTAAGAAACTCCGGAGTAATAGCTTTGGATTATATCCATCCGCTAAGAATCTGGTAGATCCGTTTACAGTAGCGAATTGTGATAAAGAATGCATCGAGGGAGATGGGTATGAGACCCACATGAGTTGTCATGGTGGTAACCCAATCTATGTGATCTAAGATCCCGTGAAATAGAACATTGGAAAACAAGCTACTGGTCAACTGAGGTGAGTAATCTTACTAACCCACTCCATTGGCGATGCAATACTCTCACAATCAGTATGGCAGGTTGACTTTTGTCTTAAATGTGCTCTGAGGCTTGTATAAGTAAGATGTTGCCCTATAGAGCGATCTTAAGAACACACATATATGAGCCCAACTGTTGGTCACGGTCTATGAGATAGGGTAATCTCTAGGATCTCATGAACATGTAACCAGTGTGACTAATATGCTCCCCCATGGGGTTAGCTAGCCTTAGGTAGCCTAATACTGGTAAGATAATCAATGAAATTTCTTTACACCAAACTGATAATTCAAGACATAGTCCATTGTTTAGTTGTGGAGAAGTGCAACCCTTTCCTCTAGGTGGATGTTAACCTTAACAGGTCTCCACTGAAAATTCTGGTATTCAAAATACTGTTTGGAAGAGGACAACATAATTTGTCTCCGAGATCTGATGGGGGATTGTTGAATTGTAGATGGGCCTTGGGCCCATATAAACAATAATTCCTGGTTAATGTCTAAGACTCATATGGGGTGTCATGACATGGCTGGAAGTTTAGTACCATGCTGTTAGTGGAGGAGAGTTGAGACTTTTTTTATAAGGGATTTTCTTCTACATGCTATTGAAGCTTCAGAAGAGGGGTGGTGCATGAGCTCCTCCTCCTGAGCTGCCCCCACCCCCCGCGCGTCATGTTTCATGAAAGAGCCTAGCCGAGTTCAGACCTATGTCATGCATGCGCTTTATTTTTGTCGGTCAAGAACGGTTAATTAATTAGAGATTAATCATGAGACACTGATGAAAATGCCACTACCCGAGACACTATGGAGTCTGGAGATGATCCTTATCTTATGCTTCGACTTTTATGGGACACAAACAAAAGTAACTTCGCAAAAGCAATTAGAAGTAAACTTCCCTTGTGCCAACATATTAGGAAAGTGGAAACAAATGAGCCAAAGTCCCAGCCACATAATAAAGGACCAAAACAAATAGGTTACTACTACAAAACATGTTCCACTAGCCAGTTCCATAGTAACGCAAACAAGGGTGCAACTGAACTTTCACACAACCAGCAACTAATCAGGGAATAGTAGATCATCATCATAAGTGTACTGTGTACATTAAGATGAAATTCTAGCGCTGCCAATGTGAAGTCGTCACTAGTAGAGCAGATGCCCCATCAAACTTCATGCTTTGCGTATGATATGGACATTCATCACACGATTTTTCTTTTGCAAGGGCTCGAAGAGACAAAGGTCTCCTACCTTCAGATTGTTGTCGTCTGCAAATTCTCCCCATCCTTGAAAAAGCCTCTTAGTGTTGTTCTTGTTTATATGGAACTGTACTTTCCAACTCTTGTCGCGGCGTTGGAGCATCAATGTTTGGTCCTCGCGCGGAAGATATTCATCAGCATATTTGCTAGATAAATCCTAATTACAGAGGGAAGAAGGCCTTAAATAACCAAATAAGCTTAAAAATAGACATGTAATTCTAGCTGCTCATACATGTGCCGCATTAATATGCACTAGATAAAGTTGCATTTTTCACTGACATAAATTTAATTTAAATAAATAGCCTAGCAAAAAGGATGTATGATGCTACTAGAGTTCTCATTCAGAAAATAATGAGCAAAAAATCAAACAAATCGAGGAAGATAAAATTATTGTTTATAAAGTAACTGCAAAGCTGGTAAGTAACCTACTTTCAAAGACTACACATTGAACATAAAAATAATCGTCCAAGAACTCACCAGAATACAAGGGCTTCCAAAAATGTTACACTTTGTCATGACAGTCCCATAGATGGGTATTTTGGAATGGATGGCATCGACTTTTTCATTCATCTTCCTCTCCTGAATATCCGTTAGATTAGCCCTGTTTCGGAGAATTGGGCTTGGAACAAAAGACAATTCCTGGTTATCTTCCAAAGATAGACCGTCCCCTGTACAAAATTACACTTAAAGTGTGATGTAAGTGAAGCCTAGAGGTACACTCATTTCCAGTAGAATTTACATTGGCAACGCTACTCCAAATATTTAACTTCAAACCTGATGAGTCGGACGATGGAGCGCTTGATGAACCAAGAACGATACTATTTTCCACATGGTTTGAGTTATCCCATTGTATCATAGTCCCCCTTTCACTTTGTGGTGATCCCATCATGGGAAGATCATGGCGCATGCTCAAGGTTCCAGTGAGTTTTTCTCCACACTCTTGGCCATCATGGGGAGCAGTTTTCATCGGGAGGCAGCTTGACGACAATCTCTCGCAACCACTCGGATCAAATATTAGAACCTTGAACCAAGAGTTCCCGTCATAGTTGAATACCAGGAAATCACCCATGCTTATGCCATGAGCACTTACAAACACCTCCCATCCAGACTGGAGAACCACTTTGTGCAAGTCCTCTGTAACATGGACATCGAAGGTATTTCCATTGCGCGATTCCAACTTTACAGTTCTTGTTATTTGACCCCTAAATTTTTGCACAAATTTGTCTGGTATTGTCTGCAGCAGCAAAGATAGACAGAACATTTTATACCGTGTGGACAGAGCTGTTCTGAGGAGATGAGGCAAATAAAAGCATTAATATGACTTGCATAGAAGGTGGTGACGACACTTGGCTGTGTTCATCCTCAGAGGAAGAAAGGTCTTGTCTTTATAAACACAAGTATGGTTGATTTGGTGAAAGTGCATTCTCTTTGCAATTAAGTGTAGAACATATCTAAGATAACAAACTAGGAGCATTCGAATCTATATGCAGTTCCATCCATATGTACGTACATGTTATATTAACCCTAATAACTACTCCCTCTGTCCCATAATATTAAGGTGTTTTTGCAGACTGTTTTAGCTTGCAAAAACGTCTTACATTGTGGGATGGAGGGAGTAGATCAGGTTTACTAAGAGGAAAACTTCTTCTTTGACGCTACTGAAAGAAAAACTTGATATAGTGCAGCATGGCAAGATTCCAGGAACTCGTCTTCTGGTTGAATCTGCTCTACCAACTGGGCTTTTGAGTCTTTAATTAAAAATAAAAGTGGGCTTTGGAGACACTGAACACAGAAGGAGGAAGATGGGGTTGCAGAAAGGAAACCCAGTGCAGATCGAAATATCTTACCATTCGGTCACGGAAATCACCAATCATGACCTTGAAGAAATGATTGTCCTGTTCATTTGCGGCAGCAGCAATGTCACCCCTCTTGCTCCAAGGCCTGCTCTCTTGCAACTAGTACTAGATTTGTACATGCCCTCGCTAATGGAGACAGAGAATAACTCAGAGCAGCAAGACTAAAATTGCAAGCAAGATGGGGCACGAATAGACAAGGAGGCGCTTACACACAGCGAGGTCGGCGGGCGATCTGTCAACAGTCCACCGGTGGGCAGTAAGGAAGGAAGGAAGAAATGCTCTGCCGATGGGCGTCTCTTCAATTTGAGCAACAAGTGTTATATCTACCCCCACCACATTGTAGAAGTACTGGTGCATAAATACAGGAGTACTATCAACCGCACGCCTCCCGAACCGAATTAAATCCTCTGTTGACCGCAAGAGGCCGTCGACACAAGGCACAAGCCAGCGGGGTGGTACTAGAATCAAATACTCTTCCGGTTTTGCTATTTCTCAGGTCCCTGATTTTTTTTGTCGTGTCAGTCATTTTTTCAAGTATTTAACCAAAAACTACCACATTTCACGGAAACGTGACAGAAAACTACCACTTTACGATTTTGTGCGGAAAACTACCAGATTTGTCCTAATCCGTGGCAAAAAACTACCAAGTGTCGAAACCGGTCGCTTCGCTCGCGCTAAGCACCAAACTGACCAGCCGGTCCCACGTTTCGGGTGCCACGGTGGCCAACCGCCGCCCGCCGCGCGTGAACGGCCGTTAATGGCACATCCGCAGTCGGAAACGGCTGCTGTCGGTGGGCCAATAAGTGAGAGCGAGCTCAACCACTCGCTCATCCTCTTCCTCCTCGCTTGCTCTCACTCCTCATCCTCTCCCTCTCCCTGGTGCTCTGAGCATATCGCCGTCGCCGCCGCGGCCATTGCTGCCGGTAGAAGTTGAGGATGCCATCCTGGAATGACGAGGAGAGCTCGGACGAGGACACCTGCATGGTTTCAATGGATCCTCAGATCTTTGTAAGTGCATAATGGTGGAATAGAGTTAGGGTTAGGGTTAGTTCGTCCAAATTGGAGATTTCAAAGTTGCTTTTGGTTTGATTCCAAGTTTCTTTTGCAGGAAACCCCTGGCAGTGTGGTGTATCCATCTTTCTGTGGTTCTTACACTGAATCTTTGCCGACTTGCATGATGCATCATCAGAGGCCGAAGAAGATGATAGCTTTTGAAGGAGCCTTGACTGGGAGGCGATATCTGGGTTGTCCTGTGCAGCAGGTATGAAATCTTGCAAGCTTACTTGTTTTGCTGGGGGAGATGTGTGGTGTGTGATGTGTTTTGCTGCTGGAGATGTGTGGTGCGGCATGTTAACTGAATTTTGTGTGCAGAGATGTGGTGCAGCATATTAAGTTGTGCAGAGATGTGTGCTGTGCAGAGATGTGTGCTTTAGTTTTGAACTGAAACTTGAAAGTGCCATACATATGGAAGCCTATATGTGAAAGTAGATCTTTAGTTATTTGAATTCAATAAATGACTGAACCTGAGAACACCTGTTAAATGTCTACTGTGAACTGAATATATTTGTTAGCTGTTAACTGAATATAGTTGTTAACTGAATATAGCTGTTAACTGAAAAAGAACAGAGTTACATGAATTTATCTCTGCTGCTAAATATAGCTGTTAACTGAATTTATCTCTGCTGCTAAATATGGTGTTGTGTGCTTAGTATCAAAGAATTATGTTTGCATAATTCAGAGAGCATATTGATGTAAACAAAGGGTTTCAGTTAAATGAAATGACTTTATGACTTGAGTTATATGTACTAAGTTTGTTACTAAGTGCTTTGTGCTTAATTATAAATAATTGCTTCTATAGGATGTAGGTGTCAACTGTGGGGTTGTGGAGTGGGTGGATGGTCCTTGGCCAGAGATTCTACAAAGGTGCCTAACAAGGATTTGGGACATGTACCATGAGCAGAACTTGGGGAGGGTGAAGGACAAACAAGCCCATGAGAAAGAGGTGGCCAAGCTAAAGAAGGAAATTGATTTCCTGTCAAACAACTATAGCCAGTTGGTGGAAGATGTATCCAAGCTTTTTGACTATCAAGATGGCAAGATGTCTCATGACATGGACTATACCAGCCAGGCAATCAATGAACTAAATAAGATGAAGAAACAACTTGAGGATCAGGCAAAGATTGAGTTAAGTATGGAAAAGCTGAAGCTTGCCAAGGAGCAAAGGTGCATTCTTTAAAGCCAAGCAGATATCATTCAGAACATGAGGAAGGCCATGAAGGAAGTGGAGGGGGACAAGGACCTACTTAAGCAAGAGAAGAAGACGTTGGAGTATCTGATTGCTGATCTGCTCAATGCTGGGCATGCCAGCAAAGATAAGCTGGAGAGGATCAAGGCAATTATGATGAGTGAAGTGCTTGGTGTGTGGGTTAAGTAATTAGTAGGCCTATATATATAGCCGGCCTTGGAATGTCATGCATGTTAGGTGTATATTTTGGGAAAGTTTCATGTGCTTTCAGAACCTGAATCAAGATGGTATGAGGGAGGGAGGTACTATTATGGTTCAAGAACTAGTTGGTTTTATCTATGATGTAATGACTTTTATGTTAAGACCTACTATGCTAAGTGAGTACTCATGCTAAGTTAATAAGAAGAATGTTTTATCTATGATGAGGGTGTTTTACTCTGCATATATTATGTGTGGCTAACTGACAGTAGTGACATAGTTGGAAATGATAACATACATAGACAGTGTTGCCCATATCCAACTTAGATAGTCTGACAAATAACTGAACATAGATAGCAAGTAGATAATCACTAGAACTGAACATAGATAGCAAGTAGAACTAAACATAGTGCCTGCATACATAGATAGTACTGGCATTCATAGTCTGACATAATGCTGGCATACATAGATAGCAAGTAGGGTTTCAAACTGAACATATAGCTGACCAAACTGAACATTTGAACTTACTTAACTTACGAAAGTTCAGGACTGACGAAACTGAAATATTTTGCACTGACGAAACTAAAGGCAGCATCTCAACCCTCCTTCTTCAGCATCTTCAGGCGCTGGGAGCGGCGCACCGCAGTCATCTTCACGGCCGCCCTCATCTTCTTGCCCGGCGCCGGCTCCACCACATCTTCACCGCCGCCATCTTCTTCTTGCTTCACGACGACGACCTCTGGCAGATCGGCGCTCCAGCAGCACATCCATGTGGATTGGGAGGTTCCTGTCCCCCTCCACGGCGTCGAGGACGGGAGCCAGCAGCTGCACATCAGGCTCGTTGTCGGAGAGTACGACGACCTCCTCCACCTCATCGTCAGAGGATTCGTCCTCATCATCGTCAGAGGACTCGTCGTCAGAGTCGTCTGATGGCCCAAGGACCCATGGATTGCGCCTCTCCTAGTAGGCGTTGTTAATGGGGGCTGGGAGAGCGAGGACGGCGTCGGTGATGTGATCCGCGGCGGCCGGCGGCGTGGTGGACGAGCGGTACATACACCAACGGGCGCGCTGCCTGGGGTCAGGGGAGCGCTGCACCTCGCGCATCGCCCACAGGAGAATGGTCGCCGACGGGATGGTGCGGCCGGCAGGGAAGGCACGCTGCTTTCAGCAGCTGTCATCACCTTCACCAGGCCGCGGGCGTGGTTCCTCATCATCGCCAGACTGGGGAACCAGCGCGCGATCTCCCTGTACTGCGCGCGCACCTCCTGGTTGTTGCTGGCAAGATCTTCGATGGCCCGCTGCCAGTCCATGGCGACGGCGGCGGGGGTGGTTGTCGGCAGCGATTTTGACTGGAGAGAGGGGAAGTGGAGTGGGCGGTGCGAGCGGCGAGTGGGCGAGTGAGCAGAGAGAGTGGTGGGTGGACACGTATTAAAGGCTGAGAATCCGAAACGGCTAGTGTTACTCAACGCACGCTCACCACGCTGACGGCCGCAACGCACGCAGAACACACGACGTGGCTAACAAAATATAATTAGTTTAGCTGATGCTGGTCAAACAAATCACTAGCACTAGCCCATTGGTATTGAACGCATGGTTACAACCCTAAGGTCCTGGGTTCGAGCCCCAGGGCAAACTATTTTTTTGCAGAGTTTTTTTGGGAGTCTGAATTTAACTTCTGGTTCAACTGTCTGAATTTAACCAGGCTAGTAGCAGCACACAGACTATTTGTCTGTAACTTCTGGTTCAACTATCTGAATTTAACCAGGCTAGTATCACAAAGTAAAATGAACTGTATAAATGGCAAATTAAAACAAATAAAGTATCACAAATTAGAGTCACAAATTAAGTACCATACATTCAACATTCTCCACAAGTTCACATGTCTGAATTTAACACACACTTAATAGCAGAACACAAACTTAGTAGCACACAATCAAACTTAGTAGCAGAACACAAACTTAGTAATAGAGTTTCATTTGTTTCCACTAGCATTGAAATAGGCTGCAAACTTGCTAGGAGGTTTCCTCTTCCTCTTGCCTGCTAATTTCCCTGGTTCTCCAGTGGATGTTCTTGGTGCATTGAATGTTCTTGTTGATGCTGATCCTCTTGGAGCTCTTGTTGATGTTGATCCTATTGGAGGTGCTGGTGAAGACCTGACTGCTCCCGCTGAAACTGTTGATGCTGAACCTCTCTTATCTTCTGCTGTTTTTCTATTCCTCGTTGCTTTAGGAGGTGGAGCAGATGAGGCTGGCATCTGTGAAGTTTGGTGTTGATGTGGTGGTTGTGGAGGTGGATGTGTAGCACTAGAGGAACCCCTAAAAATTTCTCTATTCTCCTGCATGACAAAATTAAAACAGTTAGTAAATAGACCAGACCTAAAATAATTAAACAAAGAATGCAACATTTTTAAATGACCTGGTGTAAGTTCTTTCTCATCTCAAGACTTGGTTTTAGAGCTTTCCCACAGTTAGTATATCTATGGCCCTGTAGACCACAATTGCTGCATGTAATTGTTCCCATCCTGCTTGTGTCCTTTGGTGCAGGCACCTCAAACTGGCCCTTTCTCCTAGCTGTCTGTTTCTTCACTGGTTTTTCTTTGAACACTGGGGGCTCAATATCCTGAGTATGGGTGTCAGGCCAGGATTCAGGACCAGGGACAGGGTACACTATGTCTTTGTATTCTTCAACATATAGTGGTTTTTTGAGAAATTCATGCACATAGTTCTCTGGGTGCATGTGAAGCTTGCTCATTGCTGCTATTGCATGACTGCATGTCACACATGTCATGTCCCACCTCCTGCAGTCACATGAGTTAGTAGCTATGTTCACACAGTACTGATTTTCACCACTAGACACTTGCCAAATGTCAGGACCAGCCCTATGCGCCTCACAAAATTTGACATACTTCTTATTCTCATCCAGTTTCTTTGAATAGTTGGGTGTGATCATCCACCTGCTGGTCTCTGTCTTTTCCCTAGTCTTCTGCCTTTTGATCATCTGCTTAGTCCTAATTCCTTCAAACATAGTCCTAGTTGGTTTGGCCCTAACATCAAGGATCATTTTGTTGAAAACCTCACTAAGGTTGTTCACAACAAGATCAGTTTTGCATTTGTAATCCATTGCAGACCTACACCAAGTCTCCTTTGGAATTTTTTAAGCCACTTCCAGGCATCCTCACACTCTGCTTTAAGCTCTGCCATTGCTAATTCATGGCCATGTTTGGTGAATGAGTAGCTAGCCTGATCTACTAGCTTCTTTAGTTCTGCTCCTCTGAAACCAGCTGACTGAAAATTTGCATATATGTGCCTCAGGCAGTATCTCTGAGGGGAATCAGGGAACACCTCATTTATAGCCTTAAGAAGACCCTGATTATAAATTAATAACCATGGTCATGAACAAAAAGAAATATAGCCAGTAATAACAATATATATCTGAACTACTGGCTAAGATAGGGTGCATACCTTTTGCCTGTCAGAAATAATGGTGTAGGTTCCAAATTTGCTTCCACTTCCAATGCAACATCTAAGATGGGTTAGGAACCATGTCCAACTCTCTGAATCTTCCTTATCAACCACACCAAAGGCTATGGGGTAGATGTTGTTGTTGCCATCTCTTCCTATGGCTGCAAGAATTTGCTGTCCAGTGGTTAGCTTGATGAAGCAACCATCAAGCCCTGCATCCATACCCAAATTAGCTAGCATAAATTTATGAACAAGATATTTTGAACAAAATGCAGTTGTAGATTTACCTATAAAGGGCCTGCAACCATTAAGAAATCCTTGCTTTGATGCATGCAAGCAGTAGAACATGTACTTAAATCTAGGAATTGGTGTAGGGTTTTCTGGGTCCTCAAATGTTGTAACTATACACCTGCTACCAGGGTTTGTATCAATAACTGCTTGCAGGTAGGCCCTCATTCTATAGTACTGCTCCTTCTGGTCACCTTGCACAACCTTCATAGCCTTCCTCCTTGCCCTATAGGCCACACTCCTTGATACATCAATTGAAAACTTGACTTTGTTGTTTTTAATAAGTGTATCTACAGGTGCTCTAGGATCTGCTCTAAGAGAAGGCTCAACTGCTTTTGAAAGCCACTTAGTAGTAACCTTTGTGTTCTCTGCTGATGCTGAACAAGTGTGCTCCATGTTACACTTCTTAATGCAAAAAGTTCTTTCATGAGCTATCCTGGAGGCACACATGTAAAATTCACATCCATGCTCTCTCTGTGAACACCAAACAATAATTCTTGTTGGGGAGTTCCTGTGGTAGTGAAAAGACCTCAAAGTCCTTATGTGAAAATTCCTTAATGCTTCTCTGAACTGGTAAACACTGTCAAAACACAAGCTCTTGCACAACAGTAAATGTGAATTGGGAATTTTGGGGTCAAAATATACCCTTTCCTTCATCTTTTTCTTACTACTCTTTGTCTTTGGCTTCTTCATGAGGTACGGTAGTTCAACTTCATCTTCTTCTTCCTCATCACTTATGCCTACATCACCAGCAAAACAAAATTCATCTGCTTCAGGAAACCAATCTTCAAAACGTTTTTTCTCTACCTCATTGTGACATCTGCTAGTTGGACGAGGGCTCTTCACATGTTTCACAATAGCAGTACTTTCCAATGCTCTGTCCTCTTCAGAGGCACACTCTATTTCCATTTGAACAGCTTCAGCACTCCCATCTGAATGAACTGAATCATTTGAACAAAATTCAAACACTTCGGTGTCTCCTTCAAAGTGGTTCAAATCTGCCTCTCTTTGAATCCTGCTCCTCTCAAGCTGAGCCTTTCTATCATCTATCTGATTCTGAAGCTCAGATTGCTCCACAACCTTTTTCACACAGCAGCTCTCTTGAGTGTTCATGTAATTCTCATTAGCCTGTGTACTAATTCCAGGTTCAACATTTCTCACAACCTTTATGTTCACAACCTTGACATGATGAAAAAACTCCAACATTTCATGAGCACTAGCTTCATTACCTAAATACTTTACTCTTTCAGATCCAATTTCCTCCTCCTTCACATCGTATATGTAATCACTCTCCCCATACCCTTCACTAGCAATGAGTAATTGTAGAGTAAGAAAAGATATATCTGACTCATATATACCCCTTTTCACAGGGTTTCTTCCTTCTAAATGAAACCAAATCTCCCACTTCTGGTCAGCCAAATTGCACAAATATGTGCTCATCAATTGAATTGAAATTGTCAGAACTAGAGTTGCAATAAAGTTTACTAAACATGTTCAACAAACATAAACAAGTCTCACTAAGTTGCCAGATTGAACAAAACATGTGCATTTAAGCAAGAGATTCTCCATACCTACCACCCTTACAACATCCAGGCGCCGGCGATGACTGGGTGAGTGGTGCCTCCGGCTGCTGAAACCCTGCCTGCATCGCGTAGCTGCTGCTCCCCAACTAGTTATCCACTTCAGAGAACGAGCCCACAGCGTCCAAACTTGTGCCACCGGCGCCGACGTCTCCGTCACCCATATCGCCGCCGCCACCGTCCGGATTCACCGACGCCATGGCGGCCACCACCTAGGTCAGACAGAGGACAGAGGGAGAGGAGGGAGAGAGTGAAGCGCGAGAGAGGAATGGATTGGATCAGGTCTTGACCTGGCCGACCGACAACAGCCGTTTCCGACCGCGGACGCGCCGTTAACGGCCGTTAACGCGCGGCGGGCGTCGGTTGACCACCGTGGCACCTGAAACGTGGGACTGGCTGGTCAGTTTGGTGCTTAGCGTGGGTGAAGCGGCCAGTTTCGACACTTGGTAGTTTTTTGCCACGGATTAGGACAAATCTGGTAGTTTTCCCCACAAAATCGTAAAGTGGTAGTTTTCTGTCACGTTTCCGTGAAATGTGGTAGTTTTTGGTTAAATACTCCATTTTTTTCCTTCTTCCTTCCTTTTTTCAGAACGCACCTCGTCAGAGAATCAACTCCATTATCTTTCTTTTTGGAAAAGGAGGTTAAGACCCCCGGCCTCTGCATCAATCGATGCATACGGCCATTATTCAACAAAGATATGATAAGAACATACATCAAGCCATCGGAAGCCACCACTCACATCTACAAACTCGATAATGTGGAGTGCTCTTACTCCCATATCTAAAACCGGTGTCATTGCCGATCCATTCACATAACATATCAGAACCTACAGCCGATGCAGCAAACATAAATAGTACATCACATGCACACGTTTTAGAAGCCGCCATTATATATCTTACGGGGAAGGCATAGCTTCATTATCTATCTTAGGAGGAAGCCACGACTCCATTATCTATTTTAGGGATGAGGGGTGCAGGGAATCGCCGGAGTTGTTCATCAATGGTGCGGTGCTTAGAGGGATGGCCAGAGCGGCAGCCAACACGGTGGTGGATGAAGGGCGGGACGACGAGACGGCGACAGCCGCTTGCCGCGGGGGGTGGAGGCAGGCGGTTAGGCCTTGGTAAGCGCAGGGGAGGAGGAGGAACCGTCGCGATGAAGGAGACGCAAGAACGTGTGGGAGGAAGAAGATGAACAACATGTGATCTATTTTGGGCTGTTGGATGAAGATCTGATGGTTTATACGAGAAGTGACTGATGCAACACATTTTTTCAGATACTTACAAATAAACGCATACTCTCCTTGACTCCCGGGAATGACTGGTCACACTAAAGTCCAGGAAGAACGAGCCTCCGTTTCCATTTGATCCATGAAAACATCGGCAATATAGCTTATGTTAGTACTTGTTCAAATTGTCACTTTATTAATTATTCACACAAGACCTTACAAAGTCATACAACAGTAAGACTAAAGCCACCGTCTAGGCAACATCTGTCGCTATTCCTATGCAGTTGATGAAGGGATGCTGATAGTCTGGGCCTAATACCAAACAGAACTCGCAGCCAAACCTAACATCTAAGACCTGAGGTCCCAATCAGGACGCCTGCCGGGTATGGGGCACCCACCAGTCCGTCGCACTCCTCAACCAGGATGCCTGCCGGGTATGAGGCCGCCGCAGCCACCTGCCACCAATCCGTCTTCAGTGCTATACTGCTGCATCTACCTTGCCCGGTCTAGCTGCCGTTGACGCCACCATGATGCCAGACAACGCCACCATCCCGCACTCGTCCATCAACACACGCCCACCGGCGAGACCCCGCTGCTCCATGCCGCTGAGACCCGCCATTGTCGACGTGCCAAATGCCACGCCACTCCTCCGTCGCGAACACCACGTGTTGCCACTGGTCCCATCCCCTCCGCCTGCAGTTCCTCTAATCGAGCACCCAAATGCCCCAGGCGGTGCCTCCAAGAAGGGTACGATACACGCAGTGCCGCTCCGCCCAATCTAAGGAGATTTTGGGTTTTCACCCGGGCATGGGGTCAGGGTGGAGGGCAGGGACCTCGACGGCGCCTGCAAGGAGGAGAACGGTGACCCTGGTCATCGCCACCGTCGGGATGAACGAGTCATCCAGAGTTCTCTCCGGTCCGATGTCGCCTCTACCAGCCCCAGCGAACGCACCGAGGCCGACGACCGCGATCGGAAGCCACCAAGTGCAGTGGGAGAGAGCCTGCAGCGCGGAGGCGATCCACCGGCAACTCACCGCCCATGCGGTCAAGACGCCGTCCATCCACCCCCCGTGAACGTCGCCAGCCGAGGGCACCGTCGCCATGCCTAACGGGGCCGCCGCCCCAGGTCCAGGTTCCTCCACGATGGCCGGAGTGGCGAGATCCGGCACCGCGCGGCCGATGCCATCAGGATATTAGTTCTATTATGCTCATCGATAGACTGTCATGGTATCATTAATGTAGGCACAAGGGTGATTTAGTTAGTTGGACTGGGTGTCTGGGTCCCCATAGGAAGCAATTCCATTGTTTTATGGATGGAGAGAAGCAATTTAGAAGGGGGGGTGTAGAGGGTAAGAGCTGGGATTCCAGTTATGCAACATAACACCTGAGGAACGCGACACAAAGAAATCACATGATATAAGTACATGAGTTACTTGATCATATAGCTAATACTTGTGGGTGATATGGCTCATCCTCGTAGTAGAAAATAGCTATTAACGAATGTTAGTGGGGATTTTCTATAGTAACACATATTGATTGAGTGTGTTTAGTGGAGTATTATGTACTCCCGTAAACAAATATACAGAGAAAGTATTTTTTAAGACATGTTGAGTAAAAATGTTTTATGGTCACCCATATCAATTGATAAGTTCGATTAAGTTATCTGATGGGCATGCTAAGAGACTCTTTTGTTATGAGGTGGGCATAGTTGTAATGATCATACATGCTAGTAAAAAGCCTTCACATCATAAGAGGTTGTATATCTGATGACTAAATAACTCATGAAAATGTTTTGACATCACAAACATGATTTGTACGTAAAAGAGGTACTATTTTAATATGTCTAATGCCCATGAATATGCTCATGTATTACACATAAGTTTACACCTAACTCATTAGTTGTTCCATAGTCCAAAGACAAACATGACGAGCGTGCTTTTAATTTTCTTACCCCGAATGCCAAAACAATTAAAATAATACGCCCTCCATTTACTTATACAAAGCCATTATGAAATATACGTTTTGCATCTATACAAGGCCACCAACAGTAATCGAGACAAAATTAATGATATTTTCTCATACTAGCAACCTGTTTAATAGTTGCATGCATGCAGTCATAATGACAGTCAGCTACTTCCTCCTCTCAATTTTCTTGCATGCATGTGGGGTATTAATGATCTCAGTAAATGAAAAGGAAAGCTGACTTGCAAAGAAGGCATTAAATTTTACTTTGGTACATGTAATTTAAGTTTGTGGCCTTGTATATAAAAATGGAGGGAGTACTATAAGAACAAACCATGTCCATTCACAAAAGGAACATGTCTATTGGATCAAAATAATTATTTTCCAAACATTTTTTAAAATACTCACCAAACACAATGAAATTAAATAAAACATCTAAATCCTTTGGAGAGGGGGAGGGGGGTTGTGAATGCGTGGGATATCCATGTTTCCTAAGAAAACCTTTATTTTCGTGGCGAGGATTGGCCATTTACATCGAGCCAATCACACTCAGGGGTAGATCTATTATGTCGTGTTTACATGATAGTGGGATGTGAAGTGTGTAATATAACTGTGTTTTTTAAATATATATCCAAAATCCATGATCATGTAAAAACAAAAGACAAAACATGCTCCTACAACAATGCTGGCAAATAATAAAGGTGGATTGTTGGAGGGTAGGCGGAAAATTATTGTTTGTACTCCTTTCGGTCCTTTTTACTCTGCGTATTAAATTTTTGTCAAGTCAAACTTTACAAAGTTTGACCAAATTTATATTAAAAAATATCAACATCTATAATACAAAATATATATATACTATGAAACTACATTGCGCAATGGACCTAACAATATAGATTTCGCATTGTGAATGTTACTTTTTTCTATAAGCTTGGTCGAAGTAGAGATATTTTGACTTCGAACAAAACTTATATGCAGACTAAAAAAGACCGGAGGGAGTATGTGTAACTCACTTGGACTATAGTGTACTACTCCATCCCATAGTGTAAGACGTTTTTTTGACACTAGCAAGACATTTTTTGATATTATGGGACCGAAGGAGTGGCATTGTCCGAGAAAAAGAAGAAAAGTTGCATACACCAGCTCAAGATAATTGAGCTACCCTTTGGTTGAAGAAAACGGTAGTCGTTTCCTAAAAAAAAAAAAACAGAAAAAACGGTAATCTTAACGTTGGGCGCAAAGCCTGGTCTCGCGATGGGCTTGCAGCCGTCGGATGGCCGGGAGGCCGAGCAGTGTGTGTCCGTGATAACGCCGTGATGTAAGACACGGCCAACGTGCCTCGTGCAGCGGCCGTCGCGCCGTATCGCAGTCGCAGCCCGCGAGAAAATGAAAGGGAAGGGGTTCCTCTGCTGCCTCGGCGGCGCCCTCGGGCGTCGGGCTTCGACGCCGCTCCCGTGCGACGGTTCTCTTTGCACCAACCTCCGCTACGTCGCCGTCGCCGTCGCCTCAGCTCCTGGATAGCGCGCCCCTGGCCATGGCCGAGGAGGATCTTACATGGATCCGGGAACGGGGCAGCGATCCGGCATCCGCACTTCAGTGGCGACCCCGTTGATGGATTCGACGCGCGCACGGCTCGTCGGAAGTGGGTTCGGTTGGAGGTTCTGTGTACCATTGTGAAACATGGGGAAGCTGTTGACTAAATAGGCAATTTCTCGATTAAATTAATCCACGAGTAAATCACTAGCATGGCATTGACACATATGATCGCATACTGATATTCAGTCAAAGTAGCACATACTACGCTAATTGCAGAAAGATCTACGTATAACGCTAGCATGGCTAAAACCGAAAACAGTAGGAGCAGGATAAACGAGTTATACCCTCCAGTAGGCCATGCAGAGGCCGCGGCTTTGGTGGCAGCAGCGGCGTCCTCGGCGGCCTTCTTGTCAGCTTCAGCTTTCTCGGCGGCGGCACGTTCGGCGTCGGTGGACATGGTGATGATGAAGGCGACGCGGACGTAGAGGAAGTAGACGATCGGAAGTGAGCAGTCGCGTAATCGCTGCCCAAAAACCTATTCGCCCCTCACCCCGTACAGGAACCAGAAGGGCGTGGTTTCGGAGACCTGCTCTCCCGTCGACCGTGTACGCGGCGGACGGGATGGAGTCACCGGCGGCGGCAGCAGCAAGGGAACGATGGTGGACGTGCGCGTGGAGCAGATGTGATCTGTTCGTGGCGGCTAGGGTTAGGAGACACCGCACACTTATAGGCGCAGCCGCGTGGAG
The DNA here is from genome assembly GCF_018294505.1 of Triticum aestivum. Lineage (NCBI taxonomy): Eukaryota > Viridiplantae > Streptophyta > Magnoliopsida > Poales > Poaceae > Triticum > Triticum aestivum. Next base: position 47,162,943 of record NC_057805.1, read on the forward strand.
AGACGTGGGAAAAATAAGCGTGTAGGTGTAAGCTCGGCTCGGCTCAATCCTGCAACCCGCGGCGCGGCGGGCGGCGGAGGAGGAGTGCGCGAGGGCCTCTTCTCTTCTCAAGCTCCAATAGCATGTAGAAGAGAAACCCTTATAAGGAGGTCCAACTCCTCTTCCACTTCCGGGGTGGGACTAAACTTCCCACTACACCTAGTGCCATATAACCCACATGGGCCCTTAGAGATTTTTCAGAAATTGCTACATGGGCCTAGAGCCCATCTCAAATTTCAGCAGAAGCTGCGGTTCATTGTACAATTACACGGAATTCGGAGGCGCTTCTTGCCAAGATGAGTTTCAGGTTTTCAGCAACAAAATCTCACCGAGTTTGGTTGCCGGGATTGCATCGTGCTTAGCTGAGCTTGTGCTATGTTAAGGTGAGGTGAGATACTACGTTTTCATGAGGTTTCTTTTTCAGTTTGGAAATTTCAGAGTTCAAATGCTTGTGTATCCCCTCATTAATTGTCTGCCCCCTTCTTGGAAGTTGGAGGCTCAGTTGCCTGTGAGAGTTTTGACCTTCGGAGGCTCCCTTTTCTTCTCTATATATACACGCAAGTGTTTAATGCACCGTTGCAGTGACCAGTTGAAGTGACTCGACATCACTCTGCAGTGCAGAGCTATAGCTGGGAGTAGCTCTTTTGCTTCTTGGAAGTTGAAGGCGGGCAGTTGGAGGTTTAATTGCTTCTGACTGTTGGCTTGGGCTCCTTTTTATTCTCCGGGTGCAGGTACTTGACTTGCTACATTGTTGGCTTGTTGAACGGAGTGACTGGAACGCCGGATGCACTCTGGCTCTAGAGCAGCAGCACTGCAATCCTGGTGCAGGCATCTTTGATAATCCAGGTAACCTGTTGGCGATCTTCTTCAAGATTGGTCATCTCTGCTGCGCCAAAGCATGTACTCCATTTCAAGATTATTATTTTTGCCTTTCTTCAAGATCGATATGAATGATTACCAGCATAAGTAATCAGTAGCTTTGAGCTTTCCTCTCTCGATCGCCATTTTTAGCTCTTGGAGCTTCTTTGCAAATGTAAGGTGTTTCCTCCTCTGCCCTGTGTCCTACTCATCACTTTTACTCTAAAACTAAAATCTGAGTTGTTGATTTATTTTTTGGCAAAAAAAAGAGAGAAAGAATCCGGGTTGTTGAATGTCAGCATATAAAAAGCATATTTACTTGCTTTGATTTGTTCGATCGTCTACTAGTATGTCTACTTTCGCACCTGAGTCTGCTTGCTGTCTCTCCTTGCTGCAGAAACATTCTGTGCATATTTACAGTTTTCAGTTGGCTGGCAGCTCTTCTGTACTATTTACAAATTTTCAGTCGCAAGATTCTGTGCATATTTTTGGGGTTTGAAGGTAGAATAAACAAGAATGTGTGAAGAGTGACATAACACAAGAACAATCTCTACTCTCTAGGAGGGAGAAATTACCCCCGTGAGACTGACATTTGAGTTTGATTTTTCATTGCTTTGTTGAATGTGCAACTGACATTAGCTGCAAATTTCAGTTCACGGGACTGGATTAGCAGCATCCCAGATGGAGAAACTTTGTGACTGTTGCAAGAGATACGCGGACCATTTGGATGAAAAGATGAAGTGTTTCCGCAGGCACATGGGTGCTGATTTTAGACATGGCATGGTAAGCCTGTTATAATTTCAGTGTCTCAAGTGTGCCCAGATATCTTCTGTTCACAGTTTAACATGCAGGGTTGGTTAGGTTTGTGATGGATAGTTGCCTGCTAGTTGGATAAACTTGATGGCAGTTCAGTTGGTCTTAAACAGGCAGAAAGAAGTGGATAGATTCTGAACATCATTGATAGTGAGCAAAGTCTGTAGCTAAACTCATGGATTCCAGTCCAGCAGTTATTCCTGTAAGGCTGAAACATTGTAGCAAAAGAACTTCAAGGCTCAAGATGAAAATTAAAATTGGAGCGGTGCTTTTTAATTCCGAAGCTAATCGCGCGCTGTGCCATTGTGTTTCGTTAATATTAAAGTTATCATTCAGGGTTAGTCAGATTTGTGCTGAATAGTTGCCTTTCCTTTTTTCACACTGATGATAGTTGCCTACTAGTTGGTTGAACTAATGATAGTTCTGGTATTAAACAAATAGAAAGAAGTGAATAGATTCTGAACACATTGCTAGTGAGCAAAATCTGTAGTTAAACTAATGGTTTCCAGTCCAGCAGTTATTATTCCTGTAAGGCTGAAACATTGTGGCAAAAAAACTTCAAAGCTCAAGATGACGATCAACATTGTGTGTTTTCTAATTTCGTAGTTATAATTGTGCATTGTGTCATCATGGAATTTTGGTTTATATTAATCATGTAATCAAGCTCCATTCATTAATCATTTCCTGACTTGTCTACTAGAACATAGTTCTCACAATGCATCTATATCGTATTTTTTGCTGCAGTCATCACTGTCGGAAACTATGAAATTGTTGTGTTTATACTTCATGCCAACATGTTTCCATATTTTTTTCCTTCAGATCATACCAAAGAAGTTCATAGATAATTTCGGAGGAATGATCTCAAGAACCATCGAACTAGAATCTTCTAATGGTAATATGTATGTCTTTGAAGTTTCCAAGCGCATGGGTAATACAGTCCTCCACCGTGGATGGCAGGCATTTATAGATGAACATCACATAGAAGAGAATGATTCATTGTTGTTTCGTCACATTGAGAAATCCCGTTTTGAGATTCTGGTCCTTGATTCTGATGATTGTGAAAAGGTGTTCTTCTGCCCTGGCATCAACATTGTTAGTAATGTTGAAGAAAGAGGTGCGGATTCTGTTAATATTTCAAATAGCTCCCGTGATTATGCCACAAGATCATCAGGAAGCAAAAGGTTTGCTACGTGTGGAAGGGGTAACTCAAGCCATCCCAGAAAATCAGCGAAGACAGCCTTAAATTACTACTCACCTGAGAATTCAGGTTGCCTTTTGATTCTCTTCTGCACTGACGTTCTCTCAGTTATCTGTTCACATTACATTTTATATTATAACTATATTGCCGTCGTTTTCACCGTTGAGATTATGTACAGGAGAAGACACTGAGAACGAAAATACAGACGCGATATACTCATCGTCTGAGGATTCAGGTTACATTCTGATCCTTTTCTGCATTAACATTACTTCCTGAATTATGTGTTCACAATAGAATTTATATTATATCCTATTGTCACCGTTTTCACCATCGAGATTATGTACAGGAGAAGACACTGAGCCTGCAAATACAGACATAGAATACTCCTCATCTAGGGATTCAGGTTATATTTTGATTCTGTTCTGCATTAGCATTACTTTCTGAATTACGTGTTCAAAATACATTCTCTATTAGATTTTATTATTGACGTTTTCACTGTTGACATCTGTACAGAAGAAGGCACTGAGGACATTCCTTCGGAACACGAATCATCCTTTGAGCTAGATGATGGCCACACACCTTCACGGCAAGATTATGTCTTAGCTCGGGGAAGAACTCTATCCAGAGTACAGGATGAGAAAGTAACTACGCTTATCCAGGATGTTGGAGCTGAAATTCCTGTGTTCGTGGCTGTCATGAAGCCGAGCAATGTCAAGTCACAAACTTCTGCTCTTGTATGTTTTACTGTTCTCTTTTGCCGAAGTTGTCGTTCATAATGTTTAAATGCTTAATTTTTAGATTTCTGCATGAGCATTTTAATCCATTGCATATTTGATATAATTGTGCTTTTATATTGATTGCGTGAAGAAAAAGGAAAGTGTGAATCACTGGTAATTATTTGAATTCAGTAAAATGAAGACAGTTCTATTTCAGATACTAAAATATATTGTACATTGTAGCATCTAGCCGGGGAACATTGTGCATCTTTAAGTTAGATATGCATGAAATGCAGTTATCGAAGTTCTACAAGATAGATGTTTAAGTTATCATGTACAGGTAAGCAATGTGTTCAGATTGTCTTGTAAAGTTGGTAATTTGTTGGAAGTAGCATCACATTTTTTTCTGAGAGCATATATGCTCTAGGATATGCAGTCAACTTACTTGACAAATCATGTGCTTCAATGGAAAATTTCTGTGCAAATAGAACACTTTACATCAGGCTGGAGTTACTCTCTGTATGAACTGATCCTAGTCATATTTGTTGATCTGTCACTGATACTGTGCCGTCTGGAATTAGGTCATTCCCAAGGGCTATGCAGTTGAACACTTCCCACCTAAAAGTCAAACTGTGACACTGCAGCGCCCAGGCAAGAGCAAGAAGTGGCATCCCAGATTTCACATTAGGAAAGATAAACACGGGTCCATCCTTTGTGGGCCTGGTTGGTTCGACTTTGTTCGCGACACTCGAGTACAGGTGGGAGATATCTGCATCTTTGAAAGAATGATGAAGAAGGGCACTGGGAGAACATTCTCATCACTTAGAGTACATCTACTTCGCAAATCAATGCTGCATTCCGGTGGAAGCGGAACTGGTCCTAAAAGAGTAAGCTTAACTCATGGCAAAACAAGGGTTAATTCAGCAACCCCTAAAGGAGCACGCACAACTGATGGTAGAACCAGGGCAAAGGCAACTTCGACAGCCAGTGTTAGGAAAGAACCAGGTGATGGTACATCAAGATGCCCTCAGTAGGCTGAAACAAATTGGTGCACTTCCAGTTCTCTCCTTTCTGATTCGTTTTAGAAATGTTTCCAGGAGGAAATGCGCCTTCTTCGGTTCATAGCCATGGCCACGAAGCACGTCAGGGGCCTGTCGAGTCTAATAAATCCAGAGGGCCTCGGAAACGTCCCTACATAATATCGTCCACTGCATGTCTGACCAGGGAGCAGGAGATGAATGTCGACAAGAGAGCTCGCTCCCTTCAGTCCGATGTTCCCATTTATGCGTCAGTAATGAACAAGAGCAGTGTTGGTGACAACAGCCTGTACGCCGTAGTAAGTCGATCGAGATCTATTCTTTACACATTTCAGCTGCCAATGGGATGTGTTATTATTCATTGTGTTCTTAAACCTGGTAAGATTTCAGCTAACCTGTTGTTTTAATGCAACATTTTGTGTAACAGACTATTTGCAGGAAGTATGCTGCTGAGTATCTACCAGCTGGAGCGCAGACTGTGACACTCCTGAGGGCAGAGAAGAGCAAGACATGGGAAGTCAAGGTGAACCCGAGGATTGGCGACGCGAAGATGCTCAGGGGAGGTTGGCGCGAGTTTGCCCACGACAACCATCTGAAACTCAAAGACATATGTCTGTTCCAGTTGATGATGGACCAGAGGAAGCTTACGATGATGGTCGACATCATTCGTCACAATGAGAAGCGTTAGTTTTAACTTCCCAGCACATGAGAGTGAATCTCGGGTGGCTGTTCTGCTGGTATTTTGTGTGTGCTTTTGGTAGTTCTGTTATCTGTAAACTCTGTGGTGGCGTGGCTACTTTCCAAACTAAGGGAGAAACCTATGTTTATGTTGTGGAATTATTCGAGAGGCCTTCTGGTATTCAGGGAGTTATCTAATTTTAGGTTGAGTTATTGAATCAATCCAATATTGTTTTCTATGCACATTATCGCAAACTTCCACTGTGTTTCTATCAAACATGAATAAATAATTCTTCATGAAACTATATGTAGTTTGATTCGATGGATTGGTTCCATAGAGAGATAGCTACAGCAACTTTGAAGGTCTGAAGGATGAAGTGGAGGTCTGTTGGAATCCACATTCAGTCATTCCATAATCACTCTGCTTTAAAAAGGATCTGTCTAACTGTTTGTTTCCACAAGAACTGTAGAACAGGGCTTCTGACTGAACATAATACGGCATGGTAGAGAAGAATTATTTACCGTCGGCGTCAACCGGTGCCTCTTCCCTGCCTTTCTCTTCTGCGTCCGCTTTGTATCTTAAATTCTCTCTGGTTATTTCTTGTACCGCCCCATCACCGCATCAGTTCTGCACGTTGGCAAAGGTGGTGCGGCCACTGCTGTCACTATGATTATATGGTTGTAAAGTCTCCAGTGTTAACAAAGAAACAAGAAAAGGAAGTTACATATATTGTTGTATTGTTACACACGGATAGGAGAATATGCAAAATATGAACACCTACTGCAACGAGGATTGAACAAATGCTGAATAAAACATGATTTAAAATAAGTCATGTGTGTATTGAAATGTCGATCTTACATAATAATTTAATATTTGAATCAGATATCTCAGTACAAATATGAAAAAAACAATAACTTTGGGTAAAACATTACTTATATGGATAATATTACTCATCAAGCCATGTAGAACAACTAGAGAAGCTGACATGCACAAAATATGTGTCTAGCAGAAACTACTTAGCTCTATGAATATAATTCTGTTTCTTCCCTTTGGTAAACAAGGAAAGACTATTAAATACTTCCAAATATGAGCTAATATTTCCAATTCAGGTTTTCCACATATAACTCAAATATTTTCTTTTCCATGATTTTTATAAGTGTGATCACCGAGGAATTAACGAGTAGATTGGACCCGCACAAAAGGAGTTTCAAAATCACCTTGAAATGTTCAGTACCGTAAAACTGAAATGTCCTTAAACCAGTGGTACATGATCAAGAGATTATATACAGTTTGAGGATGAGAATCGCCTCAAATGTTGGGTCCTCATATAATGCACCATTTATAGGAAAGACTAGAAGATCTTAATCCTTTTCTCTTTTTTATTTCTGAAGGTATTGCTAATAATTCAGATTTGTTACAACCAGATGAACTATATGGTATGCCAAATATGGCAAAAGGGCCACATACCTTAAAGTAATTTCATCATACTTGAGTCATTAAGCTCTCCATGTTGCCCGTCAGGTTCACCAGAGCAATTTGATATAAAAGTAATACAAAATGGAAGAACTAGAGATTAATTCAGACAAATTTACTCACAGAGGCAATAAAGCTCTTGCACTAATCTAGCCTTATGGTGCAAGCAGCAAACGGCTACGCAATGCAAGTTATTACACCACACGCAACCCACTATATACTTTGGTTAAGAAAATAATTCAGAAAAATAGAACTTGGAAGTTTCCTGTGATAGTTTATAAATCTACGCAGTAGGAAGATATTATATTATGTAGCCATTGCTTAATATAGCAAAACGCTTATACACTTCACATATATAAGGTCACCTAACATTTAGGACAGAACTATAGATACATTTATCTTTTTACATGCGGCGATGAATTTCGTAGTTTGCAGCATCAACCTTATGTTGCATCAAAGAACATATCAAGGAATAAACTAAAATAACTAAAAGCAGCTCAAAGTCTGTACGGGGACAAAATGAAGACATGACAATGCCAGTCCTTCTATTGCTACACTTGTACGCAGGATCAAGGACCAAACTTCTTCTTGGGCAATGGCCGGCGCTCTAGGACTAGAACTGTCTTACCCTCAACCTGGGATGTCCACTGCCTTCCCCCCATCTATCTGTAACCCATGCCTCCTAGGAGGATTGTAACCATAGTTCTACCCTTTCAATGAAATGAAACGCAAAGGTCCTTTGTGTTTTCCCGGAAAAAAAATGAAGAGAAATCAGGGATCATAGAAATATGAAGCTCGTAATTCTTTAGTCATATGAATATAACAGCGCAAATCGTGACTTAAGACATGTAAAAGACGGAAAATGTTGGACAACTTATGAAGGATTTCTGAATTCTGAAACCTCTCTAAGAATTTGGGGAGGTTTATTCCGATTTTGTTAGTGAAAATTAGGCATCCTGCATCAAAAAAGGTATGCAAAGATCAAGCCATTCCACTGCTTTTTCAATCTGAATTTAGAACTTTGCATGCACCTATATGTACTGCAATCATTAATTAGTTCATACATTTGACCGTGCATAAACTTTAAACAACAAAAAGAAAACTCCAACTCCAACAGAAAAGTGAAACATTTGCTTAGACAACATGGATTGACTAAAATAATTAGCATTTGCTTACAAAATAGAGAAGTGCCCTTGTCAACACACAGCATCATATAAAACACATGGCTACATACAGCCTAGTGCTTGGATAAGTTTCAATTAAAACATACAAAACATCAAATCATCACAGTTCACAATACTAGAGTAGATCGAACCTTAATGGCACCTCACGCAGCAATCAGTTAAAAATTGATCACTTTATAAAACCCACCAAGCCTGTCACTACAGAAATCTTAATTGCAACCATCAGAAAATTGCAGGTCTCAAACAACTAATGCTTTGAAAATTCTAAATCTGAAAATACAGAAAATAAACATTATATAACCATGACCTACCAATTGACATTAATATAAATCTAATAAGGCAGTGGGTTTATCTAAAACATTGAGATAATCATATATGCCAGAATCACTAGCCAAGAAGCACATAGGCACTGCATCCCATCCCTCGCGGCTACAGCCGCTGCAGAGGTATGAAGGGCAGTTACTCGGGGTGAAACAGTTACTGAGGAATAGGAAGGAGGAATAAAGTGAAAGATAACAGAGACGGTGGAGGCAATGCCAGTGCTGCAGAGGACACAAAACAGTAGCCTGATGTGAGTGCACATCACAACTCAGCTTAAGTAGATCAATTTATTTATCAAACAAGCGGATTACATCCTAACTTGTCGACTTGAACACATGAACCGGACTCTGTAACAGCCTAACAGAGCCCATCAATTGGTATAAACACATCGATAGACAACCATAGGAGGAACTCTTGCTACAAAAGTAGGAAAGATTCGACTAGATGACAACTAAGTAGAAGAACTCCGACTAGATGACAACTAAGTAGAAGAACTCCTCGCCATCCCCACCAATCAGCGACTCCTCTTCCCAGCCTTTGCCTTCCAGCTTATCCTGCTAGATGTTTCGGACTTGTAATCCGATTACTTCTGGTTGCCTCCTCAACACTCAGCAACATGAAGGCCATCAGTGAGTTTAATTCGGTTGTATGTGCTCCGACATTGACAGGAAAACAAAAGAAAGCAAGTCATTCATATGGCCTCAAAAAGACTCTGTAATAAACACAAGGACAGGGTAAAAGATTGAACCTTCTTCAGGCGATTTGGTCAGCACGACCAGGGGGATTTGGTTGATACGACTAGATGACTGTCCAGTAGACCAGCTCCTCGACAGTCGGCTCCTTTTCACTCCCTTGCCGATCCAGGATTTCTTCTGCCACAACTGCCGGAGCTGTCTCCTGGTCACGGCTGTTCTGCGCCTCAGTCACGACGAGGCAGCCGCGGTGGAAGGAAGAGGGGGATGGGCCTCGCCGACGGCGGAGGGCGAGGCTGCGGTCCAGGATCGCCGACGACCAACCTGCAGCCTCGGAGTCGTCGGCGAGAAGGAGATCCCCGCAGCGATCTCTCTTCTTCCCGCCGGGGCCGCGCATCTGCGCCGGCTGGACGGGATCCACGAAGGTGAAAGACCCGTTCATGACGAGCATGGCGCTCGCGCCCCGCAGCGGGATCTCGACGGACGACATAGCGACGGCTGTCGAAATCGATCGAAAACCTAGATCTGGCTTGGAGCAGCGAGAGCGCGGGAGGAAGGAGAGAATTGAGCCGAGGCAAAGACGGAGAAATCAAATTATCGATCTGGGCGACGGGTTAGGGTACGGCTTTATACTAGTATATCGAAAACAAGTCGAATACGCGTATTTTATACCGCAAACAAGTCGAATACATATCCTTTTACCGTAGGAAATTAGTTTTTTTTTTTGAGCAAGTAAGAAATTGGTAAGTGCTCGGATGACCTGCGTCGCCAGCATCTTCGTAAGTGAAAACTTGTATTTTTTTAGAAATGTACGTTTTTTTTAGCGATTTTAGAAATGTACGTGAAAACTTGTGGCGCTCGGGAGAGAGACGGGCTGGCAATATGGGCCGCTACTGGGCCGAGTTCTGTAACGTGCGCAAAAGGCACAAAAAATGGGGCCTACACTGTCACATAACAATTTCTGATAATTCTAAAAAAACATAAGAAATGGTAAAAGGATATGTATTCCCCGGCGACATCCTGGTAAAAAAGAATCTTGTGCTCCACGGTCCTCCTCCTCTTCCCCGTCCGATGGACTCGCCGGCGGCAAGAGAAGTGGGGACACGTCTGTTATGTTTTATTTTTCTTAGGTTTTTGCTTCCCTGGTGACATCGACGAGGTGGGTGGTGACGATGGTGTGTTGGGGTCTATTCGGTCACTCCCTACCTCGACGACATCCGATCCGACACCGGCGAATGGCTTGTGAGAGTTTGTGTCTTCAGATTTGTTGTTTCCTTCAGATCTTGGTAGTTAATGTGTCTTTCGAGGAGAGGTTTTCGGTTGGTTGTTGGTGAGGTGAGTTCAACATCTTCTTCTTTGTTGTTGTGTGGCTTGACCTGTTCTCCAACCCTTTGAAGTGATGGGATGGATTGCAAACCTGTTTTACGTGGGGTGATGCTCCAGCTGATGTTGCTTCAGAGATTTATAATTCTTGTCTCAAGGGGGGAGTGGCTATTGCGGTCTTCAAAGCTTGGTATGACGACGGCGCTTGCAGGTATCGCTTTTCTTTGCAGTTGGATCAGTGCAATTTTTAATCACCGGCGGTCAATGTACCATCGGTGGAAGGAGAAGACTAGTATGTTTTTTATGTATTTTTTCAATGGTCATTCTACGTCCATTTGTTTATCCACTGTAGTAGGAGACGATTGATGCCTGACGAGGAGTAGAGGATGGCAGAGGAAGAGGCGCTTGAGGAGGGGGGAGATCAATCTAGATATCACTGCAGGAAAAATGATTGGTACCTAGTGAGGAGTAGAGTGTGATGGAGGAGGATGAGGCGCTTGAGGAGGGAGGGAGATCAATCTATATATCACGGCAGGGGAGACGATCAGTGCCCGGTGAGGAGCAGAGGATGACAGAGTAGGAGGCGCCTATGGATGCCTCCGAGCCGTCTGCGGTGGCCATCGACGACATCCCGATCCTGTGTCAAAATAAGTGTGCTGAGGTGGTCGCGGCTGTGGACAAAGACAACCGTAATTCCAGCTGCCGGACGAACAAGGCAGTGTCATTGTCCCAACTGAAAGCTCGACAACTCCAGACAAAAACACTGCCATGAAGGCAAAACAGCCGGTTCAAGGAAACACTACCATGGCAGCCAAAAATGCTACCATGGCAACCTCATCATCTGTAGGGACCAATTGAGGGGGGAAGGTCGCGTCATTCAATGTCTAGCTTGGATCGTGCATTTTGATCACAACTATGTGGGCCCAACTGGATCAATGCTACTTAAGAAGAAGCCAAGAGGATGGAGGGAATCAAATGGATCACGACAGCGGCTAGGCAGATTTTGCATTTCTTTTTTACCTTTAATGCATAGTTGTATATGAGAGGGACCATCCACTGTATTCGATCAAGTGAATGCAAAATAGAGGGAACTAGATCTTAACATTGTGATATTAGAGATCAGCCACTACCCTTCCATCGCCTCCGCCACTACCAACATTGGATAAACGACGTCGGAAACATGCCCGTGAAGCTTTGGTCGCGTCCATGGACCGCGAGCTTCGTGCCTACCTCGACAAGATGAACTCCAACCCGATCAACCATGCCAACAAGTAGGACAACATCCCCGCTTTCATTCTCAAGGCGCTTGACATGCAGATGGCCCAGATCGACTCCCTCACCGCATGGAAACCAGAGCTCAAAGCGCTCTTCGCCAAGCTGGATCTCTCGGTCTCTGCATTGCAGGTGGCATCCCCTATGGCCATATCGAATACGGGTGGAGCACCTCACACCCCACCGCCAACCGCGACGCAAGGCAACCTCAACAGGGTAGTCAAGCCATGGTGTGATGCTTCTCACCTGGGGGGGCATCAGCAATCCTTGAGTCGCCAGCGGCAACCCCTATCACGGGTATGACCGTTACTCCTTCTATGTTTCCTACTCCGCTATCATCTCAAGTGGTAGACACCCTCGGTCAACCGCCGCCATCCATGGCGTTCCCAATTATCACTTGGAAAAACCAACAACTCCGGAAGATGCTTTGTGACCGGTACTTTTAGATGTTCTTCGTGCATAAATCGTATACTGGGCTCCCATGGCGATTGCCTCCGATGGTGACGAGTTGGGGGAGGCAAGGTAGTAGAAGTGGAGGGCGAAAGTCCATAACTAGAACTATTTCATTTGAACTCTTCTAATGGCTATTTACCCACTTTATGGGCTCCTTTGATTCAAATAAATTTTATAGGATTTTTGGGGGACTATAATTCTAAGGAATTTTTTCTACATTTGTCGTTTGATTCGTAGGATTGGATCCTATTGTAATTTTTTTAAGAAATCATTTGTACTACATTTCATAGAAAATCTAGCATGTCCAACCTTTTTTTACAATTCACCTTATGCCATCAGACACACTCTGCTAACCCTATAACCTATATTTTTTCCTATTCTTAAGTTTCGAGAATCCTCCAAATCAAAGAGACCCTAATTTGTTTTTCTTGCCGATGTTAACGGCAACTCCAACCGGCTGACGCAAAACAGATGCGGATTTTGTCTGTTTTTGTATGTTTGAGTCGGTCAGGCTACTGTTTTGTGTCCTCTGCACTAGTAGGTGCGTCCAACGGCCAAGCACATTTCGAACAGTGCATCTAGAAAAACTTAAAGTTAAACTTACAAACACATAAAACAAATTAAACTTGAACTTAATTAAAATATATTACATTAATTCCAAAAGTCCCGGCTGTCCTCGCCGCTGTACATTAAACTTAAACATTAAAAAAAACTTAAACTCAAGAAATCCCTGGATCTTGTAGTCTCGGCTGTTGCCGCCATCCTAGTCGTCGATTTCGTCCCCGGTGAGGCCGACGAAGGGCAGTGACTACCACAGGTGGGCGGGTGGCACCTGTTGTGGCTCCAGCAGTGCCTGACGCGGCGGGGACGGTGACCACGTTGATGTAGGGCCGCTACCGCGGCATAGCGGTCAACGAGATTGAGAAGCTGGCCGCGTCCCTCCTCGGCCCGGACGAGCGAGGTGACGACCCGGCCTCCCGGTCGTGCTTCCCCAAGATCCACTCCCACACCATTGTGGCTAGCGGGCAGCGAGCGGCGGCACTGGCTAGGGTTTGTCGGGCTTGTGGGGAGTAGACGGAGAAGAATATGTGTGTGAAAGTGGACTGACCCCTCCAAACACGCCACCATCTCATTAAAAAGACCACAACAGAAGTGCATGTGCGGCCGACGCGTGGGGCCGAGAGCGTTCATGGCATTTAATAGAATCAGAGCGGGTGGTTGGGTGGCCAACACGCGGGCCTCAAGTGGACACTGAAAGGACACACACGGTGCGTCCGTCTCGTGTCGATGTGGATGCAAACCTAGCCCAAATATGCGCCGAAAATGTGTTCAAACAGATGCCAAGGAGACATCATTTGGAGATGCATCGGGCGCGTTGGGCCGCCGTTTCTGTTCACTTGCACCAAAGGGAGGTTGGAGTTGGCCGAAATAACTCGTGCCAGTCAAAGTAGTATTAGCTAGAGAGCGGCGTTTTGATGTCGGGCATGAACAATAAATCGTAAAAAAAAATCATTTTTTTATGCAAGATGTTCAGAGCGTAATACTCATGCCAAACTTAGCGAAGTTTTGGTAAGGAAGAAACATTTACAAACAGCACTGTTCATGTTTGAATTTGTCTTTTTTGCCGCGCGGTCCTCGAATGTTCAAATTTCATCAAATTTTGCACGGACATCACACACACGCATGAACATCTTGCTTAAAAAAGTAATTCGGAATTACTTGATTTTTTCTATTTTTAATCGCTGTACTGTTCATCGAGCTCGTCTGCGCCCGGGCACAAAGGGGATTTTCGTATTAGCTAGGCCTGTAATTAACCACACCTACCGGAAGTACACTCGAATCATGGGGAAATGCGGTACAGTCCACGCACTGCACCGCGGTCTGCAGGCTATTTACGCCGACTGGACATTAGGGTGAACAGAGTGCGGCGTTCGGGGTTGCAAGCAAGTGACCGGTGGCGGCTCGGCTGGAATGATGGCAGGCGCGAGAACCGATGAACTTTACCACGCCATGCCGTGGTGGCAGGAGCAGAGCTAGCTAGGTAGCCCATCCCGTCTTCTCGCCGAGCTTTCTTCTCTCCCAATCGTCGGCCAGAGGCAGGAGGGAGCCAAGTGTCCTTCGGGAGAGGCTTCATTTCACCCCTTCTCGTCTTCTCCGCTAAGATCCTCTGCTCTCGCAGAATCCCGGGGCTCCCGATTCTTTTTCCGCCGCTTGACCTAGCCAAGGTTTCCGTTCGCCGGGATCTCAGCCGGCCCAAGGTAAAGCCTCTCCCGGTCGAACCTCGCAACTCGGCAGCATTGGCATCATCGTTTCACACGTTTTGGCACTAAACTTCACTGCTAATGATGCCTGCTTCCTTTGCTACGCATGTCGGGTGAGAAGATGGGCTGCGAAAGATGCAAGCGGAGGGATGAACTCGACTACTGCAATCTGGATGACCGGGAGAAGCAATTCCTGATGTTTATGGTGGATGGCTGTGGTCGTGAGATGGTAGGCCCCCAACACATGTTCAGCTAGAGCGGTTCTTGTTTATTTTCTGTCACCTTCTTGTGTCGAATGGCAAGCAACTAGGTCGATTGCTTGATGCAGCACCTACCCACATTTTTCTTCAGACATGCAGACTATTGATTTAATGTTTTCGTGCCAGAATAAGCATATCCCCAAGTTGGATCTGATCCGTACTACTGTAGATCCAAGTTCCTAAGAATACTGCATGTTGAGGTTATGATACTCTGCAAATAGGGTGTATTGTTACTTTTCAATTTTAGTAGCACAAAATACAAAGGAAAACGAGATCAACAGGGACTAGCCCCTGTGGTAATTTACAAGAAGAAACCCATGATTTCAGCACGGAATAGTACCTTTACCTGGATTTTACTTTTTTTTTTTGCGAATTACCTGGATTTTACTTGGGGACGAATAAAGATTTATAGTGTTAATTGTGTCAATGTGCCCTTTTAATCATGGTCTGGTGGCTAGAGCTGGCCTCTGTTAATGTTGAACTTGAATTTCCATTTAGCACTTTATTTGTAACTTGCTATATATTCTGTGGAAAATATTTTATGGCATGTTGATTTGGTCGCCGGATCAGAGGCATTAACATGATAACACAGAGACTAAATGCCACACTGGTAGATTTACAGAAATTAAGCTAGGGCCTTTCTCCTGGTTTGTTTTCACATCAGATGTCAAATAGTATATTTTGCATCATCTTCATACTTTGTATGTTCCTATGGTTTTAACCATGTTTTGTTCATGGTTCTTGTTAATGCAGACCATCCCAGATGATTTTCTGAAACGATTCAGGGGTGAGATCCTGTTGAGGATATAGACCTTAGAGTCACCCGCCAGGAGGGGCCGGGTTACTCTAATGGTCATTGCCAGAAGCCCGACGCCAAGCTTAAAGACGGTGGGCCGAAAATGGGCTTAAGACCCGGATATGGCTTAAGGCCCGTAGTTACAATCATTATTATGGTAGAACTTGTAGTGTAAGGCAAGAATAGTTAAGAGTCCGAGCCGGACACTCTTATGAGCCGGCCGAGACTCTGGGAGCTGCAGGGCGTCAGCCTCCCTATATAAAGGGACGACCCGGCAGCGGTTTAGGGACAAGAACAATCTCGTCGAGAGCCAGGCATAGCAGTTAAGCTCCCTGGTCATCGAAACCCTAATCAATACCACCGCAAACTGGACGTAGGCTTTTACCTTCACCGTAAGGGGCCGAACCAGTATAAACCCTCGTGTTCCTTGTCCCGCTTAACCCCTTCAAGCTTCCTAGTAGCGATGGCTCCACGACTAAGTCCTAACTCGAGGACATCTGCCGTGACAATTCCACGACAGTTGGCGCCCACCGTGGGGCCAGCGCACGGTGGATTTGAGTTCTTGAAGGGCAGCTTCGAAGGGCTCAAGGGATACGCTGTGGGCCGGATGACCAAGAGTCGTCGCGGCAAGCTCTACATCGACGATGCAAACTGGGGCCCCGACGCCGGCTCAATTGAGTACGGGTACCGGGTCCCCTTCGGCGGAATTCATGTCTTGATTGGCAAGATTGGTGAGCCGGGCCCTGAGCCGGATCTCTGCGCCGATCCCATCGAGACGGCTCAGCGTGCACGACCCGCCCGGGCCCGGCCTGCCTTAAGGCATGCTTTTGTGGGGTATATCCACGGAGGACTCTCTGATCGATCTGGATCTGGTGATGAGACGGCCGCCGGCTCTGACGGCGAGTCGGCCACCGATGAGTCAAACTCGTTGTATCAACTTCAAGATGGCAGGCTCATGGGTTGTTCCGATGGTGACAGTATTCCGGACCTATTTGAGCCGCCAAGCCGGGTGGGAATCTTTATGGCCGGTGCACAGCCTGTTCAGAACCCCGCCGCTGGAGCGGGAAACCCGGTGCCTTCTCCGGCTCAGGTACTGATGGATCTCACGGACAAGATGACGGCCCTGTTAACCGCCACGGTTGACCCGGCGGATCAAGCTCAGCATGATGCGGAGGTGGCACAGTTAAAATTGGATCTAGTGAAAGCTAAGGAGGACCTTGCAGCGGAAGGGATCAGGATGGCTGCGGAGAGGGCGACTCTCGATGCCCAAACTCAGTTGATCCAGGCGCAGTCCTTCCAACTCACGATGGATTAGAACGCGTCCAATGAGGTCATGAGAAGGAGGCATCAAAAGACCCAATCTCGGCTCCCGCCGGTTTACGATCCACGCAACCTCTTCAACACGCCAGGTGCAGGGTCTAGTAACCCACCAGGGGTCATAGCGCCCGGGTCTGGGCCCCCTATTCAGCCACGAGTGATGGGGCCTCCCCAGGTGCCCCCTGCCCTGCCTCAGTATGTCCCAACACCCCCGGGTCATTATAATAACCCGCTGGAAAACATGGTCGCTGCGGCAGCACGGCTGGCGGCTCTCCCAGTTGACGGCGACTCTCCGACGGCTATTGAAACCCGCCGGGTCAGGGAACTCCTTCAGATGGCACTGGCGCAGCAAGAGGTGTACTCCTACAGCCGGGATAGGATCCACTCGACCCCTCGTCCGGGCCGGAGCCCGAGTTACAGCAAGCACATGGTCTCAGCGACCGGCTCAAGTAACGTCCGACGCAATGACCCGCCCCTGGCCATGGCCTGGTTTATAACGGAGCCTGTCACGCAGCAGACCAAGATAGAGCGCGGCAAGAGGCGGAGCAGGTGCCTCAATTGACGGCTTACCAGACCCCCCCGGCTTATCCGACGACTTCCGTCGACGTGGGTATCTCTACCAGGACGGGAGGTGTCCCCTGTTTAGTGCCAGCTATCCGCAATGAACGTTTACCCAAGGACTTCAAAGGCCCTAGGAAGGTGCCCAACTACACGGCTGACTTACAACCCGCAGCCTGGATCGAGAGTTATGAGATGGCCATGGAACTACTGGAGGTCAGTGAGGCGGCAATGGCCAAGTACTTCACCATGATGTTGGATGGGACTGCCCGCACTTGGTTAAAAGGGCTACCACCGAATTCCATCGGGTCTTGGGCTGAGCTGAAAGCCCGGTTCATCCAAAACTTCAAAGATACCTGTAGGCAGTCTATGTCAATTGTGGATTTGACTAACTGTAAGCAGCAGGAGGGTGAGTCTACGACACATTGGGTTCGCCGGGTTAAGGAGATCATACACTCGTCAGACAAGATGGATGCCGGCTCAGCAGTTTTAATGCTGGAGCAGAATTGTCGTTTTGTGCCCCTGAAGATGAAACTCGGGCGGCTTAAGCGCGACTGCAGTGATATGGGTACACTAATGGCGGCTCTTGTCAAGTACGCCGATTCTGATGGTACCAAGGATCCCCTTCAGATGATGAAAGGGCAGGGAAGCGAAAGAAGAATGGCAATGGCAAGGGTCCTCAGCATAACCCGGGGAACCAAGGAGGAGGCAAGCGCAAGGCTGATGGCAGCCTAGAGTTTGTAGCCAACGCCAGCGCACAAGGTAATAACCAGCGACGCAAGGGGAGGCCCCCTCTCCGAGGCGGCAGGTCAGGACCGACACTGGAGCAGCTGTTGAATGAGCCTTGTCCAAGACATGGCTCTAGAGAGAAGCCAGTGACTCATCTATGGAAGGATTGTGCAATCATGAAGGCCTTTAAGAACTACAATGGCCCGGGCGGCGGCTCAGGCGCCGACGGCTTTCATGGCCCGGGCGGCGGCTCAAATCCTGGTCCTCAGAACGGTCAAGGGGGCTTTCATCAACAGTCCGGCCAAGGTCATCAACAGCAGCAGGGGGGTTATCAGACCAATCCAAAGCAGCTTAGCGGTGAACAATATCATGTGTTTACCACCAGTCTGTGTAAGCGAGATCAGAAGCTTCATAAGAGGGCCGTGAATGCTGTTGAGCCGGCGGTTCCACGCTACTTGCGGTGGTCTGAGCAGCCTATAGTGTGGAGTAGGGAGGATCACCCTCCACGGGTGGATAATCCGGGTCACTTGGCCCTAGTGGTGGCTCCTCAGGTGGGAGGATATAAGTTCACTAAGGTGCTCATGGATGGAGGCAACAGCATCAACATCCTCTATTATGAGACTTTCCGTCGTATGGGGTTGATTGATAAAAACCTCAGCCAGTCCAACACTATTTTCCACGGTGTGGTACCTGGTAAGTCGGCTTATCCAGTCGGCAAGATTGAATTGGAAGTGGCCTTTGGAGATGAGAACAACTACAGGGTGGAGAAATTGACCTTTGAGGTGGTCAAGATAAGAAACCCATACCATGCTATATTTGGACGGCCGGCTTACGCCAAGTTCATGGCACGACCGTGTTATGTGTACTTACAGCTCAAGATGCCAGGTCACAATGGGACCATTACGGTTCACGGCAGCTGGAAGGTGGCCTTGGAATGTGAGGAAGGCGATGCAGCTTATGCAGAATCTGTTTGTGCAACAGAGGAGTTGAAGTTTTACAAAGACAATGTTGACCCAACAGATATGACCTCTCTGAAAAAGCCGACTACGGAAAATGAGCCGGCGATGAAATTTAAGTCGGCTGATGAAACTAAACTTGTTGATTTTGTTCCAGGAGATTCATCTCAGCAGTTTAGCATCAGTGCAAATCTGGATCCAAAATAGGAAGGCGCGCTCATCGAGTTCATCCGTGAGAATAGGGACATCTTCGCGTGGAAACCTTCTGACATGCCAGGTGTACCTAGGGAACTCGCTGAGCACACTCTCAATGTTGATCCGAAATTTAAGCCGGTCAGGCAGTTCCTTCGGCGGTTTAATGAAGAGAGGCGGAAAGCTATTGGTGAAGAGGTGGCCCGACTCTTGGCGGCCGGGTTTATTGTTGAAGTCTTTCACCCAGAGTGGTTAGCTAACCCGGTGCTCGTACTCAAGAAGAACGGCACTTGGCGGATGTGTGTAGACTACACGGACTTGAACAAAGCGTGTCCGGCTGATCCTTTTGCCCTTCCCTGTATTGATCAAATTATTGATGCTACGGCCGGTTGTGCGCGTTTAAGTTTCCTGGACGCTTATTCCGGATATCATCAGATTAAGATGGCAGTTAAGGACCAGGAGAAGACGACGTTCATCACTCCCTTTGGAGCCTTCTGCTATGTGTCCATGCCCTTTGGACTCAAGTATGCACAGGCGACTTATCAGCGTTGCGTGCAGAACTGCCTTCATAAACAGATTGGGCGCAATGTTCATGCTTATGTAGATGATATTGTGGTTAAGTCCATAAAGGAGGAAACCCTGATAGATGATTTGAGAGAAACCTTTGATAATCTCCGGGTCTACAAGATGATGCTTAACCTGGCCAAGTGTGTCTTTGGTGTTCCTGCAGGCAAACTCTTGGGTTTTTTGGTTTCTGACAGAGGCATTGAAGCTAACCCAGAGAAGATCAAGGCCATCACCTCCCTGGCTAAGCCGACATGTATAAATGATGTTCAGCGCTTGGCGGGTCGCATCGCTGCTTTAAGCCGGTTTATAAGCCGTTTGGGTGAGAAGGCCATGCCATTATACCAGTTGATGAAGAAAACTGATAGCTTTGTCTGGAATGATGCAGCTAATACTGCCTTTGAGGATTTGAAGAAACAGCTAGCAGAGCCTCCAGTCCTTGCTGCTCCGGTTGATAAGGAGCCCTTATTATTATATGTGGCGGCGAACACACGAGCCGTCAGTGTGGCTATGGTGGTGGAGCGCAAGGAGGAGGGTAAGGAGCATCCGGTTCAGCGGCCGGTTTATTATGTCAGTGAAGTGCTCATTGAGTCCAAGCAGCGGTATCCGCATTGGCAGAAGCTTGTGTATGGTGTGTTCATGGCGAGCCGGAAACTTAAGCATTATTTTCAGGGTCATCCCATCACTGTGGTCAGTTCTGCCCCTCTTGGTGATATCATTCAAAACAGAGAGGCCACAGGGAGAGTGGCTAAGTGGGTTATAGAGCTTGGACCTCATGGTCTCATGTACGTGCCACGCACTGCTGTTAAATCTCAGGCCCTGGTGGATTTCATCAATGACTGGACAGAGTCACAAGTGCCCGAGCAAAAGCCGGATAACACATATTGGACTATTCACTTTGATGGGTCCAGGCAGTTGGAGGGCTCGGGGGCTGGAGTCGTGTTGGCTTCCCCTAAAGGTGACAAATTCCATTATGTGCTACAGCTGCTGTTTCCTTGCACTAACAACGCGGCTGAGTACGAGGCCTTGCTCCATGGTCTTCGGCTGGCTAAAGAGATGAGCTTAAGCCGGGTAAGGTGCTTCGGCGACTCAGACTTGGTGGCTCAACAAGTATCAGGAAAGTGGGATTCCAAGGACCCTCTCATGGCGGCTTATCGCCGCGAAGTTGATGCCATTGCTAGGCACTTTCAGGGATACCAAGTGGAACACATCGATCGCAGGAAGAATGAGGTGGCTGATGCTTTAAGCCGGCTGGGCTCTCAGCGAAAACCGGTGCCGCCCAACACTTTCCTGGACGTCCTGTATAGCCCTTCTGTTAAGTTGCCTACAGAGGAAGACTTGGCTGTCCCTGACCCGGAGGCATGGCTGGTGGCGGCGCTCCATATCATATCGGACTGGACAATGCCCTATCTGGCTTACATGACCCGGGGCGAGTTGCCCGAGGACGAAACTTTGGCCAGGCAAATAACCCGGCGGGCTAAGTCAATGATTGTTATCAATGGTGAGTTGCATCACCGCAGTGTTACGGGAGCGTTTCAGCGTTGTGTTTCCCCTGAGGAAGGTCAAGAGATCTTGCGTGAGATCCATGAAGGGGATTGTGGCCATCACGCCGGCTCAAAGTCTCTTGTGGCCAAGGCTTTTCGTCATGGTTTTTATTGGTTGACAGCTCATGCTGATGCAGAGGACTTGGTCAGTAAGTGTGATGGTTGCCAGAGGTTCTCGCGACGGGCTCATGTACCGGCTCAAGAGCTGAGGATGATCCCAATTACTTGGCCCTTTGCGGTCTGGGGACTTGATATGGTTGGGCCTTTCAAAAGGTCCAAGGATAAGAAGACCCACCTTTTGGTGGCAGTTGACAAGTTTACCAAGTGGGTTGAAGCGGAGCCAGTTAGCAAGTGCGATGCAGCCACGGCGGTTCAGTTTATGAAAAAGATGATCTTTCGCTTTGGTTTTCCGCACAGCATTATCACTGACAATGGCACCAACCTCTCCAAAGGCGCCATGGAAGAGTTCTGTCAACGAGAGCATATCCGACTTGATGTTTCCTCAGTGGCTCATCCTCAATCCAATGGTCAAGCTGAGAGAGCTAATCAGGAGATTCTGAAGGGCATCAAGTCCCGTCTTTTGGTCCCTTTGCAACGGACGCCGGGTTGTTGGGTGGAGGAGTTGCCCTCCGTGTTATGGAGCATCAACACTACTCCTAACAGGTCTACAAGTTTTACACCTTTCTTCATGGTTTATGGGGCAGAAGCAGTCCTCCCCAGTGACATCTGTCATGACTCACCTCGAGTGGCGGCTTACGTTGAGGCGGATAATGAACAGGCGCGCCAAGATGCTCTTGACTTGTTGGACGAACAGCGTGATGTGGCAGCAGCCCGTTCAGCGATTTACCAACAAGACCTGCGCCGTTATCATAGCCGCCGGGTTAAATCCCGGGTCTTTCAGGAAGGGGATCTCGTGCTCCGGCTCATCCAAGATCAAACTGATGCGCACAAGCTATCCCCGCCTTGGGAAGGGCCCTTTGTGGTCAGCAAGAACTTGCACAACGGGTCGTATTACCTCATTGACATTCGGGAGCACAAAGATTCACGTAAGTCGAAGGAAGAGACCCGTCGGCCGTGGAACATAGCTCAACTTCGGCCTTACTACACTTGAGCCACCGGCTCTCATAATGTACATATTTCTCTCAGCCATGTATATATTATGATAAGCAATAAAGCAGGACCTCTGTCCTTTTTCTCCTCCAAATGTGCACGTGTTTGTTTTCTTTGCAAGATTAACATGATAACTTGAAGGAGGATCCGGCTTATGATCGTATTCGAATCTAGCCGCAGGTAATAAGGTCACTTGGGGGCTTCCTGTTCAAACATGGGTCGTATTCGAACCAAAGAGAACATAGCTGTCGATACCCATTTGATTGGCAAAGTGCCGAGCTCATTGGGAGGTTTTCTTTGATCATATTTGAATCATAGCTTAACCCCTTTGAGAACCGACGTGGATCGTATTCTAATCAGCGTCGTTAAACAATTCTTAAAATCACTTGGGGGCTTCCTGTTCAAACATGGGTCGTATTCGAACCAAAGAGAACATAGCTGTCGGTACCCTCTTGATTGGCATCGCCACACCCACTGGGGGCTATATGATCGTATCCGAATCTTAGCTTAACCCCTTTGGGCCGGGTCTCTGGTTGTATTCAAACTGGAAGCCCCTAAGTTCTTCTGCTTCATTAAAGAGTTCTTCTGATCATTTCAAAGTGTGTACGGCCGGGTCTCGCTTGGCCGGTTTAAATTTTGATTTTCAGTGTTAGTTGAACACAATGGGTGTCATTAAGACAGGTACACCGGAGTTGAGGTACCAACCTTATTACCCGGGTCATCTAAACCGGAAATATGCTTGCAGGCCGCTAAGTGTGTTATCACGGATATATTAAGGACATTATTAAGGGTCAATCTTTTTTGATTCATATCCGGGTTATATATCTAAAACCTATGATTCTCAGCGCGGTAAGCCGCCTAGGGACTTGCGATTTGTCTTTTTATGCAGGATAGTTCAAGGCAATTATTTGAGACTAGGGAGAATGAATGACCCGGAGAAATATCAAGAGACAACTTCAATAGACTTCAGCATTCAATACGTGCACGATGGCACGGCAAAGATAAAGTGTTGCACCTACTCTATTACAAGACTCATCGAGTCCAAAAGGGTGGAGCATTGTTTGGTAAGCCGGCTGCAGAAGTTAAGACGCCTGCTGGGTGGAAGTCTCCGGCTCATCTCTTTCTTCTCCTCCGGCTGTTCCCAAGGTCTGGAAGGTCGACGACTTCCAGTCGATGCCGCTCAGCGCTTCGAATTGGGCTTCCTCGTCAATTAACCCGGCCGGGTCAATCTCCGGGGCGAAGGTGTGCTGACGAGCCGGCGGGATTAAACTCAGGGCTTCATAGCGAGGGGTCGGGATCCTCTGATTTTCCGCATTATAACCCGGCTGGTACTTGGTCAGATCCGTATCGTTTCCAATAAGAGTTGCCACCGGGCGCACGATCTTCACGCAAGCGGCGAAGTCTTTTTGGTCGAAAGCCGTGCCGTCTTCCTTCAGACTTGGATAGCCGAGGGCGATGTCTGCCGGGTCTAACTCCGGCAAGAAAGCCTTGGCCCGGCTCAGTGCGGCGATCGCTCCGGATCTTGCAGAGGCCCGTCGCAGTTCTTGGATACGTTGAGGCAGAACGGCGAGCCGACGAAGAACCTCCGCCAGGTGAGTCGGCACCTCGTTGGATAAGGCCACCACGGCTAGGGCATGCTGTGACCCGGTGTAGAGTTGCTCCACCAGGGTGTACACGGCCTTTAGCTTGGTTACCACACTCTGGTTGAGGTTGGCACTTCTGGAACCTGTTTCATAGAACAGGATAAGCTGCCGACAAGGGTGAGTTATGAGGCATCAAAATTTTAAACTGGATGAAAGCCGGCGGATGACTTATCGAAGATTGCAGCAACCATTTGAGACACTTGGCGCTTTAGGCCGGAGAGCTCGGCGGTCTTCTCGGAGAGAGCCTTCTCCGCCTGTTCAGCCCGGTTCACCAATGCGGCCTTTTCTTCAGCCCACGCCTTCCGCTCAACGTCAAACTCCGTCTTCAGCTTCTCTTGCGCGGCGATGCTGGACACGAACTTGGCATTTGCCTTCCGGGTCTCCATCTCTTGCATCTTCAGCCGGTTCTTGAGATCAGCGAGGTCAGCCTCAAGCTTCTTGCCAGCAGCCTGTATAAATGTCCGGGTTATGGCATGAACAGTTACTATACAAATTTAAAGTCCCAAGTGTTTTCCAAGCAAAGACACTTGGCACTTGGGGGCTAATGCATGTTCAATTTTTCTATTTACCAATTTCCGGTTCATGCGAGTAAGCCGGAAGATAAGTCCCAAGTGTTTTCCAAGCAAAGACACTTGGCACTTGGGGGCTAATGTGTATCGACTGTTCCTATCTACAAATTACCGGTTCATGGAAGCAAGTCGGAATCTAAGTCTACAACATATTCAATCATAAGTCGTCGACTTGGGGGCTAGCATGGTAAAGGTAACTCTGCAGTAAGTAAGAGGACAGAAGGATAATACCTCAGATTTCTGCTGGATCTGGGTCACCATGGCAACCTCTGCGTCCCGGCTCTTGTGCACTTGGCTGACATAGCCGGAGACGAGCTCTCCGATGCTCAGGTTGGCATAGTCAGTTAGATCCAGACTGACCCGGCGGGGCTGCAGTAATTCCCCCTTGGCAGAGCACTTGGCCAGTGCCGTAGGCCTCCTCGGCTTAACAAATTCCGTCCGGGTGATTTCCACGTCCGGGTCATTTGCTGGCTGAGCCGAGCCGGAGGCCTCCGGGTCAGCAGAAGCTTCTACAGGTGCCTTGTCAATTGGAGCGGTAGCTTCGGGGGCGGAGGCAGCTGGCGGTTCTTGAACCGCCACCTCCGGTTCAGGCAAATCCGGCTCTCCGGCCGACTTGGTTTTCTTCGCCCTCTTGGTGAGCTTTGCCTGGGCACTAAAAGAACAACAAAGGTTAGTACAAAAAGTATGAGTAAAGATTAGAACAACATGAGATGATTATCATTACCCGGGCACGGTCTTGAAAGCCGGCAGATTCGACTGCATAGAATCGCCGGAAGAAGGGGAAGTCTCCTGATAATTTGAGTCAGAAGAATTAAGCGGTTGGCGTATAACACCCGCAAAAGGATGAAAAGGGTACAATTTTGCGATCACCTCGGTCCGGCATTTCCTTGATGCATCAGGTAACCCGGAGGAGAGGTCAGTGTCCTTGTTGGTCCGGGTATGCCGCCGGCTCTCATGAACCTGTCGCTTCAAAATAAATTGAGGATCTTGGTAAGCTAAAGGATGGGAAAAACTTACTTTCCGGGTTACTCTTCGGGTTTTCAGCCTTGGCAAGGGCTCCGAGTCGGAGGAAAGTATTGTTACCTCTTCAACCACCGGGTTACTGGCTCCGGTGTCCTCCTGTTGATAAACAACATTGATAAGGCGGACAGAAATGAACAACAAGTATAACAAGAGCTTACAGGTTTAGGAATTACCTCAGACTCGGAGCTGTCACTTAGCTGCAACAGCTCCGAAGCAGTGGGCCTACTTCCCTTCTTACGGGGAGCGGCTTTCTTGGCGGCTTTCTTCGCCTTTCTGGCCTTCTTGGCCGCGTCATGGTCATACTTGACCCGCCAGAACTTGTCGTCAGCCTGAAAAATACAATGATGATTTCTTAAAGATTCAGATGAAGGTTATCTGTGGACAAAGATAAAATGTTTAAATCAGTGGCTTACCGCTGGGGCTGGGTTGGTCTTGCAGAAGGGGGCTAACCCGGTCCTCCCGCAGTCTGCCAGGCTCTCGTTCAAGAGAGCCTTGGTCATCTCCTTTGCAACATCTTCCGGAAGATCGTTGCGGCTATGTCTCTGGGGGTCATCCTTTCGTCCCGTGTACTCGCACATTAAGCCGGGGCGGCGGCTTAATGGGATCACCCGCCAGGAGATCCAGACCCGGACCAGATCAATTCCGTTGAGACCATTGCCTAAAAGAGCCTTGATCTTGTTTATGGTGGGGAGCAGAGGCTGGCGCTCCGCTTGCGTCAGTTTGTCAGACAGTGGGTGTGTTGACTCCAGACGAGAGGGGCGAAAGCCGGGCAACGGACTTTCATCAGCCGGCGACGTGTCTTGGCAGTAGAACCACGTCAGATTCCAATCTTTGGGGTGGCTTGGCGGCTCTGCATATGGGAAAAGGCAGTCCCTTCGCCGCTGGATGGAGATGCCGCCTAACTCCAGACTTGGCCCATTGGCGCACTCATTCTGACGGTTCCAGTAAAAAATCTCTCTGAAGAGCAGCAGACTAGGTTCTTCTCCAAGGTAAACCTCGCAGAACACTTGGAAATTGCAGATATTGGACACTGAGTTGGGTCCTATGTCCTGAGGCCGCAGATCGAAGAAATTTAGAACGTCTCTGAAAAACTTTGAGCCGGGCGGTGCGAAGCCCCGGCTCATATGATCCGCAAAAATCACTACCTCCCCGTCCTTTGGCTGTGGTCTCTCTTCTGACGGGTCAGGGGCACGGTAGGACATGACGTCCTTCTTGGGCAGATATCCAGACTTGACAAAATCTGCTAGGGTCTCATTGGTGACGTTGGACCTCATCCAGTTGCAAGTGATGGAGGCTTTAGGAGCTTTGGGAGGCATGGTGAAAGTCGGCAGTCTATGATAAAAGGAAAACGTCCGGATTAATTGTAAGCCGGAGGAAATCTACAGTTCAATGTCAAAGTGGCGGCTTATGAAGGGGACTAATGGTATACACCTAAGTGCATCGGGTTATTTAAGCCGCCGAGGGATTGAGAGTAATTTGATTGTCTACGGCCTTATCACAGCTGAGCCGGAAAATTTTATGGCGCATGGTTTTCTTTAAGCCGGAAGGTTCTACGGCGCGTGGTTTCTTTAAACCGGAAACATAAACCGCCGTGATTCAATAATTGCAGTTTTTTACTAAGTGAGGTAAAACAAGTTTCACACATTGCAGTAACTATTTTGGATCAAAATGGTCGGGCAAAAGAAAAGTTTCTAGACCTAGAAACAGACGCGGGGAAGTTCTTGAGCTCGAACAAGGCTCTTATGCAGTGAAAAGAGGGCTATTTGCATGTGAAATGGGTCTTAAACATCTACCGCAGTGATTCTATACAGAGCTAAGATCAAAAAAAGGGCAGTAAAAACCAAATCTACCAAGGGCCGCAACGAACTACGAAGAACAGAGGATGAACTACGGAACCCTAATGTGGATCAGCCCAATGGAGTTCGAGCTCGAGCAGAGGAACAGTGGCGCGAGGAGGAAGAAGCGTGGCTGAAGGCCCGTCGGGCCGGCCTATTTATAAGGGCGAGCTCATAAGTGGGCGCGAGAATCAAGGAGACCACGGCGTGGTTATCTTCCCACGAAACGCCTCGATTTTCGGGATGACAGTAAAGGTAAAGATCCGTTGCGGATCTGGCGGAGTAAAAAACGGGCTTAATGGAAGATGACGTCACGGCGGATTATCTGGAGTCCAGAGGATGACGTCACGCCGGGTTATGGCCTTCACACAATTGTAAGCCGGTGATTTTCTGTCGAAAGGATTGAAGATTGACATGAGCCGGCTCAAATCAATCTGGGGCCTAATGTTGAGGATATAGACCTTAGAGTCACCCGCCAGGAGGGGCCGGGTTACTCTAATGGTCATTGCCAGAAGCCCGACGCCAAGCTTAAAGACGGTGGGCCGAAGATGGGCTTAAGACCCGGATATGGCTTAAGGCCCGTAGTTACAATCATTATTATGGTAGAACTTGTAGTGTAAGGCAAGAATAGTTAAGAGTCCGAGCCGGACACTCTTATGAGCCGGCCGGGACTCTGAGAGCTGCAGGGCGTCAGCCTCCCTATATAAAGGGACGACCCGGCAGCGGTTTAGGGACAAGAACAATCTCGTCGAGACCCAGGCATAGCAGTTAAGCTCCCTGGTCATCGAAACCCTAATCAATACCACCGCAAACTGGACGTAGGCTTTTACCTTCACCGTAAGGGGCCGAACCAGTATAAAACCTCGTGTTCCTTGTCCCGCTTAACCCCTTCAAGCTTCCTAGTAGTGATGGCTCCACGACTAAGTCCTAGCTCGAGGACATCTGCCGTGACAATTCCACGACAGATCCCAAAAGAGATCAAGCTAGAAACATGGAATGGTCATATTTACACTGTTGCAGTTGCCAAGTATCCAGATAAACTAGTCCTTAGAGCAGGATGGGAGACCTTTGCCGAAACCTACGATCTACAGATCGACGACTCTGTGGTATTTAGATACAACGGAAACTCGCAGTTCAATGTCATAGTGTTCGATCGATTTGGCCGTGAGAAAGCGTCGTTGGTTGTTGCAGACAGTGCTCCTCTGTATCCTTATGTGCAGGAAAGGCAAAGAGGTGCTCCTGAAACTTTCACCCATGCTCATGGTCATTCTCAGCCCCATGAAACGCAATCTCCTACTGAAAATGTGAATATTTCTCAAGGGCATCCTCAGCTCATGCGTGTGCAGCCGTCGGCACGCTACCTCTACATTTACCTACGGGACTAGTTTTAAACCTCAATAATTGTTATTTAGTGCCAGCTTTGAGCATGAACATTGTATCTGGATCTCGTTTAATGCGAGATGGCTACTCATTTAAATCTGAGAATAATGGTTGTTCTATTTATATGAGAGATATGTTTTATGGTCATGCCCCGCTGGTCAATGGTTTATTCCTAATGAATCTCGAACGTGATGTTACACATATTCATAGTGTGAATGCCAAGAAATGTAAGGTTGATAATGATAGTCCCACATACTTGTGGCACTGCCGCCTTGGTCACATTGGTGTCAAACGCATGAAGAAACTCCATGCAGATGGACTTTTGGAGTCTCTTGATTATGAATCATTTGACACATGCGAACCATGCCTCATGGGCAAAATGACCAAGACTCCGTTCTCCGGAACAGTGGAGCGAGCAACCAACTTATTGGAAATCATACATACTGATGTGTGCGGTCCAATGAGCGTTGAGGCTCGCGGTGGCTATCGTTATGTTCTCACCCTCACTGATGACTTGAGTAGATATGGGTATGTCTACTTAATGAAACACAAGTCTAAGACTTTTGAAAAGTTCAAGGAATTTTAGAGTGAGGTTGAGAATCAACGTGACAGGAAAATAAAGTTCTTACGATCAGATCATGGAGGGAAATATTTGAGTCACGAATTTGGCACACACTTAAGGAAATGTGGAATTGTTTCACAACTCACGCCGCCTGGAACACCTCAGCGTAATGGTGTGTCCGAACGTCGTAATCGCACTCTATTGGATATGGTCTGATCTATGATGTCTCTTACCGATCTACCGCTATCATTCTGGGGTTATGCTTTAGAGATTGCCGCATTCACTTTAAATAGGGCTCCGTCGAAATCCGTTGAGACGACACCGTATGAATTATGGTTTGGAAAGAAACCTAAGCTGTTGTTTCTTAAAGTTTGGGGATGCGATGCTTATGTCAAGAAACTTCAACCTGAAAAGCTCGAACCCAAGTCGGAAAAATGCGTCTTCATAGGATACCCTAAGGAAACCATTGGGTATACCTTCTACCTCAGATCCGAAGGCAAGATCTTCGTTGCCAAAAACGGGTCCTTTCTGGAGAAAGAGTTTCTCTCGAAAGAAGTAAGTGGGAGGAAAGTGGAACTTGATGAGATGACCCCTCTCGAACCAGAAAGTAGCGCAGCACAAGAAAATGTTTCTGTGGTGCCTGCACCGACTAGAGAGGAAGTTAATGATGACGATCATGATCAAGTTACCACTGAACTTCGTAGGTCCACAAGGACACGTTCCGCACCAGAGTGGTACGGCAACCCTGTCCTGGAAATCATGTTGTTGGACAACGGTGAACCTTCGAACTATGAAGAAGCAATGGCGGGTCCAGATTCCAACAAATTGCTTGAAGCCATGCAACCCGAGATAGGATCCATGTATGAAAACAAAGTATGGACTTTGACAGACTTGCCCGATGATCGGCGAGCGATAGAAAATAAATGGATCTTTAAGAAGAAGACGGACGCAGATGGAAATGTTACCATCTATAAAGCTCGACTTGTCGCTAAGGGTTATCGACAAGTTCAAGGAGTTGACTACGATGAGACCTTCTCACCCGTAGCGAAGCTGAAGTCCGTCCGAATCATGTTAGCAATTACCACATTCTACGATTATGAAATATGGCAAATGGACGTCAAAACGGCATTCCTTAATGGCTTCCTTAAGGAAGAATTGTATATGATGCAGCCGGAAGGTTTTGTCGATCCTAAGAATGCTGACAAAGTATGCAAGCTCCAGTGCTCAATCTATGGGCTGGTGCAGGCATCTCGGAGTTGGAACATTCGCTTTGATGAGATGATCAAAGCGTTTGGGTTTACGCAGACTTATGGAGAAGGCTGTGTTTACAAGAAAGTGAGTGGGAGCTCTGTAGCATTTCTCTTATTATATGTGGATGACATACTATTGATGGGAAATGATATAGAATTCTTGGAAAGTATAAAGGCCTACTTGAATAAGTGTTTTTCAATGAAGGACCTTGGAGAAGCTGCTTACATATTAGGCATCAAGATCTATAGAGATAGATCGAGACGCCTCATAGGTCTTTCACAAAGCACATACCTTGACAAGATATTGAAGAAGTTCAATATGGATCAGTCCAAGAAGGGGTTCTTGCCTGTATTGCAAGGGGTGAGATTGAGCACGGCTCAATGCCCGACCACGGCAGAAGATAGAGAAAAGATGAGTGTCGTCCCCTATGCCTCGGCCATAGGGTCTATTATGTATGCCATGCTGTGTACCAGACCTGATGTAAACCTTGCCGTAAGTTTGGTAGGAAGGTACCAAAGTAATCCCGGCATGGAACACTGGACAGCGGTCATGAACATCCTGAAGTACCTGAAAAGGACTAAGGATATGTTTCTCGTTTATGGAGGTGACGAAGAGCTCGTCGTAAAGGGTTACGTCGATGCTAGCTTCGACACAGATCTGGATGACTCTAAGTCACAAACCGGATACGTGTATATTTTGAATGGTGGGGCAGTCAGCTGGTGCAGTTGCAAGCAAAGCATCGTGGCGGGATCTACATGTGAAGCGGAGTACATGGCAGCCTCGGAGGCAGCACATGAAGCAATCTGGATGAAGGAGTTCATTGCCGACCTAGGAGTTATTCCCAATGCATTGGGGCCGATGACTCTCTTCTGTGACAACACTGGAGCTATTACCCTTGCCAAGGAGCCCAGGTTTCACAAGAAGACCAGGTACATCAAGCGTCGCTTCAAATCCATTCGTGAAAATGTTCAAAATGGAGACATAGATATTTGTAAAGTGCATACAGATTTGAATGTCGCAGATCCGTTGACTAAACCTCTTCCACGAGCAAAACATGATCAACACCAGAACTCTATGGGTGTACGATTCATCACAATGTAACTAGATTATTGACTCTAGTGCAAGTGGGAGACTGTTGGAAATATGCCCTAGAGGCAATAATAAAATGGTTATTATTATATTTCCTTGTTCATGATAATTGTCTGTTGTTCATGCTTTAATTGTGTTATCCGGAAATCATAATACATGTGTGAATACATAGACCATAACATGTCCCTAGTGAGCCTCTAGTTGACTAGCTCGTTGATCAATAGATGGTTACAGTTTCCTGACCATGGACATTGGATGTCATTGATAACGGGATCACATCATTAGGAGAATGATGTGATGGACAAGACCCAGTCCTAAGCATAGCTCAAAGATCGTGTAGTTCGTTTGCTAGAGCTTTTCCAATGTCAAGTATCTTCTCCTTAGACCATGAGATCGTGCAACTCCCGGATACCGTAGGAATGCTTTGGGTGTACCAAACGTCACAACGTAACTGGGTGGCTATAAAGGTGCACTACAGGTATCTCCGAAAGTGTCTGTTGGGTTGGCTCGGATCGAGACTGGGATTTGTCACTCCGTATGACGGAGAGGTATCTCTGGGCCCACTCGGTATTGCATCATCATAATGAGCTCAATGTGACTAAGTAGTTAGTCACGGGATCATGCATTACGGAACGAGTAAAGTGACTTGCCGGTAACGAGATTGAACGAGGTATTGGGATACCGACGATCGAATCTCGGGCAAGTAAAGTACCGATTGACAAAGGGAATTGTATACGGGATTGCTTGAATCCTCGACATCGTGGTTCATCCGATGAGATCATCGTGGAACATGTGGGAGCCAACATGGGTATCCAGATCCCGCTGTTGGTTATTGGCTAGAGAGGTGTCTCGGTCATGTCTGCATGATTCCCGAACCCGTAGGGTCTACACACTTAAGGTTCGATGACGCTAGGGTTATAAGGAAGGTTTGTATGTGATTACCGAATGTTGTTCGGAGTCCCGGATGAGATCCCGGACGTCACGAGGAGTTTCGGAATGGTCTGGAGGTAAAGATTTATATATGGGAAGTCACCATACGGTCACCGGAAGTGTTCGGGGGTATGCCGGTATTGTGCCGGGACCACCGAAGGGGTTCCGGGGGTCCACCGGAAGGGTCCACCTGCCCCGGAGGGCCTTATGGGCTGTAGGTGGAAGGGAACCAGCCCTAAGTGGGCTGGGCGCCAACCCCCCTAGGGCCCATGCGCCTAGGGTTTGGGGAACCCTAAAGGGGGGCGCCCCCCTTGCTTGGGGGGCAAACCACCTCCCCCTGGCCGCCACCCCTCCCACCAGATGGGATCTGAGGGGGCCGGCCCCCCTCTCCCTTGCCCCTATATATAGTGGAGGGGTGGGAGGGCAGCCATACCTTTCCCAAGGCGCAACCCCTCCCCTCCCCAACACCTCTCCTCCTCCGCGTGTGCTTGGCGAAGCCCTGTCGGAGAACTGTCACTCCACCACCACCACGCCGTCGTGCTGCTGTTGGAGCCTTCTTTCTCAACCTCTCCTTCCTCCTTGCTGGATCAAGGCGTGGGAGACGTCACCGCTCCGTACGTGTGTTGAACGCGGAGGTGCCGTCCGTTCGGCGCTTGGATCATCGGTGATTTGGATCACGACGAGTACGACTCCATCAACCCCGTTCTCTTGAACGCTTCCGCTCGTGATCTACAAGGGTATGTAGATGCACTCCTCCCCTCTCGTTGCTAGTAAACTCCATAGATTGATCTTGGTGATGCGTAGAAAATTTTAATTTCTGCTATGATCCCCAACAGGAGCAACCTTGGAGGAAATAAAGACATTGCTGGCTACTAACCCTATCCTTGCAATACCCTAGATTGGCGAGTCAATGATATTATACATCTCGGCCACTTATCAAGTGACTAGTGTTGTCCTGGTGCTTGAGCGCGGGGAGGAAGATCATGCTATTGTTCGATGGTAACTAGGTCGTGCAAGACGAGGTACACTCGTTACGAGAAGATCGCTTACGCGACATTCATGGCATCTCAAAAGTTCTGGCACTATTTTTAAGAATGCTCCATTATAGTTGAAACGAGGTTCCTGTGTCAGATATTATCAACAATAGAGACGCCACAATTGAGCTGCTACCTTTTGAGATTATGTACCATCCTTGCCGGGCCATAAAGTCACAGGTCCTGGCTAACATAGTGGACGCATTGATTATACGCATTGGACTATTTTCTTTGATGGATCAAAAATAATGGTCGGATTGGGGGCTGGGGTAGTCCTGATATCTCCAACTGCCGACAAGATGTGCTACGTGCTGCAAATCATGTATGCAGACTCCAATAACGTTGCCGAGTACGAAGCCCTCCTACACGGTCTTTGCATGGTATGTTCATGGACATCCAGAGGCTCGAGGTCCGAGGCGATTCTGACCTCGCGATATCCTAGATTAATGGTGATTTCGATACCAAGAACCCAATGATGTTAGCATAATGGGAGGCAATACAACAGTCAACAGATGTCTCGTCGGTTCAATGAAAGGCAAATGTTAACATACTTGGAGGCAAAATCCAGTATCTTGGTTGCAGTTCCTCATAGATCGAGTTGCACAAGATTTGACAGTCCATGCACACCATATTCTTTCACTAGGGAATGTTTCTGTCGATAGCAAGACGCATATGGTGGCTTCATCGATCTCAAGACTCGTCGGCTCGGAAGGTACTCGTAATTGTATGATGTGCGTGTTTAGTGTTTCTCAAACTAAAACATGAATAATTATTTTATTGACAATTCCGTGAAAAACGAGGTAGCTCTAGCGAGCGGTGACATGGTCAATCAATCTCCACAACTCCGTGGTCTCGGAATTTATCGCCGCACCAAACTACCCCATCCTCGCCATCAATTACCGCGATCCGCCGCGTGCTGGCAGGCAGTCAAGTAACCGTGGCTCCGGTGGTTGGCGCGAGAGCCAAAGGCACTCACTCCATCGCCTCTTGTCTCCGCCCACCCAACGTTCAGCAGGAGGGAGCCAAGTGTCCTTCCGCGCCGCCCCGCCCCGCGTCCACAGGTCTCGTCATCCCCGCTGAGATTCTCCCCCTCTCCCTTTCCCCGTCGGCACCTCCTAGGCTGACACTGTTGAGTGAGTTCCAGCAGCATCCGAGGCCGAGCTCCGCACATTCTCGCACAATGCGCGGCCACTCGACGACACCCGCCGCTCACGATGTTTTTCTGTTGATCTAGGATCGGCGCGCGTCCCGAGGTTCCCGTTGGCCAGGATCCCAGGCTCGCCCGTCGACTCGCTCAAGGTGAGCCCCCCTCCGATCCGGTTTCGTTGGATTGGATACGGGATACCCCCAAATGCGGAGATTCATATCTAATCATACTCAACGGGTTATCATTTCTCGCGTTCCAGTGCCAAATCTTTGCCGCTGATGGTTTTTCTTTGACTGTGCAATGCATGTCCAGTGGAAAGATGGGGTGCGAAAGGTGCGAGCGGAGGGATGAACTCGACTACTGCAATTTGGATGACCGGGAGAAACACTTCCTGATGTTCATTGTCGATGACTGTGGTCAGGAGATGGTAAATCACATTCAACCACGCTACTCTTTTCATTTCCTTGTGTTTCTTCTTTCCCCCCCATTATTCTGTGGAGTTTAGAGTCATGGAGTCGATGAACAAAGTTGTTGCTTCTGATCAAATTAGTCATGCTGGTTTATCAGATTTTTCCGTCAGATTCTATTGTTCGATGATAACTAGGTCGGTTACCTGCTTGATGTAGCGCAGAGCCACAGACACCCTCCTCTGTTTTTAGTCCTAGCCATCCATCGGTCAAGGGTACATTTGACCATACATACTTGCTGTTTTTTTGTGTGTGATACATGCGTATTTAGACAAATCTAAGACAAGAATTTTGGGACAGAGGGAGTACATATGGTTAGCTATTGGCCGACTAAAAAAGGAAGACTTTCGTGCAAAGAGAAATGGAACATTTTAATTTGTACTTAATTGTTCCTTTCCAATTAATAATTTCTCAATTTCACCTACATTAACACTGAAAAGACAACTTTCCTCAATTCCTCTACCTTTTTGTATGGCATTGATACAGTTTGCAAGAATTGTACCTACATGAGCATTTAAATAACAAAATGTACTTTTGTGCTCCCAATTAGCACATATTAACAATAGATCGGAAGGTGAATACTTTCTTATTTATTATGATATTTTCTCAACCGTTTTACTTCCACCCCATTCGTCGATTGTTGAACTTTGATTTTACATGTATATACCTGTACAAATAATTTGTTGCGTCATGTCTGCAAGTTTTACCCCTTTTCTCGCATTTCAATAATTTCGAGAATAAAAAATTCAGACTTGTACATTTGGAATACTCTGTGCACTTGCGAAAACTTTATGTAATGATATGCATGAGAACTATTCGGGTCGAAAACATACGCGTGAGAAACTAATGGCTTATAGTAAAATTGGCACGCCTTGGAATCTACGAGATAATAATGATCTCTATGATTGGATAATGAAAAACTAATGTTTCACAGTAAAAATGGTGCGAATGCAGTTTTTTAGGGGAATAAGTTTGATATGTTCTGTACACTACTGCATATGCCAGTGAATTGTATCCAAGTGATGCATGTTCTTGAAAAAAAAAATCCAAGCGATGCAATACTTTAGAAATTTGGATATATATTCTGCTCACGTTTATTCTTGTAAAAGTTCATTTCAGTGTTAGCATTGAAAGGTCTTCATAACTGAGATTTAACCTAGGGCTGAGAGTAGAGATTGAGTATCGGTTGTGTTACCATGCGATCTTTCTATGTTATTGATTGTATTCTTTGTTTAATCAGTTACCTTGGAAGCTGAAACTCCATATAGTAGTGTACTATTGTAGGGATATGAACAGACTGTGAAAGTATGCATTACCTCTGCAACATTTTTTCATGAATCAAAATGATTAGCGTGATAGCATAAACACTAAATGCCCGGAGAGTGAAGGTAGAGAAGTAAGCTAGTGCCTTTTCTTTCGTCATGTTCTCAAGAGAGATATCAAATATCTTATTTACGCCACACTTGCTCGTTGTTTACTGACCTCACAAGAACCATGCTCTTAAAGTTTGAACTGTATTATTAATCCTGGTTCTTTCTGCAGATCGTCCCAGATGAATTTCTGAGACGTTTCAGGGGTGAGATCCCAACGGAGATCAAGCTAGAAACACGAAATGGTCACAGTTACACCATTGGAGTTGCCAAGTATCCAGATAAACTAGTTCTTCAAGCGGGATGGGGAACATTCGTCAAAACCTATGATCTACATATGGACGACTGTGTGGTATTCAGATACAAAGGAAACTCTCAGTTTGATGTCATAGTTTTTGATCGATTTGGTCGCGAGAAACCATTCTCTGTTATTAGAGACAATGCTCCTCCTGTACAGGAAAGTCACAACAGCGGTACTGAAAATTTGGACCGTTCTCATGGTCATTCTCAGCCCATGGAAGTGCAATCGCCTATTGCAACTGCCAACCATTCTGACAGGCGTCCTCAGCCCATGCGAATGCAACCACCTACTGAAAATGCAAACCCTTCTCATGCGCATCCTCAGCCCATGCGAATGCAACCACCTACTGAAAATTTGGATGATCCTGTTGGTTTTAGTCCGCCTACTGAAAATGTGAACAATTTGTTTGGCCATAGTCAGCCTACGCAAATGCAACCATCTACTGAGGCTGTGGATCATTTTGTGCAAATGCAACCATCTACCGAGGCTGTGGATCATTCTAATGGTCATGCTCAGACCATGCAAATGCAACCATCTAGCGAGGTCGTGGATCATTCTAATGGTCATGCTCAGACCATGCAAATGCAACTGTTTTGTAGACCTACCAAGCTGAGACAAACAAAGCTTCAATGGGATTACTCGAGTATGGGCAACAAGACAGCGACGAGTCCTTCAGGTACTCCCAGTGAGTTATTTCTTGCAATTTTTTATTATGGAGATACAATTCCATTCCAATCAAACTTGATGTTTCCATATTTTATTGACATATTGATTAGTTATTTTCATTTTGTTCACAGGAGATTCTTTGTCCTCTGAACATGACATTGAAGGTTGTGCTTCACCTAGATACACGCTCATACATAATGCCAGTCTAAATACAGTGCAGAAGGAGGAAGTTGATGAGAAGGTCAAATCTATTCATGAGGACAATCCAATCTTTGTGGCTGTGATGAGGAGGTTCAATGTTACAGGAACGTGCACTTTAGTGAGTGTTGAATTTTTACTGTTGAAGGAGCATTCTTCTAGAACTGTGCATCAAGCTTATTAGTAAACCATAGTTTTCTGTTGAAAGTACTGTTTTGAATGCTTTCACTCGTTAACCCTTCCATGACTAAACTTCCAGATTCTATACCTCCTATTATTTTGCACTTTACATGAATGCCATTATCTAATTATCTTCCCCCAATTATGTCACTAGACTTTCTCCAAGAAATATGTTCAGACGCATGTGGGTGATAAGGAGCGAAGGGTATGTCTTCAGCGATTTGGCAAGAGGTGGGATGTGCAATTCAGCAGTAGCCGTGAAGTCAAAAGGA
This sequence comes from Triticum aestivum, assembly GCF_018294505.1. NCBI lineage: Eukaryota > Viridiplantae > Streptophyta > Magnoliopsida > Poales > Poaceae > Triticum > Triticum aestivum. The sequence goes on from NC_057805.1 coordinate 47,201,205, forward strand.
TTGTTAGTGGCTGGCGGAAGTTTGTGAAAGACAATGATGTAGAGACCGGTGATATCTGCATCTTTGAATTGTTGAAGATTGATGAGATGTGCACAATGGAGGTCCATATCATCCATGCAAAGGATTTTGGTAGACCCTCCCAAATTGGTGGGCGGAGTGTCGAAGGACGGTGTAAAGAAGCTACTACTAAAACTGTGGAACCTTCTCATTCTCGTCCTCAGCTCGTGCAAATGCAATTACGTAATGCAAGTGTAGAGGATTCTTATTCTCGTCCTCAGCCCATGGAAATGCAATCACCCTCAAAGGAAAGAAAGATACGAGTTGAAACGGTTAACTCGAGTCCGGGCAACGAGGGTATGACGAGTTCTTCCTTCTCTGATTCATGCAGTTCATGTTACTAGAGACACAGTCGTTCCTTCCAAATCATATGTGGTATCGTCATCTTCCACAGCTATATTGAATAGTTGTTTTGTTCTTTTCTTCGTGCAGGAGATTCTTCGATGTCAGAGGATAGTGTCACTTTGACTGGTTGCATCGGTGTGCATTTGAGGCGCATACCTTTAATTCAGAAGAAGGTAGTGAAGCAGAAGGTCGACCTTATTGGTTCTGAAATTCCCATCTGTGTGCTCGTGATGCAGAAGACCAATGTTACAGGAAGATTCTCTCTAGTGAGTTCCATATTTTATTATATAATTTCCTTCGAAACAAATGTTTTATTCTTCTGTGCATAATCTGCTAGTGCTACGGTAGTGCATTTCTTATGTTTCTTTTAGAACTAGGTAGTGCATTTGCTGTTATGTGGGGATGATCGCATACCATCACAGGCCACTAGCCCAAAGCCACAAGAAGTGTCGCGCTAAGGCTATTTAGGAGCAGCCTCTGCCTAGATGTGTAACCATGTTAGGTTTGCTATTTCCTTCTGGAGTTTAGACATATATTTCCATTTTGTTAGGTTTCTTAGCCCCCAAGTCGATGTTTTTCATCTAATAAGACTCTTGCACATAGCTATATGATGCCACCCTAGACCCTAATTCATTATCAACCAAGCAACAATGTACCTCTTACCAGTCTATTCTCCTATCCTGAGAATCGACGCTCCGGGCTGCCGTGGCTACAAACTCCAATCAATCTATGCTCGATCCAGTGTTCATACCAACATATGCCTTGTTGAACTTTTGCTCACAGATAAAAACACTATTGTGAATGCTGCAGATTCATAACCTGTAGTTGATTATTTCACTTCCTTTTTCAACTTGACTAGGAGTAATAATTTTCACTTCTTGATTTCCTTGAACACCATCATCTGACATTCTTCTTTTCCCTGTCTGTAACCAACCAGAGCATCTCCAAGAGATATGTCCGCAGATATCTGGGGGACGAGGTGCGAAGCATCTGGCTGGAGCGAGACGGGGAGAGGTGCCAAGTGACGCTGGGACGCGGGCCTCAGAACAACAGGGTTGTGGGTGGATGGGTAAAGTTCGCCAAGGAGAACGGGCTGCGGCCGGGCGATGTCTGCCTCCTCGAGCGGCTGAGGCACTGCAAGGAGTGCACGATGAAGGTCCACATCGTCCGCCGCGTAAAGCGTGCCTGTTGATCAACAGTGTTCATTCTGTTTCCACCGATCCTTTGTGTCGCCGTTAAGACTTTAAGAAGGTGCTGTTTACTCTCAGTTTAGCGTGTGTTCCTTTGTTAGTCAGTTCGTTGGAGGTCCTTGTTGGCTGGTTAATTAGGGGTCGCATAATGGCGCGCGCAGGTGTTTGCTGAAACAGACTTATGTGATTTGAACCAGTAACGCCGGCGAGTCGTGGTGAATTTCAGTTGAGTCGACTAGTTTCTTTGCCTGGGATGAGATTCCTCTTTTGCATTTTCCTTGGTATCTGCACTTTAAATTTTCTTTGCATTGTTCGCACCAACGAGGTACAGGTTGAGTGTAGGTGTTCCCTACCTCCCTGGTAAAAGCTCGGAAGAATTGAGAGGAGAAGTGAAGGAAGGAGAAGCGGAGATTTGCCAAGTTGCTGTGAGCGGCATGTGCTCCACGGGGCTGGCTTGCTCGCGTCAGGCTGGGTCCGGCTGACGGTGTCCTTCGGCCCTGGCCGTGTTGCGTCGCTAGCGCGAGCCTCGTGTAGTTTGCCTTTGCCCGGCTGTGCGTGCGTTCGCCCTTCGGGTCGGGAGAGGCGGCTGGTCGGTTCGGTTCGGTTCATACCCGTCACCCTGGGTGATCGGGTATTTAGGTCATTTCTGTTTGGGCAATTCGGGTATAAAAAATGGGAACCGATTTTTTTTTCGGCCAAAAAAAAAGAAAACCTGAACCCAAATTACTTGAAATTTCGGTTCTGGTAATTCAGGTACCCAAAAAGTCCGAAATATTCGGAGCACACATCAGCTTTTGGTATGAATAATTCGGGCAGTATGAGTATTTTAGTTAGTATGGGTAACATGACAGTGTAATGATAGCCTGAATAATTTAGGTAATATGGGTATTTTGGGTTTTACAGACCGGAATCCGAAGCTTAACCTAAAAACCGAATAGCCAGGAAATGAGAACCGAACCCTAATTACACAACAATTCGGGAATTCGGTTCGGGTTCGAGTAGCGGGTTAGGGTACCCAAACGCCTAGGGTGACAAACCCGGCTGTGCATAGGTGTGTCGGCCTCCCTCCACGCGCGCCGCCTTGCGCTTTTGGGAGGCGCTTGCCAGGGCTCTTTGCCCATCCGGGCACAAGGAACTTACGTGGCGCCGGCTCGGTTTTTGATGGTTGGTGCTGTCGTTCGGGTAGGCCCTTAGGGTGTGGTCTGTCGGTTTGTTCTAGTATATGACGGGGTGGCTTTCTTCTTCTCCCCTGCTTTGCCTCACACATCACCCTCTCTTTTTTGCCTCATGACTTCTTCAAGCTTGCTCGGCGATGTTGCTTTGTTTGCAGTTGGTGGCGGCCGGCGGCACGTTAGCTTCTCGTGGCATGTCATGTCTCTCTTCGTGTTTTCTCTGCCGTCGCTTTGGGGGTCCTTTTCCACCCCTTCCGCTGGTTACCAGGACGCCGTTGGGTGCCTTCACGGTCGCCTCCACCGCCTCCAATGACTTCACCGGCGTCTGCATCTCCATCTTTATCCTTCGATCATAGCATTTGTAATCCTTTGACAAAAATGATGTATTGTGCTACGGATTATTTCCCTATGATTTATTGCAGTGTTACCTTTATGTTTGAGTTGTCATTGGCTACATCATTTTTTATATGTGTTTTTGATCATTCGAGCTTATGTGCTCCACGGGTTGTTTGTATATGCAGGTGTGCCATTATGGTTGCTTCTCTCGCCCACCATTTTGACCAGTCTTGCGCGAGTCCATGAAATGGATTCGTTTAACATGGCCTCTCTTGCGCCATTCGTGCCCGCTTGTGATGGATAGTTTATCATGCATAATCGATGCTCCATGTTGGTCGACGACGGGCCTGGGTTGAGTAACGTCCCAATGACAATTGTCGGCTCTGGTGAGCTTACATCATGCGGGCTTGTCCGGTTCGTGCAACAACCCCACAACCCTTTACTATTTAGTAGGGCAACAAACCCACAGCCCTTAATGAAAAAACAGAGAGAACATATATAGTCTCAAACCATTGATCCAAGCCAAGAGCGTTGGCCTATTATAGTCCTTCACTTTAGCAAGCAAAGAAATTCATGTACAAAATTACATCTCCAAGAAACAAAAGGTAGTGTTTCGCAAAAAAAAAGATGGTCTAATCCCTCTAAAGGTTCTACCATTTCTCAGGATCCAAATGTTCCAAGCATAAGTGAAGACAACCTCCAAAAAGAAAGTTTGATCTTGGTAGAAGCAACCAACATTGCCTGATATTATTCCCATGACCCCACTCAATTTGCAAATTGTTTCAAATTCTTACGCTGCAGTTACATGAGAAGAAGAGATGGTCCGTGTCCTCATGAGATTGTGTAGAGCACGTAACATGGAAATTGTCCTCCTAAGGTGATCTTCAATGTCTCCTAAGCAATATGTCCTTATTATCGAGCGCATCAAAGAGCAACAACCATGCAAAAACCTTGATCTTCATAGTACATTTGCTTTGGCGCCAGACCCATTTGGATGGTTCATTAATAAGCATATCAGGATGTTTTGTATAAGCCATTGTGGTGCCCCCG